>NW_027551557.1:486504-526829 GCF_008692635.1 Crocuta crocuta
TTCCACACCTGAACAAACCTAATTCCCCCGCCACTCCTTCGAGGCCAAGTAAAATAGTTCCTTGAAAGAATATTGGTTAAACAAAAGTTACCTACATTTACAAATTGACACGAGGAGAACAGGATCTAGTAGAAGATGTTAGAAAGGACAGGATAAGCCCTGGCTCCTACTGCAGAACACTGGATTTCTCTGTGGCAGCCAGCAGAGCTCTGGATTTTCTTCTTTGGAGGCTTGTTCACGTTCCCCCTGGGGCTCTGGAATATCACAAGGTCCCAGGTTTTATGGGTCACTTACAGGCACCCTGACAAGGTCTTTTTCTCTTTGAGAACTCTGTCAGTGGTTTTCCTGGCTTAGAAACAAATTTTTCCCTTGGTGGGGTCTGGCTGCCCATGCCCTCTCCTTGGCCCTAGGTTTCCTTTGTCTTCGGGTTTACTGAAAATAGAAACCCCAGACTGGAAGCACGGGATTGGGATTTCTGTCACCTCCATTGCCTGAATCCCTGTTTCTCTCCCTCCAATCAATTCAGTGAACCCTCTCTCCTTCCACCCACCACCAATAACAAACAAATAACAAAGCGTGCCTCCCCAAGTTTCAGGCTCTCAGGAAGGAGGTACTATTTAGATCTAATCATCAAGGAGTCCCTGTTAGCTGGCAGGCAGCCTTCAGCATCCTCTAGGATTCTTATTGAAACTGCCATGCCTTTATCTCTACTGAACATTTAAAAAAATACTGTGAATTATTGGAATTATAAAAGTTATTTAAATCCACACATTTAAATGGGGGCAAAATAATAGATCATGAAGGAATTCATTTTGAATGAATCCTAAAGGGACAAAATAATGGACAATAAAAAGTTAAGTCACCTTCCCTTCATTTTTCCCTACAAATGGTAGTTTCTCTATGGATTGTTTTTGTTCCTTGCTCTTTTTCACTCGATAATATACCTTGAATACATTCTACATCAAAAAAAAAAAAAAAAAGCTGACTCAGTCTTCTTAGCAACAACACTATATGGATGTATCATAAGGTCTTGAACCACTTCCCTGCTGATGAATGTTTAGGTAGTTTCCAATTTTCTTACTCAAATAATGCAGCAATAGTTGTTCCTGTGCAGACATGTTAATTCACATATTTGATTGTTGAGTAACTGTGGTATAAATATCAAGGAGTGGCTTTGCTGGGTCAAAGCTATGTAGCATCGTAACTCTGATACATATTGTCAAACTGCCTTCCATAGGGACCAGGTTAATTTGTACTCTGACTTATAGTCAGTGTATGAGAGAGCCATTTTCCCAACACTCTTGCTAAGATAGTGCATGAAACTTTTTGATCTTTGCCAGGATAGGGCTAAAAGTCATTGTAGTTTCTTTTCTGTGAACTACATGTTCACATCCTTTGCTCATTAGTCTACTGGGTTGTTGGCCTTTTTATTATTTATTTCTGGGAGCACTTTATTAGGGGAATTAACCTTTTGTTTGTATGTGTTGCCAAGAGTTTTTCACTTTGTATATAGTTTTTTGGCATGCATAAGATTTTCATTTTTTATGAAAATGTACCAATGTTTTCTTTTATGGATGCTGGGTTTTACATTTTTAAAGTATATTATTTTTGAAATTTTATATATTCTAGTATTTTTGTATATCTGAGATTTTAATCAGTACCTGTTACCTTGGTTCTACAGCCTGTCTGTGTCTCTCTTCTGAAAGCTGGAGAAGAGAGGCTCTCTGAGCCTACTGCACAATTTGGTTCCCATTGGTAGGTTGCCTTGTCAGTTTTACATTGGTTTTATGGGTGACGTCTTTGTTCTTCTAGAATTGGTTGTAGATTCTATGATAATAGGAACCACATCTTAAATTTCTGTACCCCCCCTATCAGCACATAGTATGAACCTTAAATTAGGTTATATTTATAGCATTCCCTACTTTAGACAGGGGGAGAAATGGAACTCTAAAGTGGTTGGGGATCACTATTCCTGTGCCCCGAAGCCTGAGTCTTCCTGTCACCTTTGGGTTGACAGCTTCTATTTGGCTGTTAGATTCGAATAAGTTTTGTTCATGGGCCATGTAGAGAGAACTGCTTTCCAATTAAGCAAACATGATCATTCACAGTGCCCTTGAAAAACATCAAAACAAAAAATTCCCTTCCCTTTTACAAGAAGCCATAGAGTAGTTTCTCCTGAAGGTTTCATCAAAGAGCTAGAATTTGCTCTTTCGCCATGATTCAGGGGAAGTTATGCACTCCAGACACAAGCTAACGAGCTAGGTCCATGGACATTGAGTTGGATCTAAATCAAAGACTGAGCAGGAGCTCTACAGAAATGACCAGGAATAGGGCTTAATTTGAAGAAGATGCCAGTTAAGGAAGAAGTGGGAGTGGAGATGTGTCTTTGAAGACCAGACTTCAAATCAGGATCAAGAAGACAGTGCCATGAGAGGCAAAATCACCACTTTGCATGAACAAAGGTCTACACAGAAGAGGTGGCCTGAGGTGTGCTCCTCAAACAGGTGCCCAGCAATGAACAGAAAAGAGCAAGAAGCATGAAACTGGGATAAAACCACCTTGTGCACTTGGAGGCCTGGTGACTCAGTTTATATTTTCTACATTTGCCTGGTTAAGTGCTGACTTACAGCTCCACAAAAGGGCCAAGCAGGGGTGAGGAAGGGGCAGAAATTCAGAGGATTTATTTCACCACTCAGTTGTCCTAGTAAACTTCAGGTGGCAGGTGTGCACTTAATGGGAGTTGGTGGCCAGCTGGGATCTTTATTTATACAGATGGTCCCTCTTTCCTGCAGTGGGGAGTGTGGTGTGCACTATCATGGGGCTCATTCATGAGAACCTGCTCTTTTTTTTATTCTATTTCTGGAGAGAGTCTTTTTATTTCTTGGGGTGTCTTTAGCCACTTCTATTTGTTGTATTGCATTCTTTTTTTGTTCTTAAACAGTTTATTGTTAAGTTGGTTCCCATATAACACCCAGTGCTCATCCCAACAAGTGCTCTCCTCCATGCCCATCTCCTCCCTCCCCCCCACACCCATCAGCCCTCAGTTTATTCTCAGCATTCAAGAGTCTCTCATGGCTTGCCTCCCTCCCTCTGCCCAACTATTTTTCCCCTTCTCCTCCATGGTCCTCCATTAAGTTCCTCCTAATCCACCTATATGTGCAAACATATGGTACCTGTCCTCATGAAAACCTGCTCTTAAACTTGGCTTGACACTCCTTCCTTCTAAGCATTAAGGATTCCAGCTCTGTGGGCCACTCTCCTCTTATTCATTTGTTTGTGTTGATGGAGAGGGGCAGTGCACACTGCTGGGCAGGAAGACCCTGACAGACTCTTGCTAACTCAGGGGCAGCTGACCACACTTGCCAGAAACTAAAAGACGAACATCCAAAGACAGTATGTATACATTGACTGTTCTAACCCTACAGAGCGAAACAGAAGATTATACAGATTAACCCTACTTCTGATAACTAAGTCACTCAATTTTACACTTCCATGCATTCACATTAAAAAAAAAAAGGAGAGAGAGAAGAGAAAAGATATCTTACTTTTGGATTCAAGTCAAAAAAAGTGTAGTATTTAAATCGTAACAGCAGCTGTTCATCCTCCTGGATGCCTTGTTCCATAAGGGAACGGGAGGAGTCCAGCCAACTAGAAAACAACAGGATCAGTTTTAAAAGTTGATCAATTTTACACACATGTTACAATGTTACATAATATGTCTGTATACATACTTAAGTTTATATACATGCATTTACATTTATATACATATACACATATATGTAAACGTATACGTGTATGCGTATTTCCTTAAACAAAGTCCGATAATATAACCAAAAACTTGTAAGGGAGAGGACTTGATAATAACTTATATCTGCAGTTCATTTTATAGCTTTTACAACTTTCCAGGTGCTTTTTGTATATAGATCTTGTTTACACAGATAATTCAAAGGAACCCAGTGAAGGAGCCAAGGCAGTTCTCATTTTCTCAGTTTTATAGGTGAGAAAATGGAGTTGTAGTGACATTAAGTGATATGTTCAAGGTCATGTGCCTTGTCGTGGAGCCAGAATGAAAATCTGTACCTGCTGACTTCCTGCACAGCCTCTCCTCTACACCAGCTGGTCCGACTCAACGCTGGGTCTATCTTATTGTCCAGAACTTTCTGTAACAATGGAAATATTCTATATTGTCCTGTCCAATAGAGTATCCACTAGTCACATGTGGCTACTGAAGATTTAAATGTGGCTAGTGCCACGTTTTAATTTTAATTAAATTCATATTTAAATGTAAATATCCACATGTGGCTGGTGACTCCTGTACTGGGTAGTACAGTTCTAGAGGTGAAAAATAAATACTGGGTAATGGTGAGGGGTGGGGAATGGAGATGAAAAGTTAACAGCAGAACGAGGCAGGGATGAGTGGCGTCCAGTACCACAGAATGAAAATGGTTTGAATGTCTATTATAACAGGCTTTGGGGCGGGGATGTAAGGATGACTGAGATGCAATCTCTGTCCTAAAGGAAGTGACAGTCCAGTGGGGGAGAGTGAGCATCAAAAGGCAGGAAAATGGTGACACGGGAGCGAGTGTCAGAACAGGAGTGCAGGGGCGTGAACTCATCCAGGATGGTGGTTTTGAGAAGGAGGCAGTAGATGGCTGGGTCTTACAGGACAAGCAGGGGCTGGGTCGAGCAGGAAGAAAGGAGAAGAATCCTGGAGCAGAGCAAAGGTAGTGGTAGAAAGTGTGTGTGTGCATCGTGGGAGGAATGGGGCATGTGAGCGCATGGGATGGAGACATCTGCTGGCCAACTCTCACTGGGGGTAGAATGCTGTGAACAAACTTGACTTTACTTGGTGAACAGTGGGGACTGAAAGAAATGGTGGTTTGAGAAGTAGTCTGAGTGTATTTTCTGAGATGACTTCAAAGCTTGAAGCACTCACTCATTCAAATACTTAACAGGAGAGAGACATGGTGTCCCACAAAAGGCAATGCAGGCCAGGTGGGCCCCCTTGGGTCTCCCCACTGCTGCATGGGACCAACCCACTTATAAACTGCTCTATATCCCTGCACATCTACAGGGACGAAGAAGTCGTATTCACGTAGGGCAATCCATTGAGTTACCTGAACACATAAATGTTGCCATACTTCAAATGTACTGCAATGACCAATGGTGGCATTTCTCCCTTTTGTAGCCAAAATCAGCACTGATCTTTGCCAATAGTGTCCAATTCCCAGGCATGCTAACTAAACAATCCCCTCTCCCCCACCTCTGTGCCATCTCTCTTACTGTATCAACATCAATTTACAGAGAAGGAAAACGAAGCCATGTCCTTACCCTGAGTTAAGCTTTGCTTTGTCAACCAGAGACCGAGGCTGGTACATATCAGCCAATGCTTCTGGTGACTGGGGGGGTTGGCTGAATGCGAGGATGTTGCAGTTTTGTTCAGTCAAAGGGCTGTCACTGAACCACGTCATGGTGGATGACGCCGGCGTTCCACTGATGGGATCATACGTGGGCGTCATGGTTTTACTGTATAATCCAGGACTTACTGCAAGGCAGAGGCAAGCATGCACTATGACATGAGAATAAGGGGGAGGAGTCTTTGGAAAAATAAATACTAACATTGCTTATACTAAAATGGATTTTGAATTTAAATGTTTGCAGTATTTACAGTAAGAGGAGTCATGATAGGGGAAACATTTTCAGCTCCTGGGGAGGCTGAGAACTCACAGGCCACAAAAGCTTCCAAAACTAACCCAGACAAATGTTGGGGACTATCTCCTTCTCAATAATTCAAAATTCTATTTGGGGCACCTAGGTGGCTCAGTGTGTCTGACTCTTGCTTTTGGCTCAAGTCATGATCTCATATGACTTTGCAAGTTCAAGCCCCACATTGGGCTCTCCACTGGCAGTGCAGAGCCTGCTTGGGATTCTCTCTCTCACTCTCTCTCTCTCTGCTCTTCCTAGTCATGTTCACACACACACTCTCTCTCAAAATAAATAAACTTACCCTCCCTCCCCCAATTCTATTTCGGCAGTAAGTTTTGGCACCATTAGAAAACAGAAGACCTTACAGAATGCATGTACAGACCATAGTTTTGGGCAAATCCTTTAAACAAATGACAGTACTTGCCAATTTTAAGAACCTGGCTAGTTGATGGCTTATAAATCATGTGGTTTGTGTAAGGAAAGGGCAAATAATCCCTTTTACTCTTTGCATTGGGATATACTCTGCAAGAAAATCTCTGATATTACAAGCAAGCTAGAGACTGATTTGTATTTATATAAGAAGACAAGGATAATGTCTTTCCAGAATTTCTACCTGCCCTCCTGTTACATGCCCAATGCAAAATTTAAATTGAATTCAGGAAAGAGTCACATGAAGATAGAATCAGGAAAAGTATATTTGAGTGATCCAACTAATCACTTTTCCCTTCAAATTCACAGCCAATTCTCCTGAAGTTTTGCATTCATCAGCAACATTATTTAACACAGTTAAAATAATGAGCTATATAGCAAGTAGAGCACATGACTCTTGATCTCAGGGTCGTGAGTTTAAGCCCCATGTCAATCATGGAGCCTACTTAAAAAAAATAATGAGCTATAAAACAAACCTTGTTAAAAAAATTCTTTGAGTTATAAAATTAATTGCATATCTTTTCCTCATCACAGGAATCCTGCAATTTTAGTCCTTCATTGTTTGGGGGAGAAAAAGGGAGGGAAGAAGAGATAGGAGGAGCTGAGGAAGGAGACTTCTTGGGATTTAAGAAATCCCTGGATTCAAGCATGAAATAAAACAACAAAACACCTGTCACGAATCATACCTGGTGGACCTGAAGTCGTTGGAGACCCCTCCAGATTTAAAATATCTTCAATTATGGGCTCCTTGTTAGTTTTGTCTTTCTTTTTCTTCTTTTTAAAATGGTCACCAGAAGGCTTTAACAAGGAGAGTTCTTCTGATCTTCTAATATCTAATAGACACACAAATAAATATAAAGAAGAAAGGAAAAGAGTAAAAAGAAAATTCCTTCGAAGACTCAGAGTCATGCTGGGCATCTGAAATCATTTCTCAGGAAATTCCTGAGAAGTAAATGGAACTAAATTGCATCCCTTTGGAAGAAATAGATGGGTGGGGGAGAGGGGTCAAAGATTGGAAGGAGATTTAATCTAATAAAATTTCTAGTTGTTTTTTAATTTATTATGAAAATATTTCAGACATATCCAAAGCAAAGGGAATAGTATAATGGCCTCCTCATGCTTTCATCAGCCAGGTTCAACCACTATAAGCATTTAGTTATAATTTCCCCTCCCTCTCTTTTTTTCTTCAGTTTTTAAAAAAATAACAACCAAGAACCCCACCATTTTCTTTCTAGAACATAGATCCTGAGGGCCTTTCCCTTACACTGTGTGCAATTCCTAATTTTATTCCTGTGGCAGACAACATCTGTGTCTTGCCCATCTCTTCTGGGCCCTCACCACTTCACTGCACTCTGACCCAACTTCCAGTGGCAGCAAGGACAAGCATCTTTCTGCCTGAGGCCTTGCTCTGGATGCCAGAGTCTGCACTGCCCAGATGCTGATGCAACAGGCCTCACAAGTTCAGAGAATTAACACTTCCAAAAAAGCCCCCAATGATTGACATGAGGGTATATTAATACCCCACTCCCTCACCCCCATTGGGTGGAATAGTTCTGAGGCATTTTTACATGGTCTCCCAGAAGCTCCCCAATTGCCCCAAGTGTGATTTGATTGGTGACACTCTTACTGGTGGCCTTTTCTTTCCAGTCTTCGTCACCCGCAACCAGTGTTTTCTGGAATCACCTCCTCCCACTCAAATAAATGTACTTGAATTCTTATCTCAGGGTCTGCTTTTGGAGAACTCAAACCAAGATGATTCCCATTTTTCTCCCTTAGTCCAATATATTTATAACTGCCATTGCTAACCAGAGCTCCTGATAACCACGAGCCACACTGAGGTTCTATATGATTCCAAAGGAAAGCCAAGGAATATGGATGTTAGAGTCTGTGAGCAGCTTTCTGGGAGGCAAATGTACTGATTTCTTAGGTCCTGCCATTTCTAAAACATTGCTTAGTGCTGAGGCTGAGGCTAGCAGTTCAGCTCCGTCCTTTCCCCCTATAACTAATGATGCTTGATTGTCAGGTTGCGACACACACCTGTGCCCATTCCAAGTGAATAATTTATATATGAGACTTGGCAATGAATCAGAATTTCCAGTAGAAGCATTAGAAAAAACAAAACAAAACAAAACAAAACAAAACTGTCTCCAAGCCAAAGATTGGTGTGCTGTCATATCTTTGTGCGAAAACCCATCATATTGCTAAATCTGATTTAGCTTCAATAAAACAGATATTAAAAAAAAGTGATTAAAAATGGCAAGTTGAGCCCTTTAGAACTACTATGAAGATATCTGGAAAAGAGAAGAACATATGACTGCTTCTGTATACTTTGAAACCTCAAGTTTTCAGTCCCAGCCATGTGTGTTTCCAGTCTCTGTGGACTGGGCTTTATTTAATCATTTACTTTGTTTTCCAATCCTCATTGTAATAGTACTGAAAACAGGGTGCCCTGGTTCTTGCCATTTGCCCACCATGTTCCAGGGGCACTGCTGGTGAGTTCTGTAATGGAAGGTTCCATTCATTTGTTCACTTAACAGTTAACGAGCAGCTAATGTGTGCCGGGCATTGTGTAGGTGTTAGGAACACGGGAGTGCTCAAGTAATGGCTTCTGTCTTCACCCTATTTAATACCATACCAGCCCCCACTGCCCACTGGACTCCTAATCCTGCACATACTGTTACAGCTTTTCTTTTTTTCTCTACCAAATATCTCCTTTTAACATCTTGTTTTTAAATTAATTTTTACATTTATTATTTATTTTCTGCTTCTGTATCCTAGAATGTAAGCTCAAGAAGGGAAGGGAGTTTGGCCCATTTTTATTGTTAACCAATCTCTAGCACTCACCACAATGCCTGCCTAATCAATATATATTTATTGAAGGAATGAATGGATAGTTTAATGGGGAAGAGAGATCACTCACTCATATACTGTATACACTATATTCAAATGCTGAATCTTAGCCTTGGAACCAGAGAATGTACCTACACGCTTTCAAAAACTATAAAACAAGAACATGATTCAGGGCTTACTTCCATTATTGAAATTCCACAAATAAAAGGGTTGGGTAGTGTTGTCCCTAATGACTGTTAAAGCCATGGCAATTAGTTTTCAATCCACAATCAAGTGTACTTTTCTGCTTAAACTCCACAAATAATTTTTGTGGATAGAGAATTTACTGGAGCCAAGTGTTAGTAAAGCAGTTAAGACACTGCAACACCATTATCTCAAAATCAATAAAGATATATCAGCTCTATGGTGGTAATGATATAACAGAACTCTTTCTTGTTTATCTTAAATATAATGATGATATTACTATAGCTTATAGCAATGAATTTGTTTTGGGGGGGGATCTTAATGGGTTTGTTTCTTCTGCTTAAAGACCTCTTTTGAAATAGTTTTAAGCTTTGTGGAAGTGAATCTGATGTACTCCAATATTCCATTTGGTTTAAATTTACATGGCTAAAGTCCCAAGAACCAGGCTTGAAAAGTATGCTTCCTAGTAAGGGAAATGTTCTATAAAGCCAAACGCTTGCAGGCAGAAAGCACACATATTTTCCTGCTCTCCTTTGCTAACAGTCCAAAGGGCAGAGGGCCCCTCTGGGGTACTCACTCAGGATTTTGCAGATATCACTGACAGCTTTAAAAACCACAGCTGAGAAGCTGACACGCAATTTCACTGTCTTCACATTTGGCAGGCGGAGGCGAAGCGTTTTATGCTGAGGGGTGAAGAGAAGCTTTGCATCTGCCTGGACTCCATATTTGTCCAGAGTCCAGTGCGTTTTCAGAAGCCAGCAATGCTTTTGTTCCCACCAAAAGGCAAAGTCTGACCAGTCTTGGGATATGTCTGCAAACATGAAAAATACGACGAAGTAAAATAAGAGAGAACTTTAGAGTCCATCCATTGTATGCAAGAGCTGAAATAAACAACTGGTCTTCAGCTCCCCATCTCCTTTTACAACCCAAGGCTCAACAAGCCTCGGCCCCTCTTCAAGGTCTCTAAAGTGGGGTGGGTAGAAAACAGAGCCTGAACCTTATCACAATTATATTTAGATACAGTGGAAGGAGTAGACGCATACAAATTTTGTTCATGATGAGATGCTGAAGTTCTCTTCCCTTAAGTCCCTTAGTGCCATGGTCCTTTCTGGGAAGGCCAGGAGCATCTGACTTTAATCAAGATTATTTCACTACTAGAAATGAGTCTTTACACCACGGGATCACAATGGGGATATCAATAACTCTCAAAGTCTGCACGGAAGGACTGTAAAGCTGACATTTCACCCCCTCTCTATACTGTCCAGCTCTTTTAACAGTACCATCAGATTCCCAGTTTCCAAAGTATTTCTATATCGAAATCAGCCGAGTATTGCCTTTCTCTCAATGTCACCATCAACATTCTCTCTCCTCCTTCAATGCTGGCATCAAAGTTGAATCTTTTCCCTTTGGTCAATGTTGAATCAATATTCAATCTTTTATTTTCTAAAAAAAATGTTTCTCTCATTCTCTCACTTTATGTTAGATTGAAAACTTTTCTTTTTTTTCTTTTTTTTTTAAAATTTTTATTTTTTTATTTTTTTTGGGTTTGTTTTATTTATTTATTTTTTTAATAGTTTATTGTCAAATTAGTTTCCACATAACACTCAGTGCTCATCCCCACAAGTGTCCTCCTCCATGCCCATCCCCCCCTCCCCCCACATCCATCAGTCCTCAGTTTTTGTCAGCATTCAAGAGTCTCTCATGGTTTGCCTCTCTCCCTTTCCCCCACCATTTCCGCCCTTCTTCTCCCCCTTGTTCCTCCGTCAAGTTCCTCCTAATCCTCCTATACGTGCAAACATATGATATTTGTCCTTCTCTGCCTGACTTATTTCGCTCAGCATAACACCCTCAAGGTCCATCCATGTTGCTACACATGGCCAGATTTCATTGTTTCTCATTGCCATGTAGTATTCCATGGTATAGATAAACCACATCTTCTTGATCCATTCATCTGTTGATGGACACTTAGGCTCTTTCCATGTTTTAGCTATTGTGGAGAGTGCTGCTATGAACATTGGGGTACATGTGCTCCTATGCCTCAGCATTTCTGTATCCCTTGGGTAAATTCCTAGCAGTGCTATTGCTGGGTCATAGGGGAGTTCTATTGTTAGTTTCCTGAGGAACCTCCACACTGTTTTCCAGAGGGGCTGTACCAGTTTACATTCCCACCAACAGTGTAGGAGGGTGCCCGTTTCTCCACATCCTCGCCAGCATCTAGAGTTCTCTGATTTCCTCATTTTAGCCACTCTGACTGGTGTGAGATGGTATCTCAGTGTGGTTTTGATTTGTATTTCCCTGATGAGGAGGGATGCTGAACATCGTTTCATGTGTCTGTTGGCCATCTGGATGTCCTCTTTGGAGAAGTGTCTGTTCATATCTTCTGCCCATTTCTTCACTGGGTTGTTTGTGTTTCGGGTGTGTAGTTTGATGAGTTCCTTATATATTCTGGATATTAACCCTTTATCTGATATGTCATTTGCAACTATCTTTTCCCATTCCGTTGGTTGCCTATTAATTTTCTGGGTTTGAAAACTTTTCTTTTAATGCTGTTAGTAGAAGTCTAAATGCTATAACTATTTTAGAAAGTCCTATTATTCAGTAATTCCTCCCCAAGCTCTAGTGCAACACAAATGCCTATATATACTCCCCAAAGACATGTACTGTAGCAGCCCTATAGTCCAACCCAAATCCCCATCAACAGGATAAGTAATGGCATCATCATACGATGGAATATGACACAGCAATAAGAGAAAATGAACCAAAACTATATGCAACAATATGGGTAAATCTCACAGACATAATGTTAAGTGAAGGAAAACGGATGCATAAGAGTATATCCTCTATGATCCCACCTACATACAGTTTAAAAACAAGTAAAATTATTCCTATCGTGTTAGAATTCGAGGCAGTGGTTACCCTTGGTGGGGCAGTGATTGGGGGGGGTCATATATGATACTTGGGTTGGGGAGCCAGTAACATTCTCTTTCTTGATCTGAGTGGGTTACGTGACTATGAAAATTTGTTGAGCAGTACACTTATGATAGGTGCACTTTTCTGTGTATACATTATGCTTCAAGGAAGACTTACTAAAAAATATTTTTTTAATTAAAAAAATTTTTTCTTGGGGCATCTGGGTGGCTTAGCCAGCTGAGCATCTGATTTTGGCTCAAGTCATGATCTCATGGTTTGTGGGTTCAAGCCCTGAGTCAGGCTCTGAGCTGTCAGCACAGAGCCTGGAACCTACTTTGGATTCTGTGTCTCCCTCACTTTCTGCCCCTCCCCTGCTTCTGCATGCATTCTCTCTGTCTGTCTCTCTCTCTCAAAAATAAACATTAAAATTTTTATTTTAAATTTTATTTCTTTATATTTTAGAGAGAGAGCATGAGTGGGGGAGAGAGGATGGAGAGAGGGCAGAGGAAGGGTGAGAGAGAGAAAGAGAGAGAGAGAGAGAGAGAGAGAGAGAGAGAGAGAGAGAGAGAGAGAGAGAGAGAGAGAGAGAGAGAGAGAGAGAGAGAGAATCCCAAGTAGGCTCCATGCTCAGCACAGAGCCTGATGTGGGGCTTGATCCCACAACCCAGGGATCATGACCTGAGCTGAAATCAAGAGTCAGATGCTCAATCGACTGAGCCACCCAGGAGCCCCTTACTCAAAAATCTTGATCTCATTAGTGCAAATGAAATGCGAACATCTGGACAAACTTAGATAGAAATTAAAAACAGATAAAAGAAAACAGAACACTATTAAATTCTAGGACAATCATGTTGATTCCTGATGTGAAGACTCTGACCCTTAAGACTTCTCTGTCTTTCTTTAAACAAGGAGAGTAGCAAATGGTAGCTTTGTGTGAAATGATACATTAGCATTGAGCTGAGTTTATCACTGAGCAGTTGAACAGAGAACTGACAGAGCAATTTAATGCCATGCCACCTAACGTCACCTCAGATGTCACCAGTGGAATGGGCCTGTGGAAACATGGTTTCCTAGCTACTAGGGAGCTTTAGTTTGCCACCAAAGACTAAAGTTTTTACAAAGGTGGTTGGGGGTTCAGTTCATGGCTTTTGCAGGATATTCTATTTCTCTTCCTCCTGTGGAGAGGGTGCTTGCTCTCTGGGCCATCATAAGATACATAAGCAGAAAAACTTAGATGATCAGACAGCTTAGATTAGCCATTTACTGTTAGTGCAACAGAGAGGGTTTCAAATGTAGGGAAACCATGAAGAAACGGGCACTTACTGATCTGTTCTACTAACTTGAGCATCAGCCCCCCAACATGCAGGTCTCCGGACACTCTCAGAGTGACGTCTTTCTGCTCCTCCTCATTCGGATGGTCAACCCTGACAACGAGCTCCCAAGAAGCAGATGCAAAGTCCGTGGATGAGAGCATCGTGGCAAAAGCAGGTGTCTGCCAACCAAAAGTGAGACACAGATCAGAATGTGAGAAGGAATCCGGAGCTCACCAGTATGTCCCGCAGGGCAAAACTGTTTTCCATTTTGACCTCTTCTTCAGAAAGTCTGCAGGGTTCCCAGTGCTCAGTATTAAATTTAATATCTGAACTTTGAAGGAAAAAGTCTTATAAGTTCTCAAGGTTTACAGATTTATGTAACTATCATTCTATTCCTGCAGGACCACTTGCCTATTTATTTTCTGTGCCTGCCCAATGCATCAATCTTCATTTTCTATCTTGATGGACATTTCTTGACTTTCTCTGAACTAATGTGGTAATAGGCAACAAATCATGGCAACCCTTGATATCTTTTTAAACAATCACCTTCATGGAAATATAATTTGCATGCAATAAAATGCACAGATTCTTCTTTGAATATAGTTGACAATGTTACATTAGTTTCAGGTATATAATATAAAGATTCAACAACTCTAAGTTATGCTGTGCTCACCACAGAAATGCAGATTTTAAACAATGCCTTTGTTATATACAAATGATGCCTCGATAAAGTTTATTTTAGAAAAGGATGCCATTAAAATCTTTATCTCTCTACCTACTTATCTATATCATTCCATTCCTCCTACAAATATTGATGACATCTTCTGGTATGAAATTTTTTAAAAAGTATAGCAGGGGCACCTGGGTGGCTCAGTTCATTGAGCCTACAACTTCAGCTCAGGTCATGATCTCACGGTTTGTGGGTCTGAGCCCCATGTTGGGCTCTGTGCTGACAGTTCAGAGCCTGGAGCCTGCTTCGGATTCTGTGTCTCCCTTTCTCTCTCTGTCCCTCCCTTGCTTGCGCACGCTCTCTCTCTCTCTCTCTCTCTCTCTCTCTCAAAAAATAAATAAATGTTAAAAAAAGTATATCAAAATAGTTTCTATTTCGGTCATATAAAATATAGTTTTACCTTAAATGCATATAAAGATATAGATCATTAATAATTATTGCCAGGTATTTGATTTACTTGTGTTACCATTTTATATTATACAGAAGTTGATGAATTCAGTGCATCAATTAAGTTTTTTTCTGGCAAAAGACTGAAGGAGTGACACACAAAGCCCACTCTTCAAAACACAGATGGGGTGAGAACTTCAGACTCAATATAATTTTCCTCTCATTTGAGGAACAAGAATAAAAATGAGCTAAGTCGTATCAAAACTGATGATGTTTCAGGAGGAAATAGGAACACTGGATTCCAGAACTGGGTGAACCTAAAACGATGGCTCTGTCTTACTTTTAAAACAGAAAGCATGTGATACTACCTCTCCTGGCTAGTTAAAGATTTAAAATAAAAGTCAGGCCTTTAAATGATTCACATCTTTCCCCCTTTACTACGTAGAGATGGCTTATAAGAGATCCATGTTTCCAAAAGGTCTATTTTTGAGAAACATCAGTGCACTCAAACTCCTAAGAAGGAGCTTCTCCAATGGAAAGTGCACAAGTCCGCTGGGCATCTATTAATACTGGGCATCTATTAATTCTGTTCAGTAGGTCTGGGGTGGACGTGGAGACCCTGCATTTATAACAAGTTCCAGGTGATGCTGGTCTGTGGCTCACACTTTTGAGTCCAGACAATGACATGAAAAATCAGCTCCAGGACTCAGTCCCTCCTTCAATCTAGCCAAATCGATATTAAGCCAGGGACCGTGGTGATATCTGAGGAACATTATTTTTAATAATAAGTAATAATGATATCACCAGTGTTATACCACTTTTGTGTACATTTGAAACTGTTCACATTTGAAAGCATCAGAGAATCAAAATACACAAAAATGATACACTGCAAATCTGAACAGGCTTAGGACAGACTTTATTTGCTCAAATCAAATTTAAGAGTTTAGAAGTAGCGCTTTGTGTTTTTATGACCAGAAGGATCCCAGTGATGTAATGCTTGTACCTCTGCATTCACAGTGGCATATATGGACACCTCTTGCATGGGCAGTGAATGCTATGCCATCGGGCCTAAACTCTCGCTTCACTGTCATCAGCAGGCTCAAGTATCATTTAATATGTACTTAGCTGGTGATGTACTCTGTGTGAACCACGGAGTATGTGTTATCTCCTTTACCTGCTCAGCAATCCCATTTAGAAATGAGGAGACTCAGGCTCAGAGAGGTTAGCCAACTTGTTGGAAGTCACACAGCAAGTTAGATGGTGGAGCCCAGATAGAACTCCAGATCTTTGTAACTCCAAACCGTCAACCACTACACTGGGACATGTCCTTGACAAAGATGCAACACTGATATGAAATGAAACTTACAACCACAGGGGCTAAACTCTCAGGAACCTTCACTAAGTGTTTCTACTAACATCTTTCCCAGTGAGGAGGTAGTAGAGGTAACTCCATAACATGACATTGAACTATTTGACTTTAAGACCCTCACAATTTCTACAATGCTATGGTTTGAGGTTTAGGTACTTAAAAAATTTGTACTTTAAAGTGACTCCTCACTGCTTGTTTCATGAGTATCAGTCATAGGTCTCTCTTTTCCTAACCAGGGCAGTCAAAACACTTCTCACCTAGGCAATATATGGTGATTCCCTGACAGCGAAATTCAGGCTAAAATTAGACAATCTGGTTTCCCCACATTCCTCTCCTATCTTTCTGCACCTTCATTTTTGAGTGAACTTCTCATCTGCAGCAAGCTGTTACTTGTTGAGGAGAGCAGCAAACTCCAACTGAGAAAGCACATCCAAGGAGGCCAGAACGGGAAGCAAAGTGCACCAGCCGACCTGTCTTCCCTGGGAGAAGCCCATTTGTCCACCTTGCAAACAGAAAATTCAAGAAAGAAGGACAGACGGAGAAGCAGACAGCCAGACAGACAGAAAAACGAGGGAAATAGCCCCTGATGCCGGTCCAAAGGCCACTGGGCCTGTCCGTTGCCAGCCCTGCAGGGTCCTGGGGCCAGGGAGAGTGTGGTGGATGGATATAAACCTGCCCCTTGACCCACAAGCGCAGTCCCCGCGGCTAGACAGAGGGTTTACTTTGCGAGGCCAGATGCACAAGGCCGGAGAAAGTGGTCCCAAGCAAGGACGTTATTATTATTTTTTAAATGTTTTATTTATTTCTGAGAGAGAACAGCGTGAGCAGGGGAGGGTCAGAGAGAGAGAGAGGGAGATACAGAATCTGAAACAGGCTCCAGGCTCTGAGCTGTCAGCACAAAGCCCAACACGTGGCTCGAACCCACAAACCGTGAGATCATTACCTGAGCCGAAGTCGGACACTCAACCGACTGTGCCACAAGGACGTTATTTTTAAGTAAGCAGCTATTTACGTGCAAGGGGCTGCAGAAAGGAAGAGGCAGGGGTTTCGGGCATCTGCGGTGCACGTTACAGCCCCCCGTCCACCCNGCCCCTCTAGCGACCTCTCATCCCGCCTCCCGTAGGTCACGTCCAGTGTTCCCGGTTCTCTGAGCCCCGCTGGGGACTAGCCGCTTACGTGGTTAGACTGGCTGCGTGCCCTGCCCTCCAGGTATACCTATCACTCACACCCAGGGGTACGTCCGGGCCCGGAGACTCCCGTCTCCCCTTTAAAGAGCCCGGGGGACCTACGATCGCCAGGTGTAAGAAACAAGAGTGGCTCATCTCTGAGTAACAGGATGATGTAAAACCCTGAGAAGAGCGAAGCGCTCAAAATCATGCACAATGGGAGACCCAGGGGCAACCCAGCCCCGCCCCAGGCCGGAATGGGGTGGCTCACCTCGGATTTCACCTGGTCCTTACTGTCGGATTTACTCCGGAAGAAGGCTGGGCCACCCTGGAAGGGTGGGTGACTTTGGGCAATTTACACAGCCTTGGTTCATATTACACACATCCGTTGAGTGTTTGCTATGTGCCAGGCTTGGGGCTGAGCTCTAAGGATTCAGTGGTTTCATGAAAAGTCAAGGCAACGATAGCTTCCTCTTCTGTGAAATGGGTAGAGAGGTGGAATGTCTGCCGCCATTGCTCGGTGGGATTTCATTCAGTCCATGCCAGAATTTCATGCAGTGTAATATAGGCTTAAGCGATTCACACCAAGTACATGAAGCTCGGGATAACTTCATTTAAAATACTATAAAATTTAGAAGTGGAATCTTTGTTTTTGCTTGAACGTTACCGTAGTCAGCTGTTATAATGGGTTTGAAAGAACTTTACATTTAATTTTAAAAAGGTCAGTTGAATAATTGTTAGCAAATGTGGGTTTTTATAATTAAAACTAAATATCAAAACTTGAAACTGAAATTCCTAATTTGGTAAAGTTTGTCAACTACAGGAATGATGGCAGCTGTCACTGGTCCCACTTCCCTATGTACCCAACACCAACTGAGCAAATATAGTATCTTGGGCAGAAAGTGTTTAAAGGGTTGCTTTGTGGAGATTGCTCATCGCTGTTTAGGACATAGACATTCTTTTAAGATTTTCTGTGTGATCTTGAAGTAGTAATGGTTTCATTTATACCAAATTGGTATCTCATTTTAGTTGAAAATATCTGGGTTTTGCTGAAGAATTTAACTGGCTTTAAGCCGTCTGTTTGGTCTGTTATTTTTTAAGCTTTTTAAAAAAATGTTTATTTATTTAGAGAGAGAGCACGAGAGTTGGGAAGGGGGCTAAGAGAGAGGGAGAGAGAATCCCAAGAAAGCTCTGAGTTGTCAGTGCAGAGCCTGATGCAGGTCTCAATCTTGGGAACTATGAGATCATGACCTGAGCTGAAATCAAGAGTCAGCTACTTAGCCTACTGAGCCACCCAATGCCCCTATTTTTTAAGCTTTTAATTGAAATATATTTTATATTTATATGCAAGAATACAAATCATGAATATATAGCTGATGAATTTTCACATACTGAACACACCTGTGTAATGAGCATCAAGATCAAGAAATAGAACATTACCAGTCTCCCAGAGTTCCTTAGTCATTACTGCCACCCCCCTACCCCCAGCAGTAACCACTACCCTGACTTTTAACTCCTTACAAGGCTTTTGCTGATCTTTGTAGTGTATGTAAATGGTACTGGGTGGTATGTGCTATTTAATGTCTGGCTTCCTTTGTTCAACATTTTGTTTTGGAGTTTCATTCATATTGTGTTCCACATTGTGTGTCCTAGGCTTTTTTTTTTTTTTTTAACTTACTACCCGGTTATTATCATTTTTGTGACACAGATCTGACACATCCCTTAAGGTCCTGGGTTAGAAGTGAATTAAAAAGTGTATTCTGGCTTTAAAATTTCATATATATACATGTGCATATATATGTGCATATATATATGTATATATATATATGCACATACATATACACACATACATATATATATTCAGTCACCCTTTCTCTGTCCTAAAAAACATGTAGAATCAACACTTTTTTTCCTAACGTTTATTTATCATTGAGAGACAGAGAGACAGAGCATGAGCATGGGAGGGGCAGACAGAGGGGGAGACACAGAATCTGAAGCAGGCACCAGGCTCTGACCTGTCAGCACAGAGCCCGATGTGGGGCTTGAACTCACAAATTGTGAGATCATGACCTGAGCCAAAGTCGGACGCTCAACCGACTGAGCCACCCAGGCGCCCCAACACTTTGAATCAGTTATTTAATCTACTCATACTAATTAAGCAATGAATTAGTTTATTTAATTCACTCAGCCATTCTATTACTGTGGGCCAGACACTGATACGTGCTGAAAATACTCGGATTATCTAGGCGCAGACTTTATCTTCAGATCTAATTATGATCCTAGGGGATTCAGAAGAGGGATATCTACTTCAGCCAAGTTTGCAGAGATGAGGGAAGCATGAGAAAAGTTTTTGGAAAGGAGGTGATTTTTGAGATGGACTTTGAAGCATTGGATAAGAGCTTGATAGTTGCCTATAATAACCTATAGTCTCTAGAAAATGGTTTTCAGATGTTTCTAAGTTAGCAGATAGTTGTGGTTGGCTTCCGTTGGCAGAAGGTGGAGGAGCTCTAACTGCTGACCTCAAAACTTTGTGTGTAAGGTACAAACAAATATTGAAACAACAACTGTTATCAGACACCCAGATACTGAAAAACTGATGTAACAATTAGTATTCTCCCAAGGTAAGTTAGTCATGTCTGCATTATCATATGGGATATGAGTGGTGAGAAGTGTGACCACATTCTTATTCACTGAACAGGAAAGGAAAATAAGGAAATAAAGGAAATCACAGGAAAGGGACCTTTGAAAGTCCTCCTTGCCTTGTAAACACAAGCGACTTTCTTCCTCCAGCACCTTTGCACTCCCACTGGATGAGCCCTCAGGCCTCTATATTCTTAATTGAGAATGAGAAAAAGCTGCTGGAAGGAAAAAGCGGTGGAGTTTTTTTTTTTTTCTTTCTTGATCGATGATTTGATTTGACCAGACAGGATATTATCCAATGTAAACTTCTTTGTTAAGTATTATAAACATGCTAAGTGTCTATCTAGCAACTAAGAAATGGCAACAGATTCCTGAAACGTATTTTTACTTTCGCTCAGTCCTCAGGACCTGTGTTCATGTTTGTGGAGAACATGTTGTGTTCGGTGCAAAGAAGCCGAATGTGCCTATTAAAGCTACACCCGCCTTTCCAGCTGGATGGATAACAAGCACTTTCTATGCCCAGGCAAGTTCTATAATTTTCTCCTTGCGAGGGCGGAGAGGGTGTGTCCTGATGTATCTACAGGCACTAGATGGAGACAGAAAAGTTAAGAAGGCCTTGCTGGAGGCCACACTAGAGCCCACCATTGAGGATGAGAGGAACAAGAAAGATGGCTACCCCCTCCTCCTTCCTTCCCTTCCTCCCTTCCTTCTTTCTTTCTGCTTACCTCCTTTACATACATCTCAATCAAAGGGTACAAAAGAGTATACACTGGTAATCAAGTCTTCCTCCTCCTTGGTAATAAACTTTCCTTCCTCAGAAAAAAACAGTTACCTATTTCCTCCAGAACCTTCCAGAGATAGTCTATACACGTAGACTATTTTTGCTCATTGTACAAGTGATAGTATTGTATAAATATTGTTCTGTTTTTGCTTTTTTTCATTTTAAAATAGCTTGGTGATTACAGTGGCCATCGGTCATATTCATGACTGCCTACCATCCTTGGAAAGTCCTCTCTATGTTTGTAGAAATCCTTATGTTAGTATCCCAGTCTGGAAATCAGGACTCCAATCCCTGACCTCACCTGTAGCTGGGGCACAGGCCTACAAACTGGACTCTGTCACTCAGGACTACTCAGATGTGACTTTAATTTGGAAGTGAGTGAGATGTGGAGACAGGATGCTCTTGGAGTCTTCATAGACAAGAATCATCGATAGATTTAAAAAGTAGTAAATATATGATGAGATACAGGATATTTGCAGCTTCAAGGTATCTTCTGCAAAGTATTTGTCAATTACCTAGAGAAAGATAGTAACATCAGAGTGGAAAAAGTGGTGATCAAAATGAATGTCATTGGTAGTAATGCATATTGACCTCACATACCTCCTGAGAAGGGCACAGTATCACTTCCACAGCATTCTTGCCCAAAACATGTAACTTCAGTTTACTCATGAGAAAGTACCAGGGTAATAAGAGGCAGAAAAACTGAGGAACTGTCTCAGGTCAGAGGAGACTGAGGAGACATGGCAACTAAATGCCATGTGAGATCCTGGACTGAATTCTGGAGCAGAGAACGGACATCAGAGGGAAAGCTTTTGAAGTTTGAATAGGGCAATAGATTACTTAATAGCATTATTTCAATACCAATTTCTTGGTTTCTGTAACTGTACTGTGGTTTTTTATGATGTTAACAAATGGAAGCTGGGTAAAGGGTATAATGTTCTCTCTGTACTATTTTTGTAACACTTCTATAAGTCTAAAATTATTTAAAACCAGGAGAAGGAGGGGGAACACAGGAGCATGGCTTGACCCTGAAGCAACTGACTAAGAGGGTAAGGAGGCTTGGGGTACTAGAGCTAGCCATGACCTTCTGGTGAGCAGGGGTAGGGAAGACCATTACAGATGATGATTCTTATAATCCAGAGTTTTCAAACTCAACAGTGGTTTGGGGACCATATTTGGTATCCTTACCTCTGGCAGTGACCTTACAACATGGTGGTTTAAAGGTTTTGGAAAATGATAAATCTGGGTTTATCTGCTTGTATTGTTGACACTAAATAGATCAGAGGGCTTGGGCATGTTTTACTTTGGTTCTCTGAGCCTTAGTTTCTGCTTCCATAAAATGGGAGCAATAGTACCCACTTTGTGAGGTACTAGGAAATGAGAGAATGTTTGTAAAGGACTTGAGTACAGAGCCTGAAAGATGGTAAATGTTCAGTACATTTATTTAAAGAAGTAAATAACTAAGAAAAGAATGAGGGTTGGGGGCACCTGTGTGGCTCAGTCGGTTGCATTTGATTTCAGCTCAGGTCATGACCTCATGCTTTGTGAGTTTGAGCCCCGCATCAGGCTCTCTGCTGTCAGCACAGAGCCCGCTTCATATCCTCTGCACCCCTCCCCCCCATCTCTGCCTCTCCTCTGCTCACGCTTTCACTCTCAAAAATAAATACGCATTAAAAAAAGTGTGGGTTGTTTTGGGGAGAGAGGATAAACTGGATACTCCCAGGATGTTACATCTCATCTCTGGAAGGTAGGGCTACCTTTCTCCCCTCTCCTCTTCTCTCGCTCCCAGGCAGGGGATCAGACAAAGGGAGGAACTGTTGTGTATGTGAACCCATGTGAATTTATGAACTTTCTTAGATGGCACCAAGGGAAAAATGTCACAGTTTTCTCCCAGGTTAGTAGGAAAAGCACCACAGTGAACTCTTTCCCAATCCCAGTGAAGTTGTAGGGTGCTCTGGAAATATAGGAATGACTTCTGGTAATGGCTGTTCAGTATACACTGGTTGTTATTATTATAGTTGCAGCTATGGTTTTGAAAACTCTAGAATGCTGAGTGTGAGGACAGTCATCTTTCTTTATTTTTCGAACTCTAACTTAATTTGATTGATTTTTGGTGAAAGATGGTTGCTTGGCTACTCCTGTTTATCATTTCTCCCCATGGAGTCCCTTGCTAAAAATAATAGCATAGGAATAAAAAGCTATAAACCTACAATGACAAAAGTTAACAGGATAAAGGTCGTCAGCAATGAGAGACTTCAAGGATTTTCTACAGGTTGGAACATTGAATAAGGAGTGGTTGCTAATGAAGAAGGACTGTGAAATCCATCGTCTAGGAGTATGTGAAAATGGGGATGTAACTGAGGCTTTCCAGAATATGTTCAGAGAAACTCAGGACTTGGAAATGCCAGGTATGACAGACAGTGGAAGTGAGATGTGTTGCCAAAAATAGGGGAATGAATCGAACATCTCCATGCAGAACAGTCAGTCAGTCCCCCACTGTCATATTTAGCCTAAGTTATGAATGCCAGATCTCCACCCTTCCAGCCCAAATCACGAGGGCTCACTCTGGAGAAGTTAAACATTTCCTTTGAAAGGTTATTTGGCTTAAAGGCCAACACTCCACTCAACCTAAAGCAAACTTTATCAGTTGAACCTTGGACACTGAGCCAGATTTTTAAAAAATACCTTCCCATTCTCAAAACATCTTTTTTTTTTTTCCAGGAAAATCCTCCAATATGCAAGAGTGATAAAAATGGTTTTTGAATCTTTATTTTACTTTTTTGTAGTTTTAATGATCTGTAATTGACATGACAATATTTAACAGAAATGAAGGAGTAGAAAGATAAGAAACCTGAAAGAATAATACAAAAGAAGAGCAAAAATGGAGTGGAACAAATTATCAGAGAAATAATATGAGAAACTGCCCAGAAATAAGGAACTTGAGCCTCCAGGTTAAAGAGTCTACTGGATATCCAACAAATTAATAAGAAGTACCTGAACCAAAGAACAGCATTGTGAAATGTACGATCACTATGGAAAATCCCCCCCAAACCAAAAACCCCAAAAGCTTTTAGTAAGAAAAATCAGATTACCTACAAAGGAAGTCAGATCAACATCCCACACCCAGACAGATTATCAGTCAAGATATTTGGAAGGACTCCAACTTTAAATCTCACATAACCTGCCTTAGAAATGTTCTCAAAGGTGAGCTCTAGAAAATCCAGAAAGGGGAAGACCCAGGATGCAAAAAACAGTAAATCCAATCCAAAAAGTGTAGAGAAGAAGAGTTGAGGTCCCTGGAAAGAGGTCTATGAGGCAAATGAAGACCTCCTAGAATATCTGGTATAATAAGGAGTTTGGGGGAAAAAACCCAAAACCCTGGGATATGGTAAAAGAAAAATAGTGCAAAAAATAAAAATAAAGTCAGAAAATTCAGAAAAGCAAGTGGCTACAGAAAATAAAATTTAACTCTTTCAATTTAAAAAATTAATCTACAAACAAGTATGAATTAGAGTTATGAAATCATGTGTAAACATTGCTATTGTGGTACAATAAGGAAGATATTTGGTCTTCAGTTGGTTCTTGACACAGAGCTCCTAAAACCCTTATTTCCCATATGATGAAAATGACAGGAGTGTCTCTTGGTCTAAGTTAGTGACTCTTGGTGGGGCTCTAGACAGCTTCAGGACGGGGGCTGGTGCCTGGAAAGACCAGACCTTGATTAAAATCTTGGAACTTTTAGCAACACCCTCTAATCACCCGGGAGGTAGGCTGGACGTTGGGTTAATCACTAACTGCTACAGTCATGCCTACGTTAAGAAACCTCTGTAAAACCCCTTAAAGTCTCGGTTTTGGAGAGCTTCTGAATTGGTGAACACATCCACATGCCAGAAGGGGGTTGCACCCCCAACCCCAAGGGGACAAAGACCACTGCCTTTGGGACCCTTCTGGACTTCACTCTAACTACCTCCTTCAGCTGCCTCTTCATTTGTGTTCTTTATAATTAACTGATAAAATACAGCATTTTTTTCTGAGTTCTGTGAGTTGTTCTAGCAAATTATCGAGCCTTGAGGGAGGGAGATTGTGGGAACCCATGACTTTGTAGCCAAGTCAGACAGAGTATAGGTAACATAGGGATACAATTCTTGCATATGGCATCCGAATTAATACCTCTCCTCCCCTGTCAACAGGCAAACTGGGAAACAAATAGAATAATTAAAAACATTTTTTAAGTGTTTATTTTTGAGAGAGACAGACAGAGTGTGAATTGGGGAGGAGCAGAGAAAGAGAAGACACAGAATCTGAAACAGGCTCCATGCTCTAAGCTGTCAGCACAGAGCCCTATATGGGGCTCGAACTCAGGACAAGTGAGATCATGACCTAGGATGAAGTTGGACACCTAATGGACTAAGCCACCTAGGTGCAACAATAGAATAATTTTTAAAAATTACACTGCATAAATCTTGCTTAGTCAATGTAGTGGGGATACATATATTTCCATAATAATGTGATTGTAAACTTTCTGTTGTTTGTATATACAGAATTTATTTTAACCCATCAATCTACTGTTTTGAATTGTCTTTCTTTTTCCCTAACTGAAGATTGTCCTGGAAATCTTGGTAAATTGTTGTGCATGTCCACAAAAATTTAGAGTATTTTCCCAGAAAGATTTTACCCATTAATATACTCTCCAGCAGTATATCAGAACTCTTATAAGATTTTTATTTATTGCTCTCATGCACTGTCTTGTGTTAAGTATTTATTTTAAATTAAATTTTCTTTTAATGTTTATTTTTGAGAGAGAGAGAGAGAGCGCGAGCGCGTGCGCACAGGGGACAGGCAGAGAGAGTGGGACATACAGAATCCGAAGCAGGCTTTAGGCTCTGAGCTGTCAGCACAGAGCCCAATGCAGGATTTGATCTCATGAGCTGTGAGATCATGACCTGAGCCAAAGTCAGAAACTTAACTGACTGAGCCACCCAGGTGCCCCTTGTGTTAAGTATTTAAACAGTGGTAAGTGCTTTACCAGGCCCTTGGGATATATGCCTTTGACACGTAAGTGAAATAGTGAGGGTACTTACAGCAAACAACTGAAAGTACAGTAATGATGATGTTTGTGTTTATTGCTTTACTGCTTATAAAACATTTTCATGTACTTCTGTTCAAAGCTTCTCAAACTAGGGGCACGCCTGGGTAGCTCAGTTGGTTAAGTGTCCGACTTTGGCTCAGGTCACACAATCTTGTGGTTAATGGGTTCAAGCCCCCGTCGGGCTGTCTGCTGTTAGTGCAGCGCCCACTTTGGATCCTTTGTGTCCTTCTCTCTCTGCCTTCCCCTGCTCATGTGCTCTGTCTCAAATGAATAAACATAAAAAAAAAGCTTCTCAAACTATAATGTGCATATGTGTCATTTGGGTTTCTTGTTAAAATGCAGATTCTGGTTCAGTGGGTCTGGGTTGGAGCCTGAGAATCTGCATTCTCGAAAGCTCCCAGCTGATGCTGATGCTGTTCTGTTCAGATAACACTGAATAGGCAGCCTTACTGCTTCCTCTTAATTCCTGAAATTACCTAGCAAAGTAGGTTTTACCATCCCCATTTTAGTGATGAGGAAATTCAAACTCAGGTTAAGTAATTTGTCTGCAGCGCTAACATTCAAACTGGTTTGGAGCTTGTTGCTTTCATTCATTTGTTCATTCCCTCATTTATTGCTTCTGGCACTGTGGCTTCAGCAAGTGAGTGAAACCAAACCCCTGCCTTTATGGAACTTGTCTTCTAGTGGAGAAGAACAATAGCAGATCAGTGAATAAATACAAATAAAACATAATTTCAAGTCATAAAAATGTTTACAGAGGGAAATAAAGCAGGATAAGGCATTGATTTTTAACTGAAGGGGTCTTTGAATCTAAAGTTTACTGCTTGATCCTCCTCAGTTGAAGATATGGGCCTTCATTATTGTGTAGCACTTTGTAGCTCATGTTTTTCTTTCAAATTGGTTTCACCCTGTTTAATTGTCATGCTAGCCTTGTGACAAGTTTAGGCAAGGATTCAACACCAGCTCCAGCTGGTGAATCATCTGAGCTTCTTGAACTAAAATACAAAGGGAAAGAGGTGCCCCCGTTGAATAAAAAGTAACTGGGAAAGTCCTTTGATTTTCATTTTAGTTGATGAAGGAACCCTGTGGCCTCTGCTTGCCAAGCACATTTTTCAAGGTCTAAGGGGAAGGAAAAGATGACGTGTGTGTGTGTGTGTGTGTGTGTGTGTGTGTACATACCACACTCCGCCCCTTTGTCTTGAAGAACTTGGTTTAGCTGTTAGGGTATGTTGGTTGTAGGCAGCAACCAATCTTCTCAAAAGGGTAAAAAGCCAAAATTTAAAGGAGTTTATGCTAAGGAAATGAAGGTATAGTTCATGGAATCAAGGAAAATCTCCTCATTAGACTTTGGAAAACACAGGGTCCAAGGCACACTAAGGATCCAAGGAGTCTCTTTAGGCTCCCCTCTTCAGATGAATGAGTTCCATATGGTCTCAGGCTTCATGTCATGAGTTAGATTGTGTCCCTCCAAAATATATGTTGAAGTTTTAGCCCTCCATACCTGTGAATGGGATCTCTATTGGGAGGTAGGGTTTTGGTAGATGTACTTAAGTTAAGATGAGGTCCTGCCAGAGTATGGTGGCTGATCCAGACTGGTGTCCATATGGGAGGAGAGACAAAGACATGCAGGGGAAGACAATGTGACGGTGAGGGCAGAGACTGGGTTGATGCACCCAAGGAATGCTGAGGGTTGCCAGCAGACACCAGAAAAGCTAGAAGAGGCAGGGAAGGGTTCTTCCCAGTAGATTTCAGAGGGAGCATGTTGGCCCTGGCTGCTACTTGATTTTGGAATTGTAGCCTCCAGAATTGTAAGACAAACAGTTTCTGTTGTTTTAAGCCACCCTGTTTGTAGTACCTTGTTAACGGCAGCTCTAGGACATGATTCGTGTTCTTCTGGTCCAGGTTCAAATTCTAAAGGCAAGCATTTGAGTAGCCCAGCTTGTCACATGCCCACCCGTGAGATGATGTTTCGAGGAGTAAGTAGTTCTTTGAAGGGTGAAGGAGATGCTATTGTCACAAGTAGAGAAAATGGTGAGGATAGCAAACCAGGAGATGCTCCTGGCATCAACCCACGTATGCCCTGGCCGCACCAATGTACGGGCCACTTCCTGGCCATGTGCTGCTCCAAATCCTGGTGGTGTTCTGTGATATCTTCCTGACTAGAACAAATTCAAGCCTGTAAAAACTGAACATTATCATAAGTATCCTGGTCACTCTACTGAAAGTTGCCATTTTAAAAATCACCCACCCACAGAAGCACTAACCTAACCATCCATCTATTCACCTACTCATTCATTTCCCATTAACCTGCCCAGCCTTCTACCTGTCCACCCACCATTGACTCATCTATACACTTATCCACTCATCCACTCCACCATGGGTTCATCCGCCGAACTATCCACAAATGAGCACCTACCGTCTGTCGGGTAGTATTTCTAGGTTCATTCAATAAATGAATCATTATTTGCTGAGTGCCTCCTAAGTGCCAGACACTGTTCTAGGTGCTGGAGATAAAGCAGTGAATAAAAAGACAGGCTTCCTGTTCTCATGGAGTTTGAAATACACTTGCAAGGGCAGAGTTTAGACCAATAGCTGGGAAGTAAAAATGTGAAGCAACTTCTTTTCTCCTAATGCCCTTACCCTGATACCTCTTCAGGGTACATGGGAAGCTTTGATTTTGGAAAATTTGCAGAGCATTTAGCATAGAAAGATGACAAAAGAAATCACTTCTAGAGATGAGTGGGGTGTAAGTCCACTAGATTCTAAGCTCCTGTAGGTCAGGAAGAGTGTATGTTTTAATTCATCACTTTACCCCCAGGGCCTGTCACATAGAAGGCACTAAACAAATATTTGCTATGATATGCAAATGATAATGAGGGGTCAGATTTACTCTGTGGTTTATTGAGTTTTTACGTATTGAAATATTTAAAGACAATTTTTGTTTTAGAAATTAGGGAAAACCTACTGTAAGTAGTATTTTTATAGATTTCATAGCTATTCTGGGCCAGCCGTTGTGAAAGTAGATCAGCCAGGAAACTGAGAGGATGTGTAGACCAAAGAATCCAGACTAGAGGATTCAAAGTTGCTTGAATTTTAAGGATTCCCAAAGAGCAAAAATAAATGGTAGGGAAAAAATATTCTCAGCACTGTGATGCTTAGCAGGTTGCTAGCAACTTCTTCCAGTATATCTTCAACATATATATCCAGGCTCTGAGCTGGCAGTCAGCACAGAGCCCGACGCGGGGCTCGAACCCACGAACCGCGAGATCATGACCTAAGCGAAAGTCGGACGCTTAACCGACTAAGCCACCCAGGCGCCCCATCAACATATATTTTAATGCTTTTGTGGAACAAATATTTTCTTCTAACTATGAGTTTTTCTCTATTAAAAGATGCACACTGGTTGTAGAAGATGTAGAAAGGAGAACCCCTGCATGGAACCTCACCCTCTTCTCCTCAAAAGACCACGTGGGTTCTTCCACGTGGGAGAGCTTCCAAGTGGGTGCCAAGCTGTTTCTATGCCCCCCCATCCTTTACTGAGAAGACACCAAAAAAGAAATAAGACGGAATTTTATGGCAGCACTGGAAGATGGTACCTTCAGTCCAGCAGCCTAGGACCCACTGGGACAGGTAGCCATACCAAGGGTTATTAGCAAATGTAGATTCTAGATTCAAGAAGATTCCCTCAGTCCATTTCCAGTTGAGGTGATTGGTGGGACCCTGATAGCTCACAGGTAGCAGTGGCGAGGGTGGTGATGAGAAAACCCTAACACTCCACATCTGCTACTACTGGGTCTTTGAAAGTCTCTTAACTAAAATTCCCCCACACATGTTATCCATAGCCTTTTATTCAGAAATGATAACCTAGTTAATATTTGGATATAAATGCCTTCAGTCTTTTTGTTTTCTGCCTACGTATAGAAAATTGTATACAGAAAAGTATTTTTTGACAATAATAGGATTTTTTGACAATAATAGGATTTCACGTATATATGGTTTTATATCGGTATAGCAATAAAATAGCTAAAAAAGAAAAACAAGATAGCATTAAAAGAGCCCACACTGCAGTATGAGGAAGGGTGTTGATGGGGATATAGAAGCAGCAGATTTGGCATTATATCAGCATTATTAAATGATTTTGTCTCACAATCATTTTCTGTCTCCTCATCTATAAAATGGCAATGAAGATAAAAATAATAATATGTCCCCTGAGAGGTTGTTTTGGGGATAAAATAATAATAAAATATAATGTTAATAATAGGCATTTATGTGGATCCTACCATGTGCTGGGCACTGTTGTAAGAATTTAACATATATTAAGCAACCAAATATCATGGCAGCCCTGTGAGTAAGGAACTATAATTATCCCCATTTTACAGATGAGGAAATGGAAGCACAGGGAAGCTAAGTGACTGAATATCATACATCTAGGAAGTGGCAAAGGTGGGATTTGCACCCAGCAATTTAGCTGTTATCTTGACTACGTATCTGAAGGAGGCTTTGCAGCTGAGAAGACTAGAGGTGGGGCTAGATGCGGGATTTCACCAGAGCCCTGCCTCTTTCTCATCATGTCTTGGCTATGTCTTCTTCTGTGATCATGTCATTTTCAAGCTGACTCAACATGGTAAAAGGATGACTTTCACCATGTTCATTATGAATGCACAGTTGGCAAGGCCGAATAGTTCTGACAATGTCCTGGGAAGCCTTCCTGCCAGCCTATCTTGGGGCATGTCCCTGCTCTTGGGAAGGTAGATGTAGCCTCATGTGAATCACCTGGAATGAGGAGGATTCCTATGGAATGAGGGTGGGACAGGCTGTCTAAGAAAATGGAGTGCTAGGCAGGCAAAAATTATGTCTGTTACAGCCTTGCTGCTTGAGGTGTGGCCCACAGATCAGCAGCAGCACCTGTGAGTTGTGAGAAATGCAGGTTCTTGCTCCTCTTCCAGACCCACAGAATCAGAATCTGCCTTCCACAAGATGCCAGGTGATTCCTGTGCACACTGAAGTATGGGAAGTGCTGCACTCCAGAGTGCTTTTGGAAAGAGAGGTATGGCCGATCCCTCCCACTTTTCTTCCACATTGACTGTATGAATCTTAAATAGTCACTGCAATGATGATAATGGTCCCAACTGGGAAATGTGGGAGACAGGTAAGAGCAGTAGTACCCTTAACTCTTGGCAAGAGGTCCCTTCCCTCCCTCATGGCTCTCCTTTGGCCTCTCACTGGAGTCTATGGGGGCTAAGAGGAGTGTCCACTTTGGGGCTCCTGGGTAGCTCAGTTGGTTAAGCATCCGATTATTGATCTCAGGTCAAGTCTTGATCTCAAGATTATAAGTTCAAGCCTATGTTGGATCCATGCTAGAGGTGGGGTCTACTTAAAAAACAAAGAGGAGTGTCCACTTGGGGTCCACCTTTGCCTTGTAGACCTTGTTTTCCAAGACCTTGGTATTGGAGACTCAGGAATTCCTTGCACAAATGGCCCCAAGCATGTTTCTGCATGGGTCTCTCCTCAAGCCATTGGACTCTGAACACCCAGGTTCCAATAGACCTCCAGCCTGCCCTGAGGTATAGGACCTCAGCCCAGAGAAGAATGGTGCCTTGGCATGCCCTTCCTCTGCAGAGTTGATCTACCACAAGTGTGCGCACTTTTAGGTCCCAGGGCCAAGGACCTTATTTTCCTCCAAACACTGTCCCGCTTTACTTCTTCCCCTTCCTCTCTTCTCAGCCCTTACATTATTTTTAAGGTGCTTTGGGTTTGTTGGAGGAAAGAAAAAGTAATGATAATAGAGGACAGAACATGGAAATAGTTCGTGGAGTATTGAATGATCCCACCCCTAGAGTCAGTATCATAACCTACCTGAGTGCACGTTTTACTTTTTCCCCACAGACAAATATCCCTTGCCTAGATTTGGTAATCCCATACCTGCATGAGTTTTTACTTTGGCACTGAATCTCCAGTCAGTTTGTTTTAGAAGGTTAAGAATAGCCAGAATCATTTTCTGTACCTACCCTTTATCTAGGACTTGGCTGAGGTGTGTACACATGAGGCCATTATGCTGAGAATAGAGCCAGGGGTGAGAAAAAAACATGAGTGGGCTGCTGGCCTGGGCCTAATGAGATATTAATCTATAATAGGTGCTCAATGAAAATGTTTAATGAATGTGGCTCTCTGTGCTTGCTTTTCTATCTGCAGCATTTGAGAGATATTTGAGATGCTTTAGCACTCAGTGCCCACTAGATGTCACTGTTGTCATGTTTGCAAATCCTATACCCCTCATTTTCTCCTACCCCTCCCCCATCCTGATTTGATTTCATTAGATTGAGAACTCAAGTATGCCCATTTTTAAGTTAGAAGGCAGACTTTCCTTTATAAATTATTGGAATCCTTGCTTTATTTGTGTCTTGTCACTTTTCATTACATTTGTTGTTTTCCTTGCTCATATTTGGTATCTGAAGGTCTCTGTACACATTTTAATAAAATTTGAATTGAATTGAAAAGGAGAGTTTCTAGAAATTTGAGGAGATAGTGTCCTTCTACTGTAACTTACTGAAGGGCTATTTTTTAAAAATATAATTTATTGTCAAATTGGTTTCCATATAACAACCAGTGCTCATCCCAACAAGTGTTCCCCTCCATGCCCATCACCTCCCTTCCCCTCTTCCCCACCCCCATCAGCCCTCAGTTTGTTCTCAGTATTTAAGAGTCTCTAATGGTTTGCCTCCCTCCCTCTCTGTAACTTTTTTTCCCCTCTTCCCCTCCCCCATGGTCTTCTGTTAAGTTTCTCAAGATCCACATGTAAGTGAAAACATGTGATCCCTGTCTTCTTTGACTGACTTATTCCATTTAGCATAATAATCTCCGGTTCCATCCAAGTTGTTGCAAATGGCCAGATTTCTTTCTTCTTCATTGCCAAGTAGTATTCCATTGTATATATAAACTACATCTTTTCCATTCATCACTTTGAAGGGCTATTTTTTTTTTTAATTAAATAAATTCCTTGATCCTAGCAGGGTTCTTAGTCAGATATTTAGGTAAATTTGGTGTAAATTTGAGAAGGGGAAAAAAATCACTAGCTCTAACATAAAGCAGCATTTCCTTTGATTATAAATGTAGGTAACAAGCCATTGTAGTTGTACTGCCTGGGACTCTGCCACCAATAGAAATCACAATTTTTTATAATACATGATTGCAGATGATTTTAAAATAGCATATACTCTCACCTCCACTCCAAAATGAGGATAGTTACTTCATTCACTGTTAGATCTTATCGTGTGTTAGAAGAGAAACATGTATATTATTACATCACAAATGTGTTTTAAAAGTATTTTGATAATCGCATGTAGTACGGTTCGTTTTCTTTGTAGTCATACGCATATTATTGAATGCCTTGAAAAGCATCATCCTGAGAGGGGCTCCACAGGTTTCAGCAGACCAACTACTGGTATACAGAATAATGGCTCCCAAGATGTCCACAATCTAATCTCTAGGACCTGTGAAATGTCGTGCTACATGGCAAAGGGGGAATTAAGGTTGCAGATAGAATTAAGGTGGCTAATCAGCTGGCCTTAAAATTGGGAGATTGTCCTAGAGAGTCTAGGTGGACCCAATGTAATCGCAAAGGTCTTTATAAGTGAAAGAGGGATGCAGAGAGCTGGAATCAGAGTCAGAGGGGGAATGATTTTGTGATGATTGAGATAGAGTAAAATGATTGCTTCTTTGAAGATGGAAGGGCTCCCAAGTTGAGGAAAATGGAAAAGCCACGGAAACAGATTCTCCCCTGGAGCCTCTAGAAGGAAATAGCCCTGGCAACACCTTGGGTTTAGCCTTGTGAGTTCATTATGAACTTCTGATTTCCAGAGCTATAAGACAATGAATTTGTGTTGTTTAAAGGATTATGTTTGCGGTAATTTGTTACAGCAGCAATAGGAAGCTAATACACTGACAAAGAGGTTTATAGCACAAAAAAATCTAGGAAACCCTGCATCTAGACTAAGGATCAGTTAAGGACAGTTCTATCTGTCGTGGAGGTAGGTGGTGAACTAACCATAGCAGCTTAAATAATAAACATTTATTATCTTACAGTTTCTGGGGGTCAAGAATTTGGGGGTGACTTACTGGGTGGTTCTGGCTCTGAGCCATTTATGAATCTGTGGTCAAGATGTTGGCAGGGGCTGCAGTCAGCTGAAGGCTGAACTGAGAAATCTAAGATGGTGCACTCAGATTGCTGCATGGACCTGTTCTCGGCGCTTCTTGAGCATCCTCACAACATGGTGGCTGGCTTTCTTGAGAGTGGGTGATTTAAGAGTGAGAGAAAAAGGCAGAAGCCACATACCTTTTACAGTCTGATCTCTGAAGTCACATCATCACATCTGTCACATACATTCCTTAGAGGTGAGGCAAGAAGGGTGCCTGGGTGGCTCAGTCAGTTAAGTGTCCAACTTCGGTTCAGGTCATGATCTCACAATTTGTGGGTTTGAGCTCTGCGTTGGGCTCCGTGCTGACAGCTCGGAGCCTGGAGCCTGCTTCAGATTCTGTGTCTCCCCCTGTCTCTGCCTCTCCCCTGCTCACACCCCTTCTCTCTCTCTCTCTCAAAAATAAATAAATATTAAAAAAAATTTTTTTAGGGGCGCCTGGGTGGCTTAGTCGGTTAAGCGTCTGACTTTCGCTTAGGTCATGATCTCACGGTTAGTGCGTTCAAGCCCCGCTTCGGGCTCTGTGCTGACTGCCGGCTCAGAGCCTGGAGCCTGTTTCAGTCTGTGACTCCCTCTCTCTCTGACCCTTCCCTGTTCACGCTGTCTCTCTCTCTCTCTCCTAGAGATAAATGAAACATTAAAAAAATTAAAAAAAAATTTTTTTAAAGAAGCAAAATGAGGGGAATTGACTCACTTCAAGTATAAAATCTGTGGACCTATTTTAAACATACTCTGTCTCTTTCTTCCTTTTAAACATTTCCACGAAAGGATCCATATCAAGAGCTGAAGCCAAGAGAATTTGGATAAGGAGTGTGACAAGATCATGTGAAGGAAATTTTATTTTAATGTATTAATTTATTAAATCCCTAATTTAATCATATTAATGGTTCAAGTCTTAAGCCAAAGAAATAGTGTTCTTTCTTGTAGAAATTCTGTTATTAACAACTTGGCCTGGAATAGTATCATTTTTTAATAAATTATTTTATTGTTTTAAGTTTATTTATTTTGAGAGAGGGAGAGAGTGAACGCACACATGAGCAGGGGCAGGGGTGTGCAAGAGAGAGAGAGAATATCAACCAGGCTCTTTGCTGTCATGCTTAACTGACCGAAACACCCAGGTGTCCCTAAAATTTCTATATTAGAATAGTTATATGATTACAGAAAAGTTGCCAATCTAGCACAGAGAGATCTTGTATACCCTGCACTCGGGCTTTTCCCCTGTCGTTAATATCTTACATTACTGAGGTATATTTGTCACAACTAATGCACAAATATTGATGTACTATTACTAGCTAAAGCCTATAGTTTTTGTTTTTGATTTCCTTAGTTTTTACTTAATGCATTTTTCTCTGATCAGTACATTTTTGGGTAGGTTTCTTCCATGTGTCTCTGGTGTCTTACTGGTATCAGCCCTTTTAAAAATAGTAACAAAAACAAGTAGGTATGGTGGAGAGGACAAGAACTCTGGAGATGGATTTGGATTTGAATCTTGCCTGTATTACTAGCTGAGGGTCTCCTCAAATTTCCCTTCACCACCTCAGTTTCCTCATCTGTAAAGTGGGAATGATGATCCATCATAGGAATGTTGAGGAGATTAAACAAATCCTTTTGTGTAAAGCACTTTGGATACCATTTGACACATTAGCCATGTGGGGATAGCTATTTCTATTGTTACTATTATTACTGATGTTAACTCGGCATTTGTGAGGGAATCTGACAAAGAAAAGGACATTTTCTATGCAACATGAGAAGTGCAGTGTCCCTGTTAGTGTTTGGGGATGATTCTGAGGCTTCCCGTAGAAGTGACATGAAGTGAGCCTTGAAGAATGGAAGAGTGTTGGTGGAGGAAGGGCCCACGATATAGGAAGGAGGATTTTGAGGAAGATCCTCTGTGAGGTGGTGTGAATCAGCTGGGGAGCTTTAGACAAGGCAAGCAGCTGTGCATGTGAGGTGTGAATGGCCAGGAGCTGGGCCAGGGAGGCTCACAGGTTCTGGTGGGGAATGTGGACTTTTCTCTTTCCTGTTGGCAATGGGGAACAACTGCCGGGTTTTCAACAGGGGGGTCGCTCAGTCAGATTAGGGTCTTACAGAAATGGATTTGATGGGGAAGCACATCAGAGAAAGGACATCTAATTTGGAGGCTTTTGGAATCTTGCAGGTGAAAGAGGGTAAGGGACTGGTCATTGGTAGTGAGAGGAGACTCGTTAAAAACGTATTTAGTGGGTAAAATTCACCGGATCTCATGAATGCAGAAGGTGACAGAGGGGAAGGCTGTGTTACTTTCCTAGGACTGCCGTGACAAATGACCATACACTTGGTGGTTTAAGGCAAAAAAATTTATTCTCTGTTCTGGAAACTAGAGGATTGAAGCAAAGGTGTTAGCAGGGCCACATTTCCTCTAAGGGCTTTAGGGAAGAATCCTACCTTGGCTTTTCCGGCTTCAGGTCCTTCTGGTGCTCTTTAGCTCGTGGCAGCATAACCCCAGTGTCTGCCTCCATTGTCACATGGCCTTTCTCTCTGTATCCTTTTGTACCTTTCCTCTTCTTATACAGATACCAGTCGTTAGGTTTAGGGCCCACCCAAACCCAGGATGACTTCATCTGAGATTCTTAACTAATTATATTTGCAGAGACCCTATTTCCAAATAAACTCCTATTCAGTTGTGGTTCCAGGTGAACGCAAATTCTAGAACATTGTTCACCCCACTACAGAAGCATTTAAGATGATTTATTAGAAGCCAAAAGGGAAGCTTATAACAGAATCACTTACAAAATCCAGGTGAAGAGTGAATGAAGTGGAGACAGAGGCTAGTGTAGCCGTGAGAGCATAGCTGTTTTCTGAACCTCCCCTCTCCAGGCACATGGCTCCACTACATTTCCCAGCCTCCCCTGCAGTTGGGTGTGGCTATGTGACTGATTTTGGGCCAATGGAAGGTAGATAAAAGTGATGTGTGCTACTCCCAGTCATGTATCATCTTTCATGAATCACCATGTTTTCCCCTTCTACAAGGCTGGCTGGAGTGGCTATCACCCCTAAATAACTTGGAGACTAGATGTTAAAGATGGCAGAGATGGAAGTGCCTGACCCTCGCGTCTCCCCTGCCCGTGAACCATCGTTTGGAGTAGAGATGCTCAATGACAGGAAACACTTATTTTGGAGTTTACATGGATGAGAGAGAGTTCTGTTGTGTTCAGGTACTGATATTTAGGGTTATTTGTTATAGCTTTAAGCTACCCTGACAAATACAGCCACTGTGCATCGATCATATGGCAGGGAAGAGCTTCAAACACCAATGGTTGTTGGGTTTTTTAAACTTTTGACATTAATTTGTAAAGCCCTGGAGGTAGCTTTGCATGGCCTATCATGAAGGTCTGTAAAGCAAGCTCAGTGATCATAGTAGCTGCAGTGATCACAGGTGGGTAATTCTAAAGCATTTCTCAGTGCTTTGGAGCTAGAGAGAAAAATGAAATGCAGAGGCTTTATGATAAGCCTAATGTACTTCATAAAAAAAAAATGAGGCTTTAATTACATTAAATCTTCCTTGAAAAGAAATTCAAATATTGAAAGAACATGCTTTCTCACAACAGCGTAATAAACTTAAAGACTACATTAGGAGACAAACATTTTTTATCATGCCAAATGTCACATCCTAATGCTCAATTTTGCTTTACAAGTGGACAGGTACATATTGTTTTATCAAGCTTTCCTGAGAAAGCTTTCAAGAAAGCTTACTTGATTACTTATTTTCAAATCTTAGTGTTTTTTAAGAGTAAGGAGACATTTTGTTTGTATTTAGAAATGTATTAGATTAACTTAATATTTGATTTCCTAATTTTAATCTCCCCTCCTTTTTATAAAGCAATGCTCTTTGGCCAGAACAAAGTATAGTAACAGTGTATAAATAGTGAACTATAACATTAGTTAAATTATAAATATAAAATATAAAGAATAAAATACAAATAACATTAATATATAAACATCAAAATATCTTTTAAAGTATAATAATAGAATATATATTTTTTCTGGTTATGAAATTATTCCATCATTCAGTGAAGTAATAATTTAATAAAAGCTTTCTAAGTGAACTGAGGGGAAAAATGCTTTTCACCATTATGTTTTCCTAATCCTATGTCCTTTCTGATGGGAAAGTTCACTAGAATCTATTACTTTCTGTTTACTGACCCTTCAAAGCAAGAAACAAACCTCCTGACAAAACACATCCATAAAGCCTACAGATAATATATATTAACTTTTGAGTATAATGGATCCTTTTTGAGATAACATATATAAAAATGAAGGAACTGTGTGAAATTTGAACAAAAAGTTTTTAAGGTTGCTGTTTAAAAGTTGTCTTACATGATGGAACTCACAATTTTTCCTGTGCAATTCAAAGTTTTCGTTTCTGACCTTATTGTATAGTTTTTATTTCCCTTTTGGAAACTGATCTCGCTGAGAGGGTTTTACTAAACCTTCCCTTGAAAAATACTTGAGCAAAATTTCCTTTTGAATATTCTAAATTGTAATAACAACAATAAAACAAAATAACTTGTAATAACAAAATAATACGGGGTAGGAAGAACCTGGAAAACTAATAAAAAGGTCCCTCCGGCCTTTATTGGCTGCATATACCCCCATCACCTTTCTGAACTCTCCTCCCACCTTCTCTTGAGTTCACTCCAATCTAGCCAGTCCTGGCTTCCTTGTTTTTCTCTGAGCCCATGCTGACACTGGGCCTTGCGTCTGCCTGGAAATCTCCATTTGACTGCTTCTATGAACTTTTTTGTCTTCATCTGTAAAAGACCTGCCAGACCTCTAAAGGCTTGTCCAATTCCAAAGTCCTAGGATTTTGTAACTTATTTAGCTGGTCCTATAACTTCTAGGACATAAATGATAAGAGTGGGGTCTTGTTGTGATTCAAAAATTTGATTACTAAGAATTCATTGGCAAGTACCTTTTTTTTTTTTAAATGTTTTATTTATTTCTAGGAGAGAGCAAGAGAGACAGCGTGAGCAGGGGAGGGTCAGAGAGAGAGGGAGACACAGAATCTGAAATAGGCTCCAGGCTCTGAGCTGGCAGTCAGCACAGAGCCCGACGCGGGGCTCGAACCCACGAACCACAAGATCATGACCTAAGTGAAAGTCGGATGCTTAACCGACTAAGCCACCCAGGTGCCCCATTGGCAAGTACCTTTTAATGTACTTTTTCAGCTCTTGCGTATTATAGTCAGTGTTCTTTGGTTAAATGGTTTCCTTTACCATTTTGTTGGGGAATGCTGGTGCGGCTTAATCTAACACGCTCTTCTCAGTTCTGCCAATTATATACTGCGTGGCCTTGGAAAAATCTATCTAACTTTTCTTCTGAAAAATGAAAGGGTTATTTAGAGCTTTTCTTCTTTTTAATTTGGACCTTAATGGAACCTCAAGGGTATTCAGGGGTGAATATCATAACAGCTAAAATCATAAATTGTATGTTCTGCCCACTACTCTCACAGTGGGAGCTGTTTTCAAGGACAGTCTTGAGAGAGCAATGTGTTGGTAGTCAGCAAAGTCTGTCTTTATTGAACACTGAAGTGTCTCCAGTGGAAAAGCTGTACTTCAAAACAGAATGACCTTGAGTGTTATTACTGCCTTGAAAGGAAGCACCTGTGCCATTATCCAGACAGAATGTTGTGTGTTCCTACCTGATGAACTAGTGTATCTGCTAGTGTGTCATCTTTATTAAATCCTGCGAAGACACAAGTGAACACTCTGAGTGATTCCATCCCCAGTCCAGGGGACTTAATAAATCAGTGGTTCAGATCATGGCATTCTTGGTGGAAAAATTGTTACTTATTTTGGGAATCATTGTATTAATCTGTGTTGTTTATTGCATGTGCCTGTATTGTGGCTCTAGTATCTGCTTCCAGTGTAGCTGGATAGCTTACAAGCAAGCCACCTCCATGCTAATGAACCCCCTGCCTGACCTACAGGGCACAGTATGGAAGAGGGGGCATGTAAGATTATCAGAGCAGGTCACAAGGTGTAGATTGTTGGAGGATGTAATCTAGAGGATGTGAGTGCTGGTTGACTCTCAATAGATCCAGGGAATTGGAGGTTCTTCACCCAACTCCCGTCCTGCAATGTTGATCTTGCCCACAGTGGGAGCCATATTCAAAGACAGACCCTTGAGAGCAATGTGTTGTTGAGGACATCAGGACTATATATGTGACTGAATCAAGGTAAGACCTCTATATAAACTTTTAAGATTCTGGTGGATGGTCACAGAGATTGGTTCATCTTGCGGCTGTCCAGGACAAGGGCTGTAAATTCCCTTGTTTTTTAACCTGTCACATACTGATCTGAAGGATCTGTCTCTTTATCCATCTCCTTGCCTTGTTTGGGGGCCAGTTCCAAATTTCCCTGCAGGACTCTCCTGAGGCAGTGAACTAACTGGATATGGTCAGGACACAGATCTTGTCTGCAGTAGTTTTTTTTTTGTTTTTTGTTTTTTTTGATAGTTTATCGTCAAGTTGGTTTCCATATAACACCCAGTGCTTGTCCCCACAAGTGCCCTCCTTCATGCCCATCACCCCCTTCCCCTC
>NW_027551557.1:526859-656417 GCF_008692635.1 Crocuta crocuta
CATGCCCCTCACCCCCTTCCCCTCCCCCCACCCCCATCAGTCCTCAGTATGTTCTCAGCATTCAAGAGTCTCTCATGGTTTGCCTCTCTCCCTCTCCCCCACTATTTTCCCCCCTTCTTCCCCCCCACGGTCCTCTGTTAAGTTCTTCCTAGTCCTCCTATATGTGCAAACATATGGTAACTGTCCTTCTCTTTGCAGTAGTTTTAAGATTATATTCACAATCATTAAAGGCAGATTATGACACATTTAAATAGTATAGCTAAGACTATAATGCTAGAGACATCTAGTTTGTTCTCTAAAAACTTATAAGTATGTTGTGTTTATGTTTCCCAATATCCCATTTCTTTATCTTAGAAGGCAATAGCTTGTTTATTATATAGTAACACTTAACCTAACCCAGATAATTTAGACACAGCTATAGCATTATAATCTTATTTTGGTCACCGAGTTTGGGGGAAAAAATAATCTGAAGATTAAAGTAATCGCTGATGGCTTCAAAGTGTTTTAACCTTCCTCTCTTCCCTAGTCTGTAGGGGTTGTATGACTTTAATGAAAGGTAAGGTTGCCTTCCATCTTCTGTGTCTGTGAGGCATTGCTGTTGGTGAGATTCTAAAAAGAGAGCCAAAAAGATAGCCAAGGAAAGCAAAAGAAAAAACCCTGAAAGACATGACCCTGAATATGCAGTAAATTAAAAAATCTCCTTAACACCTGGAAAGTCACGGTATTCACTTTTGCACTGTGAAATGAAGTAATACATTCCCTTTGGTCTTCTAAATCCCTGCTATTCAAAGTGCAATTCCAGGATTATCAGTATCAGCATCACCTGAAAATGCATTAGAAATGCAGAATTTGAGGCCTCATGCTAGAACTCCTAGATTCTAATTTTCTTTTGAGAGAGAGAGAGAAAGAGAGAGCACATGTGCATACGCGAGTAAGCAGGGGAGGGGAAGGGGCAGAGGGAGAAGGAGAGAGAGAATCTTAAGCAAGCTCCACGTCCAGTGTAGAGCCTGACTCAGGACTGGATATCAGGACTGTAAGATCGTGACGTGAGCCAAAATCAAGAGTTTGATGCTCAACAGACTGAGCCACTCAGATGCCCCTCAATCTCAATTTTTTAAAAACAAGATCCATAGAGATTTTGTGGACTCATTAAGTTTTTAAGGAATCAGTTCATTTAATTAATCAAGTTATCAAATTTGTGAGCGTAGAGTTGTTTGTAGTATTCCTATTATCCTTTTAAGGTCCATGAGATCTATAAATTTTAATTTCTGATATTGGTTTTGTTGATTTTCTTTTTTGTTTTCAATTTTGTTGAATTTTACTCTAATTTTAAAATTATTTCCTTGTTTTTATTTGCCTTAGTTTTAAGTTGCTCTTCTTTGTCTAGTTTTCTTAGGTAGAAGCTTAGTTTACTCATATTAGAATGTTTGGCCTTTCTACTATGTGCATTTAATGCAGTAAATTTCCTTCTAAGTTCTGCTTTAGCTGCATCTGACAAATTTTGATAAATGGTAGTTTAATTTTAGTTTAGTTAATAATATTTAAAACATTTCTTTTTAGGCAACTGCTTTGACTCGTGAGTTATTTGGAAGTATGTTGTTTAATTTTCAAATATTTGGGGATTTTCTGGCTATCTTTCTATAATTGATTTCTAGTTTAATTCCATTGTGGTATGAAAACATATTTTGTATGACTTTTGTTTTTTTGAATTTGTTAAGGCAGGTTTTATGGCCCAGAATCTTCCATGTGTGCTTGAGAAGAATGTGTATTTTGCTGTTGTTGGATAGAATATTCTATGACTGTCAAGTAGTCCAAGTTGTGTGACAGTGCTATTTATGTCATCTAGAGTCTCACTGATTTTCCACATGTTTGATAATCAATTTTTAACAGATATATGTTAGTCTCCAATTATATCTTTGGATTTATTTCTTTCTCCTTTCAGTTCTATCAGTTTTTGGCTTGTGTATTTTGATGATCTGTTGGTAGGTGCATACACATTCAGAATTGTTGTCTTTTTGTAGAATTGATTTATCATTATGTAATATCCTTCTTTCTCTTTGATGATTTTCCTTGTTTCAAATCCTGTATTGTTTGAAATTAATAAAGTGACTTCAGCTTTCTTTTGTTATTTATAGTATGGTGGATCTTACTCTAAGCCTTTACTATTTATATACTATCTAACTTTGTGTTTAAAATGGGTTTCTGTAGAAAACATACAATTGGGTTGTGTTTTTGTATCTATGGTAGCAATCTCTATCTTTTAAGACATATTTAAACCATTCGCAATAAAGTGATTATTTATGTAGTATGATTAATACCTATAATCTTTGTAATGTTTTCTGTTAATTACATTTGTTTATTTCCTTCCCACCTCTTTTTCTGCCTTCTTTTTTTTTTTAATTTAATTTATGTTTTTAATTTATATCCAAGTTAGTGAGTTAGCATATAGTGTAATAATGATTTTAGGAGTAGATTCCTTAATGCCCCTTACCCATTTAGCCCATTCGCCCTCCCCAAACCCTCCAGTAACCCTCTGTTTGTTCCCTATATTTAAGAGTCTCTTATGTTTCATCCCCCTCCCTGTTTTTATATTATTTTTGCTTCCCTTCCCTTATGTTCATCTGGTTTGTATCTTAAATTCCTCATATGAGTGAAGTCATATGATATTGGTCTTTCTCTAATTTCACTTAGGATAATACTCTCTAGTTCCATCCTTATAGTTGCAAATGGCAAGATTTCATTCTTTTTGATTGCTGAGTAATACTCCATTGTATGTATATATCACATCTTCTTTATCTATTCATCCATTGATAGACATTTGGACTTTTTCCATGTGTTGGCTATTGTTGATAGTGCTGCTATAAATATTGGGGTGCATGTGCCCCTTCAAAACAGCATACCTGTATCCCTTGGATAAATACCTAGTAGTGCAATTGCTGGGTCACAGAGTAGTCCTATTTTTAATTTTTTGAGGAACCTCCATACTATTTTCCAGAGTGTCTGCACCAGTTTGCATTCCCACCAACAGTACAAAAGAGATCTTCTTTCTCCGCATCCTTGCCAACATCTGTTGTTGCCTGAGTGTGTTCATGTTAGCCATTCTGACAGATGTGAGGTGGTATCTCATTGTCGTTTTGATTTGTATTTCCCTGATGATGAGTGATGTTGAGCATTTTTTCATATATTGGCTGGCCATCTGGGTGTCTTCTTTGGAGAAGTGTCTATTCATGTCTTTTGCCCATTTCTTCACTGGATTATTTGTTTTTTGGGTGTTGAGTTTGATAAGTTCTTTATAGATTTTGGATAATAATCCTTTTTCTGATATGTCATTTGTAAATATCTTCTCCAATTCTGTCAGTTGCCTTTTTGTTTTGCCGATTGTTTCCTTTGCTGTGCAGAAGCTTTTTATTTTGATGAGGTGATTTGTTGAGTAAGAAGTTGCTGTGGCCAAAGTCAGAGGTTTTTGTTCGCTTTCTCTTTGAGGATTTTGATGGCTTCCTGTCTTACGTTTAGGTCTTTCATCCATTTTGAGTTTATTTTTGTGTATGGTGTAAGAAAGTGGTCCAGGTTCATTTCTCTGCATGTCGCTGTCCAGTTTTCCCAGCGCCACTTACTGAAGAGACTCTTTCTTCCATTGGATGTTCTTTCCTACTTTGTCAAAGATTAGTTGGCCATACGTTTGTGGGTCCGTTTCTGGGTTCTCTATTCTGTTCCATTGATCTGAGTGTCTGTTTTCGTGCCAGTACCATACTGTCTTGATAATTACAGCTTTGTAATATAGCTTGAAGTCTGTCTCTGGTTTTAGCTGAGCATTTTGTGCAATTCCATTTTATCTTCATTCTTAGCATGTATTTTATACTTCTTTTAAAAACATCTTTAGTAGTTGTCCTAGAATTTCCAATGTACAGTTTTAAATAATTTAAGTACATTTTCAAATAACACTATCTTGCTTCACATGTATTGCAGGTGCCTTATAACAGAGTATCCCAATTCATTTTCTATCCATTGTGACATTGCTGTCATTCATTTTTTTTACAAATATTTTTATTTCTTTCTAGGAGAGAGAGAGAGAGAGACAGCATGAGCAGGGGAGGGTCAGAGAGAGGGAGGTACAGACTCCGAAATAGGCTCCAGGCTCCGAGCTGGCAGTCAGCACAGAGCCCGATGCGGGGCTCGAACCCATGAACTGCGAGATCATGACCTAAGCGAAAGTCGGACGCTTAACCGACTAAGCCACCCAGGTGCCCCCCCATGTCATTCATTTTGTTAATCTATATAAGTATCAAATATGTTTTTATTACTATTGCTTTAAACAAACAGCTGGTGTTTGTAGCTCAATTAAGAATGAAAAGATAATGTTACACTTTATTTATTCCTTCTCTAATACTCTTTCTTTCTTTACATAGTTTCTGATTGACATAATTTTTCCTTTACCTGAAGAATTCTTTTGTTAACATTTCTTGCAAGGAAGGTCTGCTGACAATAATAGATTATCTCAGTTTTCTGTTTTATTTTTTCTTTTTGTCTGAGAAAGCCTTCATTTCTCTTTGTTTTGGAAGGGTAATTTCACTGGATATAGAATTTTAGGCTGGCAATTCTTTTCCCCCAGATTTAAACATTACACTCTTTTCTTGATTGTATGATTTCTGGTGAGAAGTTCATAGTAATTCTTATCTGTATTTGTCTACAGGTTAGATTTTTGGGGGGATTTTCCCCTCTCTTCTTCCTTGAAGATTTTCTCTTTGTCTTTTTCCTGTAGTTTGAAGATAATATAGGATAATATATAATTTTTGTTTTTTATTTATCTTATGTGATATTCTCCAAGCTTCCTAAAGCTGTGGTTTGGTGTCTATCATTAATTCAGATAGTTCTTGGCCACTATAACTTTAAACATGTCTTCTACACCATTCTCTTTTTATTCTCCTTCTGGTATTCCAATTATGTATGTGTTCTACCTGTTGAAATTGTTCCATAGTTCTGGGATGTTCATCCTTTATTTCCCCCATTTTTTGTCTTTTTGCATTTCAGTTTGAGAAATTTTTATTGACCTATGTTCAAGTTTACTGCTTCTTGTCCCAGATGATATTGTACTGTTAGAGACATTCTTTATTTTTGTTATTGTGTTTTCGATTTTTAGCATTTTCTGTTATCTTTGTCTTAAGAGTTTCCCTCTCTCTGTTTACATTATCCATCTTGCATGTTGTCTTCCTATTCTATTAAAATTTTTTTAATGTTTTTTTTTATTTTTGAGAGAGAGACACACACACAGAGTGCGGGCAGAGGAGGGGCACAGAGAGAGACACATTCACAGAATCTGAAGCAGGCTCCAGGCTCTGAGCTGTCAGCACTGAACTCACGAACTACAAGGTCATGACCTGAGCCAAAGTCAGATACTTAACTGACTATGCCACCCAGGCACCCCTCTTCCTTTTTAAAATTAAAGCCATTAATGTATTATTAATCATAGTTATTTAAAATTCTCTGTCTGATAATTCTAACATTTGTGTTTTATCTAGTTTGGTTCTCATGATTGCTTTATCTCTTTGGACTGTTTTGTCTTTTGAATGCATTGTAATTTCTACTGAAAGCTGGACATGTTGTATTGGGGAACAGGAACTGAAATAAATAGGCCTCTAGCATGAGGTTTTATGTTAATTGGGCTAGGATTTGGACTGCATTTAATATTTGTTGTAGCAGAGGCTTCCCATTCTTCTAGTGTCTTTGTTTTGTCTTTTTTCTTGGCTTTGGAGTATGTCTGTGTTCATTCAGAAAGTCTGTGCCTTATGACTCTTTCAGCTGTAATCCACTGTTTTTATCCCAGAGCCTTTTAGTAATAGGTCGTAGTAAGGGGAGTTTCCTATAATCTGGTGTGAAGTTTCCATCTTTAGTGGGCTTGTGGCTTGTGGTTGTGACCTCCACAAGTGTTTCTGTTCCTCCTCCAGTGACATACCTGCCCTACCTACAATACCCTCTATACTCTCCCAGGGCCGCAGCACTCCCAGTCCATTTCCTTAAAACCCTATCCCCTGTTGACTATGTGTTTTCCCCCTTTACATTATATAGGTGCGGAGGGTCTGGAATAGGCTGGAGAAGTTTCTGAGTACTTCCCTGTCATTACTCTTCCCCTTGCAGTAGCCACCAAGAGGTCCTGCCCAGATCCTCAGTTTGAGAACCTGGTGGGTTTCCTGGAGGGAAACCTCATAGCAGTGTAGGGGTCCCCCACAACGGCGGCCTTGATAGTTTCTTACTCTCATGCTCGTCCACACTTAGTCTCCAGGAATTCATCAAAACTGTCATTTAAATATTCCTACTGCTTTCTGCCTCCATTGACTTCTGTTTCAGGTAAGCATCTCTCAGTTGCTGTATTTCTCTGGATATGTCAGTCTCTTCATTTTTTTTTTAGGTTTTATTTTTAAGTAATCTCTACACCCACTGTGGGGCTCAAACTTACAACCCCAAGATCAAGAGTTGCATACTCTACTGACTGAGCCAGCCAGGTGCCACATCTCTTCATATTTTGAGGTGGTAGTTTTCCCATGACTTCACTTTCCTGATGAGTCCAAGAAAAGAGTTGATTTTCTGTTTGTCCAGCTTCATCTTGTAAGAACAGGAGTGACGTTTTCAAGCTCTTTACGTGTCAGGTCTGAAATCAGAGCCACGTTAAGGTTTGAGCAGCACATCAGTTTAGATGTTTAGGTTCAAGGGAGGAGGGTGGTCTAATGCATACACTGGCACTGTGTCAGAAGACTGGGGTCTGGCTTGAGGGAGCCCTTGCTCCTTCAGGGGACACAGTTTCCTTATTTGTTAAATGGGAGCAATTCCACCTGCCCCAGAGTGCTGCAAGAGGACAAATGTGACAGCTGAGAAGTGTTAGAAGGTCTTTCTGTCAGTGTTATGACAGTCACACTCCACTTCCCTGGAACCTGTGGCTCGAGTATGGAAGAAAGGAGACTCTGCTTTTGCTTTCTGGAGTATTTGCTTTCTCTGCTGTGTCTCCTGACTTAGCCGCCTTGTCATGTAATCAGCCCACATTTATAAAACATCAGCCTGGGACCTGGTTTCTCTGAGGTTGCTTCTCTCTGTCTCTGTCTCTCTTTGTCGCTCTCTCTCTCTCTCACACACACACGCGCACACACACACGCGCGCGCGCACACACACACACACACACACACACACGCTGCTCCAGCACTGGCAGGCCTCCAGCCGTCAGAAACATGTATCCTGTCAGTTTAAAGGGGAGTTGGCAGGAATCATTGGGAAAACACACTTGTTCTGGGATCTGGGCTCATTGGAATTTGCTCCTGCTGGACATTCCCTGGCCCCAGAGCGATGCCAACATAAGGCAATGCCACACGCTTCCCTTCCTTGCCTGACCTTTTCTTGCTCCATGCCTATGGGCCTTGGAGAGCAGCTGCAGAAGAATGGTTGACCTCCGGCTCCTGTGAGCCAGCTGCCAGGGAATTCTCTCAAATGGGGCCTTCCAAGGGATGGACATGTTTCTTGGTCCTAAAGCAGAGAAATTAGAAACAGAAAGAGACATGGAAAGATATTCTGTTCAAAATAAGCCCCCTGTCTCCCCCAGCAGTTGAATAAAAGTTCTTTCATTTGGTATATTTTATTTTTAAAAGTTCAATTTAACAGTTTTTAAAAACAAAGTGGAATAGGTCAGAAATTTGGAGGAAAAAAAACCACTGGAATTTTTTCTTTTTCTACAAGTCCCTCCTGGTGAGACTACTCTTTGAAGAACTTACAAAGTTTCTTACAAATCTGCTTGGACCATCTTTCCAAAAGCAATAGCCCCCAGATGACCCAGTCACCCCCATCTCCTTTATTTTCCAGATTTGTGTCCTTTTCCCACTTAAGCCACCCTCAGGGCAGAATAAAGGCAGGGGAATGCCCTGACTGATGTCGTGTAGGTGAACAGCAGACTCCCTTAGGGTCCAGGTGAGAATGTGATGTGACCCCTTTATGTAGTTTGGGAATAAGTGTGGCCCCTTCAGGATATCCTACATTTTGGGGGAGGCTGTTGACCAACTTCCTGGGAGGAGCTGGGAAAAGAACAGGTCCTGGGATGCTGATATGATCCGTCCACAATGACAGGCATCACCAGCTGACTGCTTCTGCCAGAGAAAGCATCCTGTAGAAGGAAATAATGGCTTTCTTGTTGCCTCTGCTGTGCACACCCATTCTGCATATTCATACTAGCAACTTCATCTTTTTCACTCACTTTGCCTTTCATGGAGATGAATTTTCTTTATACATGTCTTAATATCATTATTAGTTTAGGACTTGTCTCTCTTGTTCTAGGCTCTCATGAGGTCATTCACCAGTACAAATTCTTAGGGCCTACTATAGAGTAAACTTTCAAACACTTAGTGGCATTTAAAAAAATTAAATTTAGTTTTTATTTTTTAAACTTTATTTACTTATTTTGAGAGAGAGAGGAGAGAGAGAGAGAATCCTAAGTAGGATCTTCACTGTCAGCATAGAGCCCCAAGCAGGGCTTGAACTCATGAACCATGAGATTGTGACCAGAGCTGAAACCAAGAGTCAGACGTTTAAAGACTGAGCTACCCAGACAGCCCTAAATCTATTTTTAAATTCAAGTATAATTAACATACATGTTATATTAGTTTCAAGTGTACAACATAATGATTTAACAATTCCGTACCTTAGTGCTCATCACAATAGGTATACTCTTAATCTTCTTCACCTATTTCATCCATCCCTCCACCCACCTTTCCTCTAGCAACCACCAGTGTGTCCTCTATAGTTAAGAGTTTGCTTTTTATTTGTCTCTTTTTTCCTTTGTTCATTTGTTTTGCTTCTTAAATTCCACATGTGAGTAAAATTGTATGGTATTTGTCTTTCTCTGATTATTTCACTTAGCATTACACCCTGTAGGTCCATCCATGTTGTTGCAAATGGCATGATATCATCCTTTTTATAGCAGAGTAATGTTACATCATATATATATTTTCTTTATTCATCTATTGATAGGCACTTAGGCTGCTTCCATAATTTAGGTATTGTAAATAATGCTGAAATAAACATAGGGGTGCGTATATCTTTTTGAATTTGTGTTTTCATATTCTTTGGGTAACTACCCATTAGTAGAATTACTGGATTGTATGGCAATTCTATTTTTAATTTCTTGAGGAACCACCATACTGTTTTCCAGAGTGACTGCACCAATTTGCATTCCCACCAACAGTGCATGAGGGTTCCTTTTTCTCTACATCCTCGCCAACACTTGTTTGGTGACATTATTTTAACTTAAGCATCACCACTGCCCTATGGATAAGCTCTATTTTTATTTAAAAAATGTTTCAGGCAAGAACTCTTTGGAAGTCAATTTTGAATGGCAGGCACTGGTTCTGGAATACGTTTGGTTGGACCAGTCACATTAATGTTTGTTTTGATGAATCAGAGTCAAAAACCTCTTTTGCCAGGCATTGGAATTTGAAAAAAAAAAAATCTACAAATGGATCTAAAGTTTTGATAGTTTATTTCAATTAAATGACTTTTTTTTGGTTAAAAATGTGAGTGAACAACCTATTTCAAACTTATTTGACATGCAGTTGTTAAAATGATAATTCACAAGCTAGAATTTAATATTTTACCTAGAAGAAGGGTGGACATGATCATTTTTTTGAGCATGAATTTTATGGTGGTTTCTTCACATTGAGTCATATGATAGCATCTTTGAAGACAGGTTGTATCTCTTCCCTTGCTTTACTGTCTCCTATAGTGGCCAATAAATGGTTGGGGTTGGGAGGTCTAGGGTCTTTTCTAGGTTCTGTCTTTATGAATCTCAGGCAAATCCTATGATCTTCCTAGGACGCCATTTTGTCCTGACTTAAATGAACAGGGATGGGTTAGATGGATCATGAAGGACTTTTCTGAGTTAAAAGTTCAATGAGTCCATGACTCCAGATGGGTGTTCTGGTCCCTCTTTTATAGCCCTCTCTCTTTAGGAATAATGGAAGGGCCAGAGAGGCCAAGCCACTGTTCAGTCAACACCTGCACAGCCTGTCTGACAGGTGGGTCCTGAGAATAAGCAGTCTCTGTGTGGTGGCCAAGTGCTGAGCCTGCAGCCTGCAGCTGGCCTTCTTGGCTTCTGTCGACCCCTTGGCTGATGCGTCAGTCTTTGGAATCTCCGAGTCTCCAGCAACTGTTCAATAGTTTGCTTTTTCTCCTCCTAAGAGACAGTCAAGGGCATTAGGGGGCTTGTTACTTTGGGAAGTCTGCCACATTTACGAATGACTTGTAACCCCTAATGAGTGACAGATTTATTTGACAATTTTTGATAAGTGGGTTGTTTGCGATTCGCTGACGGAAGGAATTATTTGTAATTTTGACTTGAAAGGCTGACCATCAGAGCAGTGACTAAGTGAGTGTGCGTATTAAAAGGTCATTCATCGTTGCTTAACATCCTGTCATATATCATCTTCTGATCTTTCTGTTTTTATTGTTTTGATCTCAAAAAAAATCTGTTTTAAATGAGAGAGCTGGAAATTGGGAAATGACAGAACTATTTATGGTTCCCGTGAGCAGCCGGCCCATTTCAGTGACAAACGTTGTAAACATGTTGTGTTAAAATCCCAGTCCTTTGCTCTTGATTTTAATTGCTTGGAATTCATTGAACTCGAGGTCCTGGATTCTGTTTCCTGCTGAGATTTGGTAATGGTGACATTCTGACTTGGCAGAGTGAGCGTCGCTCTGCTGAGTCATGGTTCTCTTAACTCTGTCCAGGTCCCCAGGAACCTAAGAACTAGAATGTGGTCACTTTGCAGGTGTATGGAACTGTTCCCAGTGCCTGTTGCCAAATAAAGAGAACGACTATAAACTTTTTGCTTTAAAGAAATGCAAAGCACTTTCTTCTTTCCCACCAGGGCCACACCTCTGATAACTTGGTTGTTTAGTGCTCTGTGCCTAGTTGATGAGTTGGATGACCAGTTTTCCAGCTCTGAGAACTTTGCGTGAATAGTTCTCATTTGATCCCCACAATACCCTTTAGAGTTAATTGCTAAGACTCTTCCTATTTTCAGGTGAGGTTAGCTAACCTGGCTGTAGTCATTTGGCTGGTGAGTGGCAGAGCCGAGATGTGAACTCAGGGAGGTCTGACGCCAGGGCCTATGCTGTTATTATCCATGATTCATTATAAGTAAATGACTCTAGTCCTTGGCCGCTTGTATCAGCAAGCCACCCGGGAGGTGTGTAAAACTGGTCATGGTAAGACGACGGGGGAGGTGTCGCAGGGACCAATGAAATGGAATAAGGGAGTTACTCAGAGAAAATTGTTCCAAGTTATGGAAAAAGAAACCAAGTGACCTAAAAAAAAAAAATCAGGGAAAAAAACCTCACCAGTACATAGCATAATTTTTGCAAACAAAACACGGTACTTTTGTATTGGGTTCAAAGACCCCAAAATAATATGAATATCTTGTTCTTGGGAACAAATGGACAAAGGAGAAAGGTGTGATTTCAAAGGTAAAAAGCAGGGCATCAACAAAGACCAAAATTTTGAGAGACCACTCTGTGGCTTATTCTCTTCCTGAAAGATACATACTTCTATTGAAATATATTTTCAAAGGCCTAAGGCAAATAATGTCTGAGAAAGGAACAATGGAAAGTAATGATGAAAAATAGCATATCAATTTATGAGTTTACCGAGGGCAGCTGAAGGAACAGTGTCTTGTATGTAATACTTGCTTAAAATGTGCAATATTTAGAAAGGAAGAGAGCGACAAGAAGTTTATCAGTATTCTTAAACATGTACCAAGGAGCAACCCTTTTAGTAATTAAGGCAGGGTCTTTTGTGGTCACAGAAGGAAAGAAATTGTTATTTTTTTCACTCTGTGATGTGAACATCTATTCATGTGAATGCAAAAAAAAAAAAAAAAAGTATTTGGTTCCTTTTACCTGCTGTGTGGCTGTCCTAGAGTGTGGATATTTAGTTACCTTGTTACCTCCTTAGCACAGCTCATTGAGGTTGTTTGCATTGTTTACTGGTGCAAACAGTGTCTAACAGACCTTCTTTGTGCATGCCTGCTGTGGTGGCCATCGCTCCTCAAGAGAGCCTGCTCCTGAGGCATGGCTGGTTGTCACCTCCAGCTGCTTCACCTCTGCTTCAATCACAGCCAGACCACACTGCCACCAGGCTGCTTCCAGCCAGGCACTGGGCGTGGCAGGGGCCCTCACTGTATCTGCATAATGTATGATTCCAAGGCTGCTTTGGCTAAGGGTCTCCCCAGTGACCTGGCTTAAATTTTCTCAGAATTGCATTGTGCTTCAAGGATCATCCCACCCAACCCTCCCTTCCTTTTCTCTTTTCATAGATGTTTGAACTTTGTCATAGTCTGAAGTGTCTCCCTGCCTTCCGTCTCCTTCCCCTTTATTCTTTACAGGTAACTTCCCCCAGTAGATCTCTTACATGTCCAAGCTTGTCTTGGCGTCTGCTTCTCAGGGGACCCAAACTCACCTACTCCTTGAACACACTGATAAGCATTTCTCAAGGAAAACCTCAGAGAAATAAAATTTTGGAGCCATGAAGTATGTATATATGTGTATATGTATCTATATATTTACTTTTTATTGTTATAAGTAAGTAGCTTAAGGAATTTTACATACTGAGCACACTCAGAAGAAATCCCGTGTTAGAAATAGAACATCAGCCCCTCAGGAACCCCTTCCTCAAGGCTAACCCCTATCTGACACCATATAGATTTCTTTTGACTATTGTTGAGTTTCTTTTGTAAATGGAATGGTGCAATATGTTCTTTAGTGACTGGCTTCTTTCTTGCATTCTATTTGTGAGATTAATGCATGTTCATTTATTATCGCTGCTGTATACTATTCCATTTTATGACTGAACCACACTTTATTCATCCCTTTTATTATTACAATAATTTCTATTTTTGGCTGCTAAAAGCGGTGCTGAAATGAACAAATTATACAAGTCTCCTGGTGAAAATATGTAGGCATTTCTGTTGAGTGTAATCCACAAGTGGAATTGCTGGAGCACAGGGTAGGCATAGGTACTGCCAAACACTTTTCCAAAGTGGTTGTGCCAATTTATCCTCCTTCCAACAATGTCTGTGAGTTCTAGTTGGTCCTCTTACTCTTCATCACTTTGTGTTTCAGGGCCTTTTTTCTTTCAGCCACTCTACTGGTATGTTTTGGTATTGCAGTGTGGTTTCAGAATGCTTTGATCTGATGACTAATAAAGCTGAGCACCTTTTAATGTATTTATTGGCCATTTGAATACCCTTTTCTGTAAAGTGCTTATTCAAGCCTTTTGCCAATTTTTCTTTTTCTTTTTTAATGTTTATTTACTTTTGAGAGAGAGAGAGAGTGAGCAGGCGAGCAAGCAGGGGAGGGCAGAGTGAGGAAACAGAATACAAAGCAGGCTCCAGGCTCTGAGTTATCAGCGCAGAGCCTGACACGGAGCTCGAATCCACAAACCATGAGATCATGACCTGAGCCAAAGTCAGACACTTAATTGACTGAGCCCCCCAGGCACCCTATTTTTGTTGTTGTTGTTGTTGGAGTGCCTGCCTTTTTTTAAGTTGATTTCTGGGAGTTCTTTATATTTTCTAGAAATAAAGGCATGTATGTGTATTTTAATTTTAATTTTAATGTGACTAAAGCACATTTCAGCATGATTGAAAACATTTAAATGGCAAGAGAGGCATTTTCCACTGTACTGGAGGAGGGCCATGGACCAAGTTACATTAAATTAGTGTAGGTTTTAAAGGAAATCCCTCACTTGCATGGTTAGCCCTACCACTATAGTTTCTTTCTTCTTCCAGGGAAGCCAATTCTTGTCCCCTTCTTTTTGTGTTGTGAGCTAAGGAGAAAATGAATCTTTGCTAAATCTTTCTCTCTGAGAATTAGAAACCAAAATCCAAGCTGCTTACCCATACATCTGGAGATAGCCATCCCTTGTGACCTCTAAGTAGGGTATCTGGTTCTCAGCTGGCCCAGTGCCATGGTGATTTATACTTCAGGTTATTTTGCTCAGTGAGCTAACATCATAAACTTAGGAGCCTTCCTTTTTTTTAGTGCTTGCTCATTTATATTTCTTTTTTTAAAAAAATTTTTTATGTTTATTTACTTTTGAGAGAGAGAAAGACAGACAGAGCACAAGTTGGGGAGGGGCAGAGAGAGAGGGAGACCCAGAATCCTTAGCAGGCTCCAGGCTCTGAGCTGTAAGCACAGAGCTCCAAGTGGGGCTCGAATTCATCGACCATGAGATCATGACATGAGCTGAAGTCACACACTCAACTGCCTGAGCAAAAGCACTGCTGCATAGCGCTCAGGTGCCCCTATATTTCAATACTACTTTTAAGGCACCAAAGCATGTGTCATTGATAATAATGCAGGAGATGACTGAAGTGAAGTGAATTGATCTTACAGTTATAATGTTAGTGAGTCTATCTCTGGGACAGTGGTCCTCAATTTTAGTTACCCCTTAGAATCACCTGGGGAACTTCCAATGGTAGGCTACAAGCCAGACCAATTAAATTAGAATCTCTGATAGTATGACTCAGATGTCATAATTTTATAAGCTCCCCAAGTGATTCCCAGTTGGATTTATTCTCAGTGTGCTGATAAAATCTGGTATTGAGCCTGAAGAGGCTCAGGGCCAGTCTTGACCTTATGAGATTCACAAAGATAGTGAGCATGTCCCCGTGAGAACTTTGGGTGGACACCCAGCCAACCTTTTCTGAAGACGGTCAATATACTACTCAGACAATCCTACTGAGCAGAGTCTCCAGAAAGGCTCTGAACAATTTCATGTCACATTAACCCAACTACCTTAGCTAAAACACAACACGTCCTCTGTGAGATTTGCAAGCAACTCTTGGCTCCACATTTCCAAATAACTGAACTAAAGGGTGGGAGGTGGGCAGGCTAGAGTCAGAGCATTGGAGAGGGACAGGAGATGGAAGAGATGGCACATACTCTAGCATTTGCACATAGACCCTCTTGTTTCCCTAGAAGAAGGGTGCCCCTGAGGACTAGAAGGTTCCCATCCTGAGGACTGGCTCACTGTTCTTCAGTTATTTTCTCCAATCCAAATGGCAGAGGTGGACTTGAGTGTTTTCTTGAACTTCAGAATCTGTTTCTGAGTCAGAAATTATCCATTCCAGCTACTCTGACATCGTCTAACTTGCATCCCACTCTAGCACTTGCTCTGGTCCTAGCCCCTCAGCATGAACTCTGCTTGTTGATGCTTGGGTAGCTGGGCTGCTGGTTTTAACCCCTCATATGCCACTGACCTCAAGTCCCAATAGGAGGAGAGAATTTCTAGGCAGCCTTGTGGAGTAGAGGGAAATGTAAAAATCTTCACCAAAGAAGGCCTCCTAGGAACGTTCTTGTTTTAAAAAATTTTTTTCTAATGTTTATTTATTTTTGAGAGAGAGAGATAGAGCCTGAGCAGGGGAAGGGCAGAGAGAGAGGGAGTCACAGAATCTGAAGCAGGCTCTAGGCTCTGAGCTGTCAGCACAGAACCCGACGTGGGGCTTAAACTCATGAACTGTGAGATCATGACCTGAGCTGAAGTCGGTTGCTCAACCGACTAAGTCACCCAGGCACCCCAGAACATTCTTTTATGTGACACTAAAATATTCAAATAGAGTAAGGAGATATTAGAAGGAGGGTGGGAGGAGAGGGAGAGCACCAAATAAAAGGCCATCAAGACTTTAAATCCCAATGACTAGTCAGTTTCTAACAGTACTAAGATCAAATTAGTCCAGGAAGTGAGCAGGGCTTCTTGCAATTGAAATGCAATGAAAAAAATGTCAGAATACAATTTTTATAAGATGGGATTCAACCAGAGGCTGGACTTACTGCTTTTAGTACTAAACAAATCTGCAAAGATTAGGCAGTCTAAGAAGACTGCATTGAGGAAATAAAATTGGGCACATACAAAATGTTCACTGAATTCTGGAACCTGAACACCCTTTTCTCTCCAAAGTTTATCTTCTAAGATTCCTTCACCCTATACTTTACAGGTGACTCCTGAACCACATTGGTTTGAACTGCATGGGTCTGCTTATATGTGGATTTTTTCCAATAAACATATTGGAAAACATTATTTGGAGATTTGTGACAATTTGGGAGAACTCACAGAAGAACCCAATGGCCTAGAAATACTGAAAATTTTAAGAAAATGTAGGTATTACTGTAAGAGTAAAGTATATAATACACACACAAAATATGTGTTGATTGACTCTTTATATTATTGGTACGGCTTCTGGTCAACATTAGGCTCTTAGTAGTTCAGTTTTTGGGTAGTTGAAAATTATATGCAGATTTTCAACTCTGCACCCTGTGGGGGGGGAGGCATAGTTGTTCAAGGCTCAGCTATAGTTTGAGATGATTCTATCTAAAACGAGAATGATGACATTTAAAAACTGCTTCTGAGTGTTTGAAGTCTTTTGATGCTTTGGAGTTTCAGGCTTACACCCAGTGTCTTTTTCTTCTTTAATGAGAAGTGTGAATGGTAGGCAAGTCAATGAAGAAAGGTTGTCCTTTCGGGCTCAGTGGAAAAGAGTGTTTCCCAGTAGAGGGCATCCTTACGTAATGAATTTCTCTTTACCCTTAAAATTGTTTGCAGATATTGATGTGCATTAGGGAACAGAGTTTTCTTCCAAAGCCTTTACAGTTTACCTTGTTTTTGGCAAGTCATTTATACATAAGGTGTTAAAGTGTTAAGAAGATTTGTTTCAATATTTTTCTTAGTTGGGTAAGTGATAAGTTGTACTATTAATGATGGTGCCAGCAGTTCATAAAACAGTTTAAATTTCTGCTGATTTTATTTACTCATAAATTCAGCCAGTATTGATTGTCTTCTGTGTGCAAGGCATGGAGTATGGGGTGGGGGGCGATGGGTCTATAAGAGTGAGCCTGAGTCAAGTCTTCCTGGAAGAGAATTTATGAAATAAAGAATAAGACATAAATGCAGGAAGTTAAAATATAAGACAAAATATTTATTCTTGTTTCAAATACTGGCTGACTTCTCTAATATTAATTATTGGTGGGCTTTAGAATTCTTTCCATTTCCTGTTGTAGATGGTGGCCAGAATATTCAAGTTGTTTCAGAATCTTTTAGCTTCTGCCAAAATTGATTTGTTTAAGCCTCCTTTCTTCCTACTTTTGAAATCCAGCTACATTTTAAGAGGAAATTAATCTGTACATTGCAATTCTACCCATGATTTTTAAAATAGTTATTTGGAAAGACTTGTTCATTGTCTTGGTTTCCTCTAAAGTCTTTCCATTTCTAGTGAAAAAGGGGAATTGTTGTAACTCGGCTCTCCTTAACCCAGAGGAAATCTGGAGTGAAATTTGGAAGTGGAGAGTTGCTTAACCTTTTCCTATCAGAGTGTTGGCAGTGGAAGGTTTGTTGAAAGTATGTGGGTTGAACGATGTAGGCTTAAGACCAGGCCACAGGCTCCGGGTGATTCATTTGATCCCTGTAGGCTGATGTCACTAGATGAGAAACAAGCGACTCTCCAAGTTCAGATGCTTTCTCCACCTCAAGGATGGGACCACTCAACCTACAAAGAGAGCCAGAACAGCACTTTCTGAAGCTTGTTATCTTAAAGTGGCTTGCAGCACCTTCCAGTGGTGGGCAGAGGGGTACAGTGGAGCAGATATGAATATGGAAATGCCTTTTGTCTTAGGTTCCATGTTCTATAAAAGCTCTTGAAACAATACCTGAAACCCAGGATGTAACATGGGGAGCTAAGTGCTGGACCTTGGAACATACTAGTAGGTTTGGGCGCTTCCAGAGGAAACACAGGTGTTTGCTCAGTGGCCTGGGTTGACCACACTTTCTATAATTATCCTGCTATGGGAGACACCATAATGGCCCAGTGTGCCAGGCATCTTGGGGAGAGTGCCATTTTGGAGGCCAGTTAAGTTTTTCAGTCCTTGGGTCTATTTCCAGTGGCAGCTTCTATGGTGTGCATTGTTAGTGCTTCATTCAGATCTCTTTTACTAGACTGGCACACCCATCCTCAGATGCTATGATTGTTGGCTACAAATGACTCATAGCTGTGCCTTTCTCTAGAGAATTGTCCCTCATTGAAAAGAGTCACCTTGCCACAAAGTTTATGCCCCTTCAGTAATTCACGAACAATGACGGACTGAAAGTGAGGTACAAAAAGTCAGTGTCCTTTCCTCAAGGTAGGAACCAACTTTGTGGTGTGACTCATGTTCTGCGTGTCCCCATGGAATCAGGCTGAAGGAAATGTCCAGCTGAGATCACCTTCTCCTTGCTTAGTAACTTTTCTTCCATCCTGCTTCCCTCACTCCCCTTCACCCAAGAGCTTCCCTCACTCCCCTTCATCCTGCAATAAATCATCTCAGGCCTTGCTTTTATTTTTATTTATTTATTTATTTTTAAAATAGTTTATTGTCAAGTTGGTTTCCATATAACACCCAGTGCTCATCCCCACAAGTTCAGGCCTTGCTTTTAGAAAACTTACCTGAGACATCACCTCTTTTGACTTGGAAGGACAGATAGTCTTCTTTGCTTTAGATAATGTGTTGTCAACAGTTACCTTCTACCCCTTTTAAAAGAACACATTTTATTCATAAATCAGTGGTTATGTGCTTCAGTCTGGTCTCCAAGGCGAATCTTGTTAGATCCAGGCCAGTCATGATAGTTTCATTCTCCTTTCCAGTGAATTGTTTAAGAATTGCATGTGACCATTAGTCTAGAACACAGGAGGCAAGAATATACAATAGGGAAAAGACAGTTTCTTCAATAAATGGTGCTGAGAAACCTGCTACATGCAAAAGAATAAAACTGGACCACTTTCTTACACCGTACACAAAAATAAACTAAAAAGAATTAAAGGCCTAAATGTGAGACCTAAAACTATAAAAATTTGAGAGGAGAATTAGGCAGTATATTCTCTGACATTGGCCATAGCAAAATTTTTCTAGATATATATCCTAAGGCAAGGGAAACAGAAGAAAAAATAAACCATTGGGACTACATCAAAATAAAAAGCGTTTGCACAGCAAAGAAAACCATCAACTAGACAAAAAGGCAACCTACTGAATAGGAGAGGACATTTGCAAATGATATATTTGATAAGGGCTTAATATCCAAAATATTTAAGCGACTTATACAACTCAACACCAAAAAAACCCCCAAATAATCTGATTTTAAAATGGCAGATGACCTGAATAGACATTTCTCCAAAGAAGACATACGCATGGCCAACAGACATGTGAAAAGATGTTCAACATATGAAATCATCAGGGAAATACCAATTAAAACCTCACTGAAGTATCAAAATGGCTAGAATTAAAAAAGACAAGAAATAATAGGTATTGGCGAGGCTGTGGAGCAAAAGGAATCTTGTACACTGGTGGTGGGAGTGTAAATTGGTACGAATCCTGTGGAAAACAGTATAGAAGTTCCTCAAAAATTAAAATAGAAATACTGTAATACCCAATAATTCCTACTGGGTATTTACCCAAAGAGAACAAAAACGATAATTTGAAGAGACTTATGTACCCCAAATTTGTAGCAGCATTATTCACAATAGATAGGGAAGGCAAAATATGGAAGCAGCCCAAGTTTCCATCCATAGGTGAATGCATAAAGATAAAGATATGTCTAAAAAAGGAATATTACTCTGCCATAAGAAGAATGAGATCTTGCTATTTGCAACAATATAGATGTACCTAGAGTGTATTATGCTAAGTGAAATAAGTCAAACAGAGAAAAACAAATTCCCAATGATTTCACTTATATGTGGAATCTAAAACACAAAACAAACAAATAAGCAAAAAGCAGAATCAGATCTATACAGAAAACAAACTGATGGTTTCCAGAGGAGAGGGAGATGGGAGTGATGGGCAAAATGGGTGAAGGGGAGTAGGAGATAGTCATCCAGTTATGCAATGAATACATCATAGCATAGGGAATACTGGTAATTGTAGTAGCATTGTATGGTGACAGATGGTTGCTACATTTGTGATGAGCACAGCATAACATAGATAATTGTTGAATCGCTATGATGTACACCGGAAACTCATGTAACATTGTGTGTCAACTCAAGCGGAAAAAAAGAATAGCACATGACCTAATTCCAGTCAATGGCACCTGAGGGAAGACTGCTGCAGGACATCTGAACATGTTTTATTTGCTCTTAAAAGAGAGCAGAGGAAAATATATGCTTGTATTTTTCTCTTGACATTGTTAAGTGAGAATGTGGTAGTGAAGCTTCAACAATCATTTTGTGATCTTATATAAAGGGAGGTACAATAATCTTAGACTCTGAGATTCTGAAGTCATTGAGCCATTGAATAAACCAGTCCTGGATCTGCCTCACTTTTAGTTATATAAACAAAATTTCATATTTGTTTATACAATCTTTAGTTGTGTCTGCTTTTATTTATAAACAAGAGCATACTAGATATCTATAAAGCTAGTCTTGAAAAAGTTACTTTATAGTGGCCAAGTGATGGAGAACATAGAAACAAGTAGTCAGTACTCTCCATTCTGTTTTTTTGTCATTAGGAGAAAAATGGGTTGTAATAATGTGTATGATATTTTGTTTTGGCTTATATTGCTGGATTATTGAATGGGCTTAACTAAAATAGAAGCAATAGGAAATGGGCTTTTTATTCCATCGCTTACTTCAAATATTCTCTCTTGTAAATTTCCTTCGCCTCTTCTCCCCCATGACCATTTTTTGTTCACTTTCAGCTCTAGTAACTGTCTCATTTTTGTGTTATACAATCTAAAACAATTTAAGTGAATACTTTCAGTCATGCATTCATTTAAAAATATGTTCTTTTTCTACAACTCAGGCCTGAAGATTCAAGTTTAGGGTCTGGAAAAGGAGGAGTGATGGTTTATTTTTTTGCCATCCCCTGCTTGCATCCTATTTTCTAGGGTCTTTTTTTCTTTTTCTTTTTTTTCTTTTACAAAGCCAGTGTTCAGTGTGGTATCTGCTGGCCTCCTTTCCTCTGTAATGACTGGTGTCCAGAGGCTGGCTCTTCGGGGGGGGACACTTTTATGGCTCCCTAGACACCTTCTCCCGAGAACTCTTATACTTTGCAGTCCTGGAACTCCTGATTCACTTTTTGCCTGACCATCTGGCACCCCTCATCAGCTCCCACCCTCCCTCTCCCAGCTATATACCCCATGCAGCCTGTCCCTCTTATTGAGGTACCAGAAGATGCCTTGAGCTTGTCTTCCATGTTATCTCCTTGGTCAATCTACTATGGATCCTCCCCCACTGAAAGAAGACCTGAACTTGCTCAGTGATGACTTTGTTTTCTTTGCTCACTCATTGCAGACAGCTTCAGCCAGTCACTTAACTGAGCAGTTGGCATTCACTTGGCAGGAAGCAGACACCAGTCTTGTCTCTATTTGTGTGTACTCTGAAATCTTGGTGACACATAGCAGGTTCTGCTAAGAATTCTTTGGCATGTTCTGCCCTAATAGCCACACCAAATGGGCCTTCTAGGTTTTGCTCTGCCAAGGAGTGAGAAGCCAGTCTCCCTAATCTCCTGACACTGCATTCTCTCAGAAGTGTTCTGTTGGGGGTTCTTCTTTGCTTGCTCTGAGACAGGATAGGGGAGGGAAAGTCAAAGAATTTTCTGTTCCATTGAATTTCTGTCCTTCAAATTTCTGTTATTATTATTTTTTAATTAGGCTGGAGGTGGGCAACAGAGATTGATGTCAAGCAGTTTAGCCACCCAAGGGATGGCTGTCCTCTTAGATTCCCATGGCTGCTGTAACAAATCACAAACTTGGTGGCTCAAAACAACACAGATTTGTTATCTTAAAACTGTAGATGATTAGCCAGCTGATCCTCAGGATGGGAACAGTGCCTCACCCTTCTAGGAAGAAAAGAGGGTCTCTGTGCCAGGTCTAGAGCACGAGCCCTTGCTGCCCTCTCTCCCCTCTCCTGTATGCTGACAGACACAGTCCAAAACCAGTCTTGGTAGGTAGAAATCAGGGTGTCAGCAGTTCCTTCTGGAAGCTCTAGTGGAGAATTTGTTTCCTTCCTTTTCCTAGCTTCTTGTGGTACCTGCATTCTTTGGCTTGAGGTCTCTTTCTCCATCTTCAAATCAGCAGTGTGGCATCTTCAAATCTCTCTTTCTCTCTCTGCTTCCATCATTACATTGACTTCTCTGGTTCTGACCCTCCAGCCTCCCTCTTATAAGGACCTTTGTGAAGGTATCAGACTCACCAGGATAATCCAGGATAACCTTCCCATCTCAAAATCCTTAACTTACTTACACCTGAAAAGTCCCTTTTGCCATGTAAAGTAACATATTCACAGGCTTTAGGAATTAGGACATGGGACTCCTGTGGGTTAGGGGGAGAGGGACAGTAATCAACCTACCATGATTGTGGTAATATAACTAATGCTCTCCAATATGTGGTTCATCTCCATTGTGAGGCATATGAATAATTAAGATTCCCTGTTCCCTTCGTGTTAAGTATGGGGATGTGACCAGTTCTAGCCAATGAAATGTGAGTGGTAAACGTGCATTTTACTTCCGGATAGAAGCATTTAATTGCCAGTACTTGATTTTCACCCTTCTTTTTTCTTGCATGGCAAATCATGCAGACTTATTTTTTAAAAAATCACAGTTACAAAAGAATGATGCCTCTGTCAGTTTGGGCCCCTGAGTGGTGACATGGAGCAGAGCAATCCCCAAGCTTGCCTTCGATGTGTAGTTTAAACAGAAAAACCAAACTTTTGTTTTAAAGCACTGAAATTTTGAGGGTTTTTTTTTTTTTTACTGCAGATTTACCTTGCCCATCTTGTTGGATATAATTTTCAGCTTTGAGCCTTCAAATGAAATTCTAAGGCAAAAGAAAATCATCCTTAAAATTGAGTATCCATTTTGGGGTATATTTCTATACATTTCCTGAGAGTACCCATGTCTTAATCTTATAATGCTAAGATAACTTTAATAAATGAATTTCTTTGTAGCTAGTCTATAAAGACATTCCTTGAGAAAATCTTTGAGGATTTCTTGGGGGCGAGCTCAGCCTTCAGTGCCTCCTCTCTCCAGCCTATAACCTCCATACCAGTAAGGGCTCTGGACCCACTTGCTCATTTTTATCTCTGAAAATTCATCTTAGTATATAGTCACTTTTCCTTTTGTCTCTCCTCTTCCATGAATTTAAGTCATCTAAGCAAATACTGATATTTATTAAACATTATTTTAGATTGGATTCCTCCAGATTTAGTCTTTAAGACAAGGATTCTAGAGAAGGCATTTATTTGAGAGATAATCCTGGAAAACAGCATCTGAAAAGTGGGGAAGCTGGAATGAGTTAGAAAGGAAGCCAATACAGAGTGCATTAATATTGCTCGAGACAAGTGGGGCTCAAACCTACTAGGGGCCTTTTGGAGAATGCGTACAACAGAGTTCTGCAGAGTTGTTATACCTAAGAGGCAAGAGTACTGGGGTATTAATCCACTAATCCATGACCATAATTGGTTGAAAACTGCTCCCAGCCACATTTATTCTACAGTTCTAATTTTTCCATGCAGGCACTAGCACGGTCCAGCCACCAGACAGATCCTGTGGGGCAGAATTACAGATGCTTATAGTAGGATGTCTGGGCCTGTAAGAGAATGGGGAGTGCAGAGAATCCTGCAGTATCTACTGTAATCGTGTCCTGTGTTCTGAGTGCTGGCTGGGTGCCTCCAGTCGTAGGACTGAGGAAGGGAAGTAGGTGAACACCTGTTCATTATACCATGTTTATTAATAGAATGGCCAAAAGGAAGCACAGGGACATGGAGGAAGGAGAAATTAATTTTACTGTGGGAGAACAGAGAAGGTGGATTTTGATTTGGCCTTAAAGGGTGGAAAGGGTTAAGTTAAGAGAAGCAGCTAGTTTCAAGTTGAAGGACTAGTGTTTGCACAGCTGTGGCTGCTGCAGCATCAGGTTGTTTAGGAACAGTTGTCCGCAGTGAGTTTGAATGGGACAAAAAGTGGCTGAGAGGATGTGGGAGGTCAATTGGAAGAGCATGGGGCTGGACTATGGAGGACCAAGAGTTCAATGTGTGATATTTTCATTTTTAGTGTGTTACATTTTTAAAACTTGCAGATGGACTTAAACCCTTATCCTGGGCCAAGATTCTTCAGATCCCCCCCATTTGCTGCCTCTGCTTTTTTTAAAAAATGTTTTAAAATTTCTTTTGCAAGAGAGAGGGAGGGAGAGAGAGAGAGAGAAAGAGGGAGAGAGAGAGGGAGAGGGGGAGAGAGAGAGAGAGAGAGAGAGCAGGCTCTGCACCATCAGCAAAGAACCCAACATGGGGTTCGATCTCACAAATTATGAGATCATGACCTGAGCTGAAGCTGGTCGCTTAACTGACTGAGACATCCAGGTGCCCCAAACTTAAACTGTAATTATATAGAATTAAATAAAATTTATAATCTAGTTCCTCAGTTTCACTAACCACATTTCAAATACTCAATAGCCATAAGGGAATAGTAGTTCCCATACCGAATGGTGCAGAAATAGAACATTTCCACCATCACAGAAAGTTCCATTGGTCAGGGCTGATTCTAAAAGGCGACATGGCACCATTAGGCATTTTCAGACAGAAATATCAGACCAGCAAATGAAAATAACTCATATTTAACATATTACATATCATGAACCAAAATCTGTCTGTAGTGGCTTTAAATTATATCCATAAATTAATCCCTTGCTATTCCTCTCTTTAAGAGATAGAAGTTCATTCTCCTTTTTAGTGTGGATGAATAAATGAATAAAATGTGACAGGTGTGATGGCGTGACTTCTGAGACTCATCACAGAACCATTGTGACTTCCTTTTTCTCTCTTTCTGTCAGGTCACTCTGTCAGGGGAATCCAGATGCCATGTTGTAAGGAGATTTAAGCCACCCTGTGGAAATGCCCAAGTGGTGAAAAACTGAGGCTCCAGCTAACAGCCATGTCTCTGAGTTATTTTGGAAGTAGATAATCCTCCAGCCCCTGTCCAGATCACTGCATACCCAGCTGACATTTTGACTGCAACTTCATGAGAAAGGCTGAGCCAAAACCTAGCTAAGGTTCTCCCAAATTCCTGACCTGTAGGAACTATGAGATATTAAATACTTGTTTTAAGTCAACAGGTTTTGGGTAGTTTGTTAAGTAGCTGATATATATATATATATAGAGAGAGAACTGATATATAGCTCTAAGCACTTTGCACTTTAACTCAAAGTAACCCTTTAATAGGATATGCTATCTTATCCCCACTTTACAGATTGGGAAACCAAGGCACAGAGAGGTTAATTAAATTGTCTATGGTTATACTGCTAATATGCATGGGAATGGGGATTCTAACCCAGGAGGTCAAGATCCAGTGTCTTGCCCTCTACCAGTATACACTTCTATCTCAGATCAGTTAGAACACATCTCTGTGAGATACAGTTTCAGGGAGCCACTGCAGGAGATGCCTTCTTTTTCTGGCTGCATATTAAAGTCACACAGGGGCACTTTCACCAATGCCTGTGCCCCACCCAGGATCAAACGAGGCAAGACCTATGGAGCGCAACTCAAGCACTGGTAGGTTTTAAAGCCTTCCAGGTGATTCCAATGTGCAACCAAGGTCAAGAACCACTGATAGACCATAGCCATTCCACATGTGGGCCCAAGAGCATATGAGAAGTGAAATTTATATTTCAACAAGATTGCCCAGGTGCCTTGTACTACATTAGCGTTTGAGCAACACTGCTCTAATCCTTTCCCCAGGCCACACCTGCTGATAGGTAGCAGCTGAACATCAAGTGGGTTGGCACATATGGTTTTGCTGCAGGAAATGCAATTGGGTACGTAGAGAAAAACCAAGTTTAGCATTTTACAAAGTGGTTCTTCAAAATACCAAAAAGACAGGAGGAATGAAAACTTGAAGAGACAGGTGGGAAAAGCAGGAGAGAACAAATAACTTCCCTCAGTGTCAAAGAGAAATAAAGAACTCCAGGGAGTGATCAGTAAAAATTAGTGTGTCAGAGAAGGACCTGCCTTAACAGACAAAAATCAAACAAGACAGCAAAATTACCTCTCGTTGGTTGGAGGCCAGGAGTAACGCTATACTCACTGTATGCTTTGGAGGTTTTGTGAAAAAAATATGAAAACTGCTCTATTCTAGCATTCTCCATCTATAGTAAATGTGCCAGTAAAAGTTAATTTTTAAAAAAAGGAACAAAATTTAATACTTTTCCCCTATCCTGTTTAGTTATGAGCAGTATAATTAAGGCTAATCCTCAGTTATGGATGATCAGCTTTTATGAGTTACCCACAAGCTTTCAATATTATCAATGCCATCTTTTATTAAAAAAGCCAATCACAGGGTGCGTGGGTGGCTCAGTCAGTTAAGTGTCTGACTTCAGCTCAGGTCACGATCTCACATGGGGCACAGTTTATGAGTTCAAGCCCCACATGGGGCTATGTGCTGACAGCTCAGAGCCTGGAGCCTGCTTCAGATTCTGGGTCTCCCTCTCTCTCTGTCCCTCCCCTGGTCTCTCTCTCTCTCTTAAAAAGAAAAAAACATTGAAAAAAAAGCCAAACACAGAGAGCCTTTCCTTCATCCCTCCCATGCCCCGCCACAGCTTCCAGGAAGCTGACAAAAGAGTGCATGTCTGTCAACAAATGAGAAAATGAAGGGCTGGAGAGACTATTGGTAGCATCTTCCTGCCTCAGAACAGCACACTAGAACCCACTCTGCATGTGAATGCTAAGGTAGAAGTTTCTCCTACTTATCCCAAAAGAGACATAACTCAAAGGATAAATAAAAAATTACTCACTAGGTAGATGGCAATCAGCAGTGGTTGTCAAATGCTGGCATGCATTGAATTACCTGGAGGGCTTAATTTCAACACAGATTACTGGATCCCATCCTTCAGAATTTCTGGTTTAGTAGGTTGGTCCATTGCCAAAAACTGTGCCTTTCTAACATGTCCCCAGATGACACTGCTGCTGTGGGTGCCAGGATGGCACACCGAGAACCCTTGTAGCATAGTATGGTGGGTAACACTAGCCTCGTGTAAAGGACCTGAAACTCTGAGACAGTACCATGATTTAAATCCCAACTCTGAGGACCATGGGGGAGGGGAAAGGGAAAAATGGGGAGAGGGAGGGAGGCAAACCATGAGAGACTCTTGAATGCTGAGAACAAACTGAGGACTGATGGGTGTGGGGAGGAGGGGAAGGGAGGTAATGGGCATGGAGGAGGGCACTTGTGGGGATGAGCACTGGGTGTTATATGGAAACCAACTTGACAATAAACTATAAAATCAAAAAACAAATAAATCCTAAGTCTGCAGGGCACCTGGGTGGTTAAGTAGATTAAGCATCTGACTCTTGGGATTCTCTCTCTGCCTCTCTGTCTCTCAAAATAAACAAACATTTAAAAATAATAATAAATCCCAACTCTGCTTCTTCAAAATGGATGACCTTGGGCACACTACTTAGCCTCTCTCTGCTTCCATCTCTTTATTTATAAAATGAAGATAATAGGATAATCTTCTTGGGTTGTCACAATAATTAAAAATGTTAATATATATAAAGAACATAGAACAGTGCTTAGCAAATAGTAAAAGTTCCCTCAGCATCAGCTATTAATGTCAATGCTTGTTGAAGACAAATTAATTTTGTACTGGCTTTACCCAGAGCACTAGCAGAGCTAAAAACCAAAACCAAAACCCCTCAATTTATTTATTTTTTTATTGTAAATACAATTATCAGTCTTGTTCTCAAGTACTGTATATGACACAGTGATCTATCAAATGAGAGAATTGCATAATTTTCTGTGACCTCAAAGAAATTTCAGAAGGTACAAGCAGATTTTGTCATGAGTCTGTAGTGACAGCAGACTCAGAAGAATATACAGTTCTTTAAAAAGCATGGCAATTATTAAACAAGAGTTTAATAGCCCATGTTATGGCATAAAAGGAAGAATTATCTGATGAAAAAAGGAAGTCAAAAAAGTCAAACAAAGCACTTTGGAGTCCAAATAGAAGGAATATGAGCGAGGAAACAGAGATGGTGAACCTCAGGGTGGACATGACACAGAATGGCTCCCCCAGCCTTGAGCACTGAAAACCAAGGCCAGCAAAAGCTCCATGTCCAGAACTCTAGACTTAGAATGAGATAAGGGGGAATCAGTGAGAGAGGTCTATTGCTTTAAAATAAGCCTTAATATTTGGTAAGGCAGGTTTCTGTATTTATCTTCAAATCTTTCTTGATTATTTTTTGACCTTTTCTCTTCTATGAAAATCCTAGAATCAGGGTATCAAGTACAGTGAAAATTTGTAGATGAATTTGGGGACTACTACATTTAAAAATTAAGTCTTCCCATCAATTACTATTGTACCTTATTTAAAATTTGCACTTTTGAACTCTATTACTCCTGTATAAAAATGCAGCTGAATTTTGTGTATTGATATGGTTTCTGGCAACCTTGGTCCACTTTCCTATTAATCATAAGGAATTATATTCATATTCTTTTGAATACTCTACCTCACAAATTTTATTTGTTTTAAAAATATGCACAAATTTATTGTGACTTTCCCCTTCAAGAGCTGGAGCCTAATCTCCCTCCACTGAGACTGGGCTGGGCTCAGTGACTTCTAACAAATAGAGAAATGTGGAGGTGATGGTGTGCCATTCTGAGATTTGGTTTCAAAAGACACTGAGGCTTCCATTTTGCCCTCTCTGTCCCTCTGTGATGATTCACTCTGGGGGGAGCCAGCTACCATGTCAAGAGAACACATAGGTAGCACTGTGGAGGAGTCCACGTGGAGAGGTAGTGAGGCTTCCTGCCAATAGCCAGGTGGGTGAGCCAACTTGGAAAAGGATCTTCTAGTCCCAGTCAAGCCTTCAGACCACCATAGCCTCAGCAGACATCTTGATTTTGAGTTCTCCAGAGACCCTGGGTCTCTAGGCTGATTCTAGAATCCTGATCCTCAGAAACTGTTTGAAGTAATAAAAGTTTGTTGTTTTTAGCTAATTTGATACACAGCAATAGATAATTCTTTTTTTTTAATTTTTTAATGTTTTATTTATTTCTAGGAGAGAGAGAGAGAGACAGCGTGAGCAGGGGAGGGTCAGAGAGAGAGGGAGTCACAGACTCTGAAACAGGCTCCAGGCTCTGAGCTGGCAGTCATCACAGAGCCCGACGCGGGGCTCGAACCCACGAACCGCGAGATCACGACCTAAGCGAAAGTCGGATGCTTAACCAACTAAGCCACCCAGGTGCCCCAGCAATAGATAATTCTTATCATATAGTTTATAGTAAGGACAGTTTTCTTTCTTGCTAATGCTCAGGGTCTCTGCATACAATGTACAGTTCATTTAATCCTTATACTTTTCATTTCTTTTCGTGTATAAGATTGAGCAGAAACAGGATAGTAACTTACTTGTGTTGGTCCTGATTTTAGAGGTAACATTTCCCAATGTTTATCTTTAAAATATGACGTTTGCTGTGGATTTGGGGGGAAATTCCCATTACTGGGTTAAGTCTGTTCCATTCTATTTTTCTTTATTTAAGAGATTTAATTTATTTTAAAAGCCATAAATATATGATATATTCAGAAAAGGCATTCAGTAAAACATGTTGCAATGATCCTTGGGATTGCTCCTTAATTCATTAATATAGTGAATTATAGCCCACTCCACTTTTTAAAAGGTTAAGCCATTCTTTCATGTCCAGTTTGGTCACGCTTTGTCTGTTGTTAATGTATTATTAGGTTCAACCTGAGTCTTGTGTTTAGGATTTTTGTACTGATGTTCATAAGGGACACTCTCCTGTGGTTTTCCTTTCATTTGCTTTCCATGTCTGATTTTGGTTTCAAGATTGTGATAGTCTCATAAGAAGAAATAGGGATAATTTCCAATTTTTCTGTTTTCTGGAAGAGTTTATATAATGTAGAATCAAATATTCCTTGACTATTTGTATAACTTGTATCTAGAACCATGTAGACATGGTGTTTTTTCCCTAAGTAGATTTGTTTTTTGAACTGCTAATTCAATTTTTAAATTTTTATTTCTGCTTCTTTGGTCTGTTTTGGTAAATTACATTTTTTCTGAGAAATGTCTGTTTCATCTAATTTTCAAATTTATTGCCTCAAAATTTACATAATATCTGTGATTATTTTAATCTTTGTTTTATCTACAGTTTTGCCACCTTTTTAATTCTTAAATGGATTATTTGACCTTCTCTTCATTTCCTGCTAAGCCTTCCTCTTAGCAGGATGAAAGATGGCATTGAGTTTCTTCTCTTTGCCTAATTATTTCCTTCCTTCTGCTTTGGGAATATTTTACTCTTTTTCTAAGTTTTTAAACTGAGTGATTAGTATCTTAATTTTCAACTTTTCTTTCTAAGATAGGCAATTATAAGCAAGGAAATAATTTCCTTGTATTGTCATAAGAGATACATTCCCAAAACTTTGAATACAGTATTCCCATTATTGTTTAATGTTAAGTACTGCCAAATTTTTCTATTGTCCTTTTTTTAGAGAATTAATTATTTAGAAATGTGTTTTTAAATCTCCAGAATGTTTTGTTTATTCTTTTCTTACCTGTTTCTACTTAATGATATCATAGTTAGAAGATATGATCAGTGTGATACAGATGTTTTGAAACTTACTAAAAATTGCTTTAGGGCTTGGTATATGGTAAGTTTTTGTAAGTATTCCAAATGTGATTGAGATAAATGTGTATTTTAATGTGGTTTTATATATGTCTATTAGATTAAACTTGTTAATTTGGTTGTATGTTTTATATACTTTTTTTANCCACCCAGGCTCCCCTATATACTTTTTTTCTGCCTGGTTTACTCAGTGAGATATGTCTAAATTTCCATTTCTCCTTGTTTTTCTTCCATTCTGTTTGCTTTACATATTGTAGGGCCCTGTTTTCAGGTACACATAAAGTTAGGCTTATATAGCATCCTGGTTAGGTAAATGACTTATCATCACCTTTTCTCTTGGATAAAACATTGTTTTAAAGCCTATACCATCTGATGTTAATATCAATATACCAGCCTTTATTTATTTATTTATTTATTTATTTATTTTAATTTAATTTATTAGAGAGAGAGAGCAAGAGAGAGTGAGTGCACGCACAGGTAGGGGAAGGGGAGAGAGAGGGGGAGACAGAGAATCCCAAGCAGGCTTTATTCTGTCAGCGCAGAACTGGTGTGGGGCTCCATCCCACGACCATGACATCATGACCTGTGCTGAAATCAAGAGGTGGATGCTTAACTGTCTGAGCCACCCAGGTACACATATACCAGCTTTCTTCTGCTTGGCGCTTACTTGGGATAAACTGTTTATATCCTTTAACTCCCAATATTGCTGTGTCCTTATATCTGATACATGTCTTTTGAAAACAGCAGATGGTTGAATCCAATCTGACAACCTTTTGTCTTAATGAGCTAGTTTGGCCTGATAACACTAGTTATGATCACTAGTATATTTATTTTTACCATCTTAATTTGTTATTTTGAATATTAGCTGATTTTTCTAAGTTGCTAATTTTTTTTGGCTTTCTTGTCCTCTTTTCGATCAGTAAACTTTATGATGTTTCTTTCTTTGAAAGATTTATGCTTTTTCTTTTAGTGGTTATTTTTACAATACTAACTAACATGCAGTTTGTTTGCTCACTATGCCTTTCTCCATCACTGAACTCTCATTGTAGATTTCTTTTTCTTTTCCACAGAGTACATTCCTTTATGAGTGCTTTGAAGTAGTAAATAATCATAATTTTGATATTTTACTTTCATTCTTGAATAAATATAGCCAGGTATAGGGCAGTTTAAGAATTACTTTTCTCTTAGCACTTTGATGATATTGTACTATTGTCTTCTAATTTGCACAGCTATTACATGTTTTCAAATTATTGTTACTACGTTGATAACCGATAAAAATTTGACTTGATTCTTTAGTTTACTCAGGACACCAGGAAACATAGCAATTTACAAAGTAAGGACGGAGGAGGAAGTGCTGGAGGTTTGAACATGAAGGGGGAAGGGAAGTATGTGTTTGCTCACGGCCCAGAGGCCCACCTACAGATACCAGTTAGCACGGTTGCACATTATCTCCTTCCCATGTTGGGCAACACTATGTAGGTTCATAGAAAGTGAAGAGTCCGATTTAACAAGAGATGGAGTTTTGCCAAGTGAGTTTTTTTTTTTTTTAAAGAGGGATACAAGAGGAATAAGGGACTTGGGGGTAAAGATGGTGAGAAGAACAGGAGGGCATGAGGATGGTGAGGGATAGTGAAGAGGTGGTAAAATAAAACAGTTCTAGGGCCCAGCAGGTTTAATGGATTGCTTTAGTTGTGGGTGCTAGAGAAAGTGAGCTGGCAAGGCAGGAGGTGATAGGTAGAAGAGGGATGCCTAAAAGTGAGATTAATTGAAAGCAAATGTTTTTCTATCTCTGTACTAATATAGATAATTATTCTAGCTATTCAGTAACTCTTAATAACTTCTTTTATTTATTTATTTATTTATTTATTTATTTATTTATTTATNCTTCTTTTAAAAGAGAGCAGAAGTGGGATCTGTCCTCCTTATTTTTTAATTTTCAAAGTTTATTTATTTATTTTGAGAGAGAGAATGAGAGAGAGCAAGCAGGGGAGGCAGAGAGAGAGAGGAAGAGAGAGAATCCCAAGCAGGCTCCAGGTGCTGTCAGCACAGAGCCTGATGTGGGGCTCAGTCTCACAAACCATGAGATCATGATCTGAGCTGAGATCAAGTGTTGGATGCTTCACTGGCTGAGTCACCCAGGCGCCTCAATCTTAGTAACTTTTACTCCTTATTTTTTGATCCTACAGAACGAAGTTTTGGTCGGTTTGCCAAGCTCCTTAAAAAAATACTCTTTTGATTGGAATTACAGATTAATTTGGAGGAGAACTGACTTTTTTTTATATTGTCTTCCTATCCCTTTAATTTAAGTATTCCCTTTAATTTAGTAATCCTCTCCAGCCTTTGACTACATTTATTAATTTTCCCCATTAAGGACTTTTGTATCTTTTGTTAGATTTTTCTATTGCCTGATATATAGTTTTTCTTGCTACTGTGATTTGTATTTTTTATTATTTTATTTTTTATTATTATTTTATTATTCTCTTATTTTATTTGTATTTTTTTTATTAAGTCTTCTGTGGTTTCTTTCTAGTATTTAATGAGGCTGTTGATTTTTGTATATTGTTTTTTTGTCAGCACTTTTGCTGAATTTTAAACCTTTTAATAGTTTGGTATTTTCATGTGGTTTTGTGTGTGTGTGTGTGTGTGTGTGTGCATGTGTGTGTAGGAAATCATATGTGGCATGATTTTACTTGTTACTATGCCTCTTATTTCTTTTCTCATCTCATTGTCCCTCAGAAATCTAGATTAATGTTGAATTGAAGCAATGATAACAGAAATCCTTGCTTTCTCCAATTACAGGCAACGTGTCTAATCTATTTCAATTAAGAGTGATGTTTACTGTAGATTATCAAGGAAGATATCTAATTTCTAAGGTTTTTGTCTGACACCCAAGTCTAAATGTATGTAGATTTTCTTTTGGACTGTTCAGTTTCCCCAGGGTGGAACATTTAATGTCCTATCTATCAGTTAGACGTGATGGTCAATGTTCTCAGTGCCAAGACAACAAGGACACCTATAGTCTCATTATCAAATGATCTTCCTGTTTCAATGAGGCATGTCACACCTGCCCCTCACTGTGCCTGTTCTTCCAGTGATGAGCCTATCTGATACAACCTTTTGGAGTTATAGGTATGTCTCTTGCTAGGGACGAGAGACCCTGCATGTTTGGAGAGGGGAACAATTTCTTATGTAGAATTTCAACCAAACTTCCTCTTTCAAATGCTGTCCCTTATTGGGCTTTTAGGGGGAACTTGATGCCTCCATTTCAGGCCCTTCTGGGTTTTTTGCTATGTGAGTCAGACACTTCATACTGCCTTTTTACCTCCTGCAGACTGGCTGCTGGGTTTCAGCTTTCTCTGCTCTGCTGAGTCAGTTACCACTTATCCGTCTGCTTTCCTTCTTCCAAAACTGTCTTGACATTTCTCATCTCTTCTGTTGCCTTTGTGGGTGCTTTTATTCCTTTCTTTATTCCTTTTGGGGGATTTAGAGGCGAGTAAGGATAAATAATTTATTTAAATTTCTAATGTTTAACTGGAAATCCTAATCTATTTTGTCATTCTTTCTTTGATAATTTCTATGTCATATATGTCATCATATCTCTTATAACCAGCATATAGTTGGATTAAAAATGATTACAAATCCAATCTGAGGATCTTCATTTTTTAACGGCAGGTTTAACTTACTTATATTTCTTGTGAGTATTGTTACACTTGAAATTTATCTCCATCATCTTCATGTTTTTGTATACCATGGTTTTCCTTTACATTTCTTTCTTTTTCAGTTGTCTATTTTTTCCTCATTCCCTTCTTATTCCTCTCTATCGCTTTGAAAATTATAGAGTATACTTCTGTGGTTTTAGGGATTACACTTAAATTTTAAAACTGCATATTTGATTTAGCCAAGTCTAAATATAATAAACATCTCTACCTTTACTTTGATCCATACAGGTCCCTTAGAATGATTAATTCATGTTATCAACTCTTGATTACCATCCTCTCCAATTTCTCAGGGTTCCTTTGTTTTATGTTTAGCTGTACATTGTCGTATGTCTTATCTTATTGTCTTATGTTTGACTATACACATTAGTCATTTGTATTATTATTGTCACTGTATACTTAATTTCTTTGCTCACATTTGCTTTTGCATCTCCCTTTCCTTCTGGGTTAAATTAATCTGTTACTGAAGAATACGTGCTGGTGGTTTTTTCAGTGAAAGTATTTGAAGAATACATTCTCTTAGACTTTAGATAACTAAAAATATATCTATTTCAGTTTCATTTTGTATTTTGACTAGCTGGTTACAGAGTTTTAAGGCCATAGTTAGCTCTTTCCTCACAGTGAAGCTATTTTTAATTGTCCTTTGACACCTGTTACTATGGAGAAATTTCTGATCCTTGTAGTTAATTTGTCCCTATTTTTTCCTTCTAAGAATCTCCCTTTTATCTTTTCTGTCCTCCACATTTACTAAAATATATCTAGGTATGGATTTAATTTTATTTTTTTATGCTGGCAGTACTTAAACAATACATCTAGGTATGGATTATCTTTATTTTTTATGCTTACAAGTTTTGTGCATTGTTATTCTGAGGATTTGTGTTTTTCATAAATTCTAGAAGATTCTTAGCCATTATCTTTTCAAGTATTGCCTCTGTTTTTTCTTTTTGGAAATCTAGTTTTCTGTAGGTAAAAATCTTCCCACTCTGCCCTATCTTTCCACACCCCTTTTTTCTCCTTTTGTTTCTGGATAATTTTCTCTTTTCTCTCTTCTTTACTAATTCTTTTTCTCCCCTTTTTGAATTTAACTAATCTATTTTAAGCTATTTGTTGAGATTTATTTTCAGTGTCACTGGTTCTTTCTTCAGCTATTGTTTCCCAGAGTATTCTATTCTTTCACTATAGTTTCCATTTCTTCTCTGAGCATTTTATTAGAAACATACTTATTTTCTAATCTTTCTCTGCTTATTCTGTTATTTCAAATTCTTGACACGATGCATATTCCAGTTTGTTGTGTCTGCTGATTTCCTCTGATGGTGGATCATTTCCTCATATGGTGAGTAGTTTTTGAATGTGAATTTATCTTTGTCAAGACTTAAATTGTTTTGGATGTGTGTTTATGGGTGCTATGTGTAGCCTACATAGGAGTATTGCTTTGCTCCTGCCAAAGGTCCTTGGGATTTTTAGATTATCCAATCCAATCAGCTTTGAACTCTGGCATCAGTTGAAATGGAATAAATTCTAGAATTTCTTAGGCTTGACATTTTAATTTCATATGGAAAAATTTTATTTTATTTCACTCAAACTTTTGAGACTGGGCAAGCTTCCTTGATCCTTTACCAGGTCAAAGAGCTGATTTTCTTTAGGTCTCCTTTTATGAAAGGAGCAGCCTCTCCACCGTTTCCTTTCATGCAAATATTTCAGAAGTACCTGCCCCATCTGTGCCCAAGATCTTACTTTTGTCTTCCCACAGATGAAAAGATCCTACGTTTCTCCTGTGAGTGTTAACTAAAGGATTTTGAGACTGGCCTACTGTCAACATATGCACTTATTCTTCTTTACCTCTTGTATTTGCAGATACTTTTTTCTTTTTCTTTTTTTCTTTTTGTATTTTATCCACATGTTTTTGTGTTTATAGTGAGAGAAGATCTGCATTAGGTTCATCTGCATTAGTTTAGTTGCTACAACTGGAAATAATAAATTAACACACTAAATGAAAATATGTTCTGTCTTGTTATTTTAATGAACTTGACTGAAAGTCTATAAAATGTCAGAGATGACAGATTTAATGATTATTGCCAATATCTATTCTATTGATGGACCTGCTATATTTGGATAGGTAAAAAAGATCAACATAATTATTAAGTTAATTTTATAAGTTATTTTCTTGCATTCATTCAGCAAAATCACCATATTTTTAAACCAATATTTTCACAAAATTCATATTGGCTTGGTGGCTTGAATTGACCTAAAAGATTAAAAAATAAAATATAATTATAATCAGTATGCAGAATTTTAATATTTTCACCAAAATGTAAATTAACATAAATGTAAAAATTGCAAAATTGTATTCATTTTCAAAAATTCTTTTCCTTCTAAAATATTTTAGAAATTACTTATTAAAATTAGTAGCCCCAATATAAATTATAGCTAAATTACATAAAATATAAATTATATCATCTTTATTTAATTTATGAAAATGTATTTAAAGGTTAATTTAAAGTTTTATAGAGGGAGGCAAGATGGTGGAGAAGCAGGGAGCTCTGTACATTTCTCTTGCATGCATCTCTCAAACAGAGAAAGCCTGAAGCCATAGGATACTGTTCCACAGGAGTCTGGGAGGGAAAGAGGCAGAGTCCACTAAAAAGACAGCCTCATAGGTGTGTGATTGTGAATTGGGGAAGATAAAAATGGGCTGGGACCTGGAGACATGGAGGGGAGGGAGCCCCCTCTCCACAGGGAAGAGAAAGAGTGGATGAAACTGCTCATAGAACTGTCCCTGGAGAATAGAAAAACCTTACATCCCATCCCTAACTGCAGAGCATTCAGAGAGTGATCCTGTTTGTAGCTGTGGCCCTGACTTTGGGCTGGGTGCCCCGTCCCAGGCAGCACCAGGAGAAATTGTTCTGCTGTTCTCCTGGCTCAGTCCTGGGCTAGGAAGCGGCTTGGCCTGCAGGATTACATTTTGAGCGGTATCAATAAAGCAGGGACCAAGACCTGGAAAGGAGGCGGGGCTTGGGACATAGAACACAGCCCACCTTGGCTATGCCCACGGCAAAGGGAATCAGACCCAAAAGAGTGATTTGCAATGCTTGGTTCGAGAAGAGACTGGGGCGCCGCCATTTTTCTCCCCCCAACCACCAAGACAGGACCTCAGTGAGTGGCCTGAGGGACCGCAGCGGAGGCGAGACCTGCCTACACCAAACCATGCCCATCCCAGATAGAGAGCTGCACTTTTTTTTTTTTTTATACCGGAGCCTGGGTCAAGACCAACATGGATGCATTGCCCTGATTAATTCTAAATCAATGATTTCTATTCAGATATATTTTCCTTTGTCTCATACGAATCCTTCTCCTCTGCTGCACTGGTCACTCTGGTTTGCTTAAACAGTCACATTTAATCCATTCTCTAGATATATATTCTACACCTCCATCGTTACTTTCCTATCTCTCTCTCTCTCTAGAGTAATCCGACTATATAGTGTCTTTGGGTAGCATTATCTGCGTTTCTTTTTCCTCACCTCCTACCATATTCTCCACTTTCTTTCTTTGAATTAAGCCTCTTAGTCTCTCTGCCTGGTTATTGTCCAATATTGCTTTCTCCCTGCCCTGTCATTCTCTCTTTGTATATGCTCTTCCATTAGCACTGCATACACCCTGCTCTTTATTGGTAGCTAAAAATTCTGGTTTTATCCTTTTAGACTCTCCTTTGTCTTTTGGGGTTTTTTTCTTTTTTCTTTTCTTTCTTTTTCTTTTTTCCTTTCAGTTTACTTGTTTGTTGGCTTTGTCTGTGCATTTGTGTGTCTTTGTTCCCTGTGTGTTTGTCTGTCTGTTTTCCTTTCCAGGGATACCTTAAGAAACAAGCCAAAGTACACATGGTGGAGAATCCCTAGTACCACTACAAGTAGGGAAATAAAATAACCAAAGTCACAACAAGAGAGACCAAGAACACTTCCTGAATGGACAGGCCCTGTCAAAGAGCCTTCTTTAANACCTCCTACCATATTCTCCACTTTCTTTCTTTGAATTAAGCCTCTTAGTCTCTCTGCCTGGTTATTGTCCAATATTGCTTTCTCCCTGCCCTGTCATTCTCTCTTTGTATATGCTCTTCCATTAGCACTGCATACACCCTGCTCTTTATTGGTAGCTAAAAATTCTGGTTTTATCCTTTTAGACTCTCCTTTGTCTTTTGGGGTTTTTTTCTTTTTTCTTTTCTTTCTTTTTCTTTTTTCCTTTCAGTTTACTTGTTTGTTGGCTTTGTCTGTGCATTTGTGTGTCTTTGTTCCCTGTGTGTTTGTCTGTCTGTTTTCCTTTCCAGGGATACCTTAAGAAACAAGCCAAAGTACACATGGTGGAGAATCCCTAGTACCACTACAAGTAGGGAAATAAAATAACCAAAGTCACAACAAGAGAGACCAAGAACACTTCCTGAATGGACAGGCCCTGTCAAAGAGCCTTCTTTAATACAGCAGTACTCGCAGGTGCAGAGCACATAACAAGCTTTTAAAACTAACAAGAGACAGAAAGCTGGCCAAAATGATGAAACAGAAGAACTCTCCTCTAAAGAAACTCCAGGAAGAAGTTAGAGCTAAAGAGCTGCTCAAAACAGATATAAGCAACATAACTGAAGAACAATTTAGAACAATAATCATAAAATTAATCGTCGCTGGGCTTGAAAAAGGCATGGAAGACACCAGAGAAACTATTGCTACAGAGACTATGGAGCTTAAAAATAGTTGTGATGAATTAAAAAATGCTATAAATGAGGTGCATAATAAAATGGAGGCGTCCAACTCACGGATTGAAGAGGCAGAGAGAAGAATAGGTGAATTAGAAGACACTATACAGAAAAAGAGGAAGCCAAGAAAAAAAGAGATAAACTGATCCAGGAGCAAGAAAGGAGAGTTCAAGAACTAAGTGATACAATGAAATGGAGCAATATCCATATTATAGGAATTCCAGAAGAGGAAGAAAGAGGGAAAGGCGTTGAAGAGGTACTTGAACAAATTATAGCTGAGAACTTCCCCAGTCTGGGGAAGGAAATAGACACTGAAATCCAAGAGGCACAGAGAACTCCCTTCAGACGTAACTTGAATCAATCTTCTGCACGAAATATCATGGTGAAATTGGCAAAATATAAGGACAAAGAGAGAATTCTGAAAGCAGCTAGGGATAAAAGGGCCTTAACATACAAAGGGAGACCTATCAGAGTGGTTACAGACGTATCTACTGAAACGTGGCAGGCCAGAAAGGAATGGCAGGAGATCTTCAATGTGATGAACAGAAAAAATATGCAGCCAAGAATCCTCTATCCAGCAAGACTGTCATTCAGAATAGAGGAGAGATAAAAGTCTTTCTAAATAAACAGAAATTGAAAGAATTCATCACCACTAAACCAGTCCTACAAGAAATCCTGAGGGGGACTCTATGAGGGAAATGTTGCAAGGAACACAAGGTACCAGAGACACCACCACAAGCATGAATACCATAAAGGACACGATGACTCTAAACCCATATTTTTCAATAATAACACTGAATATAAATGGACTAAATTCTTCAATCCAAAGACATAGGGTAGCAGAATGGATAAAAAACCAAAATCCATCCATTTGCTGTCTACAAGAGACTCATTGTATACCTGAGGACACCTTCAGATTGGAAATAAGGGGATGGAGAAATATCTATCACGCTACTGGAAGTCAAAAGAAAGCCACAGTAGCCATACTTATATAAGACAAACTGGGCTTTAATTTTTTAAAAAATATTTTATTTATTTTTGAGAGAGAGATAGAGACAGTGTGAGCAGGGGAGGGTAGTAGAGAGAGGAAGACACAGAATCTGAAACAGGCTCCAGGCTCTGAGCTAGCTGTCAGCACAGAGCCTGATGCGGGGCTTGAACTCATGAACCATGAGATCATGACCTGAGCCGAAGCCGGACGCTTAACCGAATAAACCACCCAGGCGCCCCAGACAAACTGGGCTTAAAAGTAAAGGCAGTAACAAGGGATGAAGAAGAGCATTCTATAATAATTACAGGGTCTANCACAGTAGCCATACTTATATAAGACAAACTGGGCTTTAATTTTTTAAAAAATATTTTATTTATTTTTGAGAGAGAGATAGAGACAGTGTGAGCAGGGGAGGGTAGTAGAGAGAGGAAGACACAGAATCTGAAACAGGCTCCAGGCTCTGAGCTAGCTGTCAGCACAGAGCCTGATGCGGGGCTTGAACTCATGAACCATGAGATCATGACCTGAGCCGAAGCCGGACGCTTAACCGAATAAACCACCCAGGCGCCCCAGACAAACTGGGCTTAAAAGTAAAGGCAGTAACAAGGGATGAAGAAGAGCATTCTATAATAATTACAGGGTCTATCCACTAAGAAGAGCTAACAATTATAAATGTGTATACACCGAATATAGGAGTACCCTAATATATAAAACAATCACAAACAGAAACAGTCTTATGGATAAGAATGTGCTAATAGCAGGAGACTTTAATACTCCACTTATAGCAATGAATAGATCAACTAGACAGAAAATCACTAAAGCAGCAATGGACATGAATGACACATTGGACCAGATGGATTTGACAGATATATTTAGAACTCTACACCCTGAGGCCATGGAATTCACTTTCTTCCCAAGTGGGCATGGCACATTCTCCAAGATAGATCACATACTGGGTCATTAAGCAGCCCTCAATAAATATAAAAGAATTGAGATCATACCATGCACACTTTCAGATCACAATGCTATGAAACTTGAAATCAACCACAGGTAGAAGTCTGGAAAACCTCCAAAAACATGGAGGTTAAAGAACACCCTACTAAAGAATGAATGGGCCAGTCAGGCAATTAGAGAAGGAATTAAAAAATACATGGAAACAAATGAAAATGAAAATACAACAATTCAAACTCTATGGGATGTGGCACAGGCAGTCCTAAGAGGAAAGTACATTGCACTCTAGGCCTATTTCAAGAAATTAGAAAAAGCACCTGTACAAAATGTTAACAGCGCACCTAAAGAAACTAGGAGGAGAGCAACAAGAGTATCCCAAACACAGCAGAAGAAGAGAAATAATAAAAATCAGGGCAGAAATAAACAACATAGAATCCAAAAACACAGTTGAATAGATCAATGAAACCTGAAGTTGGCTTTTTGAAAAAATAAACAAAATGGACAAGCCTCTAACCAGGCTTCTCAAAAAGTAAAGAGAGAGCACCCAAAGAGACAAAATCACGAATGAAAATGGATTTTTTTACAATCAATTCCTCAGAAATATAAGCAATTATCAGGGAATACTATGAAAAATTATATGCCAACAAACTGGACAACAAAATGGACAACTTAGAAGAAATGGACAAATTCCTAAACACACACTCACTACCAAAATTCACAAGGGAAGAGATAGAAAATCAGAAAACAGCTATAAGTAGTGAAGAAATTGAATGAGTTATCAAAAATCTCCCAACAAATAGAGCCCTGGGCCAGATGGCTTCCCTGGGGAAGTCTACCAGACATTTAAGTCAGAGTTAATACCCATTCTTCTCCAGCTATTCCAAAAAATAGAAATCCAAGGAAAACTTCCGGATGCATTGTACAAAGCCAGCATCACTTTGATTCCCAAGCCAGACAGAGACCCAGCAAAAAAAGAGAACTATGAGCCAATATCCTTGATGAATACAGATGCAAAAATTCTCAACAAGATACTTGTACATCGACTTCAACAGCACATAAAAAGAATTATCCACCATGATCTAGTGGGATTCATTCCTGGGTTACAGGGCTGGTTCAATATTCACAAATCAATCAATGTGATATATCACACTAACAAAAGAAAAGATAAAAACCATATTATGCTGTCGATAGATGCAGAAAAAGCATTTGATGAAATACAGCATCCCTTCTTAATAAAGAACCTCGAGAAAGTCGGGATAGAAGGAATTTACTTAAACACCAAAAAAGCCATTTATGAGAAGCCCACAGCCGATATCATCCTCAATATGGAAAAACTGAGAGCTTTCCCCCTGAGATCAGGAACACGACAGGGTTGTCCACTCTCACCACTGTTGTTTAACATAGTGCTGGAAGTCCTAGCATCAGCAGTGAGACAACAAAAGGAAATAAAAGGCATCAGAATTGGCAAAGAAGAAGTCAAACTTTCACTTTTCACAGACGACATGACACTCTACATAGAAAACCCCACAGACTCCACCGGAAGTCTACTAGAACTGATCCATGAATTCAGCAAAGTTTTAGGGCACAAAATTAACATACAGAAATTGGTTGCATTTTTATACACCAAAAATGAAGCAACAGAAAGAGAAATCAAGAAACTGCATTCACAATTGCACAAAAAATCATAGAATACCTAGGATTAAACGTAACAAGAGCTATAAAAGATCTGTATAATGAAAACTGTAATAAACTTATGAAGGAAATTGAAGACACAAAGAAATGGAAAAACATTCCATGCTCATGTATCGGAAGAATAAATATTATTAAAATGTCATTACTACCCAAGGCAATCTATACATTCAATGCAATCCCAATCAAAATTACATCAGCATTCTCCTCAAAACTGGAATAAACTATCCTAAAATTTGTATGGAACCACAAAAGACCCCGAATAGCCAAAGTAATATTGAAGAAGAAAACCAAAATGAGAGGCATCACCACCCCAGACTTTAGCCTCTACTACCAAGCTGTAATCTTCAAGACAGTATGGTATTGGTGCAAAAACAGACACATAGACCAATGGAATACAATAGAAAACTGAGAATTGGACCCACAAATGTATGGCCAACTAATATTTGGCAAAGCAGGAAAGAGTATCCAATGGAAAAAAGACAGCCTCTTTAACAGAAGGACAGCAATGTGCAGAAGAATGAAACTAGATAATTTTCTCACACCATAAACTCACAAAAATAAACTCAAAATGGTTAAAGGACCTGAATGTGAGACAGGAAACCATCAAAACCCTAGGGGAGAAAGCAGGAAACAACCTCCTTGACCTCAGCCGCAGCAATATCTTACTTGACACATCCCCAAAGGCAAGGGAGTCATGAGCAAAAATGAACTATTGGGACCTCATCAAGATAAAAAGTTTCTGCACAGCAAAGGAAACAATAAAACTAATAGGCAACCAATGGAATGGGAAAAGATAGTTGCAAATGACATATCAGATAAAGGACTAGTATCCAAAATCTATAAGGAGCTCACCAAACTCCACACCCAAAAAACAAATAACCCAGTGAAGAAATGGGCGGCAGACATGAACAGACACTTCTCCACAGAGGACATCCAGATGGCATACAGACACATGAAACGATGCTCAGCTTCCCTCCTCATCAGGGAAATACAAATCAAAACCACAGTGAGATACCACCTCACACTGGTCAGAGTGGCTAAAATGAACAAATCAGGAGACTATAGATGCTGGCGAGGATGTGGAGAGATGGGCACCCTCCTACACTGTTGTTGGGAATGTAAACTGGTGCAGCCCCTCTGAAAAAGAGTGTGGAGGTTCCTCAAAAAATTAACAATAGAACTCCCCTATGACCCAGCAGTAGCACTGCTAGGAATTTACCCAAGGGATACAGGAGTGCTGATGCATAGGGGCACATGTACCCCAATGTTCATAGCAGCACTCTCAACAATAGCCAAAACATGGAAAGAGCCTAAGTGTCCATCAACTGATGAATGGATCACGAAGATGTGGTTTATCTATACAATGGAATAGTATATGGTAATGAGAAAGAAAGAAATGTGGCCATTTGTAGCAATGTGGATGGAACTTGAGGGTGTTATGCTGAGCGAAATGAGTCAGTCAGAGAAAGACAGATCCCATGTTTTCACTTATAAGTGGATCGGGAGAAACTTAACAGAAGACCATGGGGGAGGAGAAGGGGAAAAATAGTTGGGGAGAAGGAGGGAGGCAAACCATGAGAGACTCTTGAATACTGAGAGCAAGCTGATGGTGGTGGGGGAGAGGGGAAGAATGTTGATAGGCATGGAGGAGGGCACTTGTGGGGATGAGCACTGGGTGTTATATGGAAACCAACTTGACAATAAACTATGAAAGGAAAAAAATAAAAGAAGTAAAAGTAAAATTTTAATGAAAATAAAACTATTTTTATGTTTACTGTTCAATGACTGTTTAGTTAGGAATGCAAAGGACCCACATCAAACTTCACATTTCATCTAGACCTGTGTAGATACAAGTTATAGGGTAATATAAATTAATATTACAAAATGTTCCTCACTGCCTATACACTGTTGAAAATACCATATTTCATTCATGAATACCATTGGAATCATGAGTTGTTTCTGGAGAAGCAAAACAAAAACAAAAATACTTAGGCATTATGGGAAATGATTCTTTATTATACCAGGAGCTGTTGAATGCATTTCTTTCAGAGGAAGAGTGTGACAAAGTGAATAGTTTTATTGCTCAACCAAGTATCTCTGCACTGAAATCTTCCAACCATTCCCTCACCCTGACATATCTGTCCAGCATTTGGTTATATCATTTGCCTTTATTTTGAGCACATAGGTGAGAATACATAGAAAGTGATTTCCTGGGGTCTTAACATTTTTAATCATGAGAATGGATGTTTGGAGTTCTGCTTGTAGTATTCTGCCATCATTGAGCAACAGATTCTGAGTGATGGAGGTACCCATGTATTCTCTGATAAATCTGTTCATTTTTGTGATATGTGGAGCCTTCTAGAGCCAGGACAGAGGACTGCCTTGCCTGAATCTGAGGGAATCACTGCTTTTTATCACCCTTAATTTATTTTATATTCCCTGTTTTTGAAGAAAAAGCATTACCTGTCACTCAGTATTTCCTCTTCTAGTCAAATAGTCTAACTTCACTTAATCCTTTGTGTTGGCCATTTTTGGTGATTTTCTTGTAGTTAACACATATGGCTTTGCCTGATCACCATGCATTTCCCTTTCTTTGGTTATAGCACTTTTCCTTGCTACACTTCCTCCTGACTCTTGGTCACCTTACTCATTATGTGAGGCTCATTACACCACCAGCTCTTAAGTGTACACATATGACTACAAGTCCTTGGTCATAGTGGTTTTCTAGAACTTCTGGGAAGGAAGTATAACTTCCTTTTAAGATTATGAGTGCTAAGGCCATTGTGAGGTAGCAGTCCTAGCTAGTGGCATCATGTCGTTTGATAGGAATCAACATGAAGGAAAGCACAGTCAAGACATCCCCCTTTCCAATGCACAGCCACGTGCGTGCACAGAGATACTTTGTACTGATGACATTATTGATTTTTTTGAATGAAGCCAGTTCTCCCGTGTGTTTCAGTTATATGAGTTGATAAATCTTCTTTTGCTTGAGATAGTTTCAATTAGATTTTTATCACTTGCTACTAAAACAATTCTATTACCTCCTAAATACTGGACTAGCTTGATTTTTCTTAAGCGGATGATAGAGTTTAATCCACAAGAGAATTGCTTTATGTTTTCATAGGTCAGATTCCATTGATCTAGAATCACCTCTGTCCCCACTACCTCCAATAACAGCACCATTTTGCTGACTCATTTTCACAATTATAGCCTCCACTATGTGTGTAGTACTTAGGTAAATCAGATAGTTCCTTACCTTAAATAGGTGTAATTTGTTTCGAACATGATTACTGAGAATTAAAACAAATTAGAGAAGAACTATTTGGTTTTTTTATTCTGTTTGGTTTTGGTTTTGGTGTGTGTGTGTGTGTGTGTGTGTGTGAGTGTGTGTGTGTGTTTAAGTTTATTTATTTTGAGGGAGAGAGAGATAGAGTGTGAGCAGGGGAAGAGCAGAGAGAGGGGGAAAGATAGAATCCCAAGCAGGCTCTGTGCTGTCAGCATGGAGCCCAATTCAAGGCACCATCTCATGAACCATGACCTGAGCTGAAATCAAGAGTCACCGCTTAACCATTTAAGCTACCCAGATTCCCCAGAAGTATTTGGAATTAAAGTTTCCCTTAGGTGGCAACACATAGAAAGATCATAAATAAATCAGATTACATAACCTCTCACAGAGGAGTATACTGGCATAAGAATCTTCAGAATCTTCAGATTGATGTAAATCTATATATATATATGAGAACATAAAAGTTCTCTTTCAGTGGATTGTTGTAGAGACCAAAGCTATATATTAAAAACACACTCCAAGGCAATGGTAGAAAAAAACTAAGAACAATGGTTGCCTATCAGGTGGGGTGGGAATTGACTGAGCAGGAATCTTTTGGGTGATGGTAATGTTCTGTATTTTGAGAGTCATTTGGGTTGTATCGGTATAGGCATTTATCAAAACTCATTGACTTACACTTAAAATTTGTGTGTTTCATTGTATTTCAGTTTATCTCAAGAGAAAAACAACTGAAGGTAATGTTGAACTCTAATGGTATGCATGCTGAAATGTGTATGGGTAAAATGTGCTGATGCCTGCAATTTATTTTTGAAAGAGGAAATTAAATGAATTAAATGTATTAGAATTAAATGGACTGTACTGATGATCTGAGATAATGCTGATCAAGCACTAGTACAATGACTGGTACACAGGGATTATATTTTTAGAATGGCAGCTACTACCATCTGTGTAAGGATAGAAATTTACTAGGGAAGGTATTAGTACTAGCTATAATACTTGTGTCCACTGTGGATTTGTCTTATAGATAGCTTTGCTCATCAGATTCATGAGAGGTTGTAAGGTGGGAACAGAGGAAGAGAAGGAAAGAAAGTGCATATTCAGGGTTTTTTAGGGGTGCTGCTTCTCTGACATATTCTTTGGTGGTTCTGAGACTAAATTGTCTTTTTTCTTAGGTCACTCCATTTCTTAAAGTCAATAGTTAATGTGATTCCCTTGAATTTTCTGGTTTATATTCTCCTTCACTTTAAACAGTTCTTTTAAAGATGCCATGACCACACTATACATGACTAACATCTTTAGCATCGGTTTTCATTTTTGTGTTTTTGCTATTTTGGCAACCACTAGTGTGATGTATTATCACCTGGGGCCACTCCCTCAGAGTGCCACATCTTATCTAATCTATGTTTACCTAAATATTATTTAAGCTTCCTTATTCTTCTGACTTCTAACCCCTCTCCCTTGCTGGCCTTTATTGTTTTTAGAGTTTGTAACACACCATTTAGCACTTTGTTATTTCCTGCTATATCACTCAAGTTAGATGGTAAACAACTTGAAAGTTCGGACCACGTCTTGGAGAAACTTCGTAGCGCATACCAATCTAATCTATGCTATTACTTGTCACAGTTTCTCTTTTCTGAGACAATTTCCCAGGTTGCTAAACATATACATTATTAGCTCATATAATTGTCAAAATATAAGTATTTAAAAAATAAGTGAATATGAATATTCTCCTCCCCCCTTTATTAAGACTGTTAATACAATTTATTGAATCCTCTTACTGTCCCCCCTCTGTTTGTTTGTTCTGTACTAAGTGAAATATATTTTTTGGTAGTGTGTAAATAATAAATTCAAATGAAGCAACCCTCTTATGCTATGAACCGTGTTTGCCTTCAAGCCAGCAAAATATGGAAACTTGTCTGTGTTAATGGAAAAGCACCACTAGTTTTTATTTTTGAAGTTTCTATTTTAAAATTTATTGAGATTCTCAGGCAATATTAAGCTGCATTCCAAAGATGGCCTTCTCTAATTTTATTGTGGTCTTTTCCGTTATACCTCTTAGAGGATGGACACATTTCTATTTTTTTCTTCGCTAATAAAAGACAATAGAACTATTTAAGTACCAACAGGTATTTATTGAGATACATATATGTCTAGCTCACTTTTTTCTTAGTAGACATAGTTGAGATTTGAAGAGAAACAAAGCTCTAGACCTTATAGCCAAACAATTAAAAGAAGAGCAAAATATATCAGTTTTTCTTTAAAAAGACAGAACTTCTCCCGTGTTCCCCAAAGTGTGTTATTAATCCTGTTGGCATGTTCCATAGCAAAATGAAAGTATTTATGAACGTGGCTACTTCTTTTAACAAGTTCCAATAACTGCTTCCTAAACTTGTGTTTTTATATCAATTACATACAGTAAGCACTGAAATCAGCCAGAGAACTGCAGAGGCCAAAGTGAGATATTCATGGTAAATAGGCACTGCTGCCTGCCAAAAGTAAAATGTGGATATAATTTTATAACACCATTTTATAATTAAAGTCATAAGTGAGGTTTCCTGCTATTGTTTAAAAATGTGTCATGATAAATTTAAATCAAAGATACGGGCAAAGGAAGGTCTGCAGAGTAACAGAGGAAGGCAGCTGAGATGGTACAGCAACATGGCCTGGTGCAGAAGGGAACACATGCAAACAATTTTAGTGAAATAATTACATTTATTGTAGATAGAGTTCTGGTTTAGAAACTATAACCACTTAGAAATGTTTTTCATTCATGTCAGATTGAGGTTAACTTGTTGGTACTGTCTGTCTATAGAGAGATATTTATATCAGCATGGAAATTTAATACATTGATTTAGTGATAAGACCATGTCTTCTGACCAAATATCCACCAAAGTCCTTTAAAACTGAAGAATGTGACTGCAGTATGTGGAGTCCATAGTAGTTAATGTTCCCAGATTTAGCAAATAAAAATATAGGACAGCTAGTTATTGACATTTCGATAAACAACAAATATATTTTTAGATTAAGTATGTCCTGTGCAATATTATTGGGATATAATTATACTAAAAAGGATTTGTTGCTTATCTGAAATTTAAATTTAACCAGATGTTCTGATTTCATCTGGCAAGTTTAATATTTGCAAAAATATGAATTTTTGCAATAGATTTTTGTAGTTTTAAACTAAATATTTGAAGGAGAGCAAATTTAAGTGATCAGAGCAGAGAATATTTATTGCACTGTCATCTCATTAAATTTCTAATGCTCACACTTATGTGGATAAATGATGATTTCTGTTTAGTGATGGGGAAGATTTTTGCCTCCCTAGTGAACACAACCCATTTAAAAGAGCTGCTCCCTTAAAGAGGTACATGGACTAATATACATGGATAGATTTAATCATTAGGACATTCCTGGCTTTAGTAAGTCATGTTCTTATAATGCAAAGGCAGTTCCTAATGTATCAATTCACTCATCTTTTCTCTAATACAAGCCATATGTTTCATATGGGAGTTGAAAGAACATTAATCAGAATCTCTCCCTTGAACCAATCCAAAGGATGCAAAGATTTTGGTTACATCTCAAATGTCAAGATATGGGGAAACTGGTAATAACCTTCAAAGTGTATCACTTGTAATTCATACCGTTGTTACAATTGCTGTGAAATATGTTGGGGGTGGGCAGGCAATGTACCATAAAGCAATGTCTATTCAGTGGAAATTGTGGCTGGAAGGGGCTGGAAGGCTGTATCTGCTTTTCCTCAGCAGACAAAACTCCCATTGAATCCATGAGAGGGCAGGAATTGGTATTCAAACTTATGTATAGCTTGATTGTCCTTTAAGAGTAAGAGAAGATGTAGTCATCTATGAGTTGATTTCCTTGTTACAGATCAGTGGTTCTCAATCTTGGCTGCATATAGGAGCCACCTGGGAGCTTTTAAAATTCCCAATGTCCAGGCCACACCCTTGGCCAATTAAATTACAGTCTTTTGGGCTATGACCCAAGCATCAGTTGTTATCAAAACTCCCAAGGTGATGTCAATGTGCAGCCAAGTTTGAGAACCATGTATCATCACAGGAAAGTCTGATTATACACAGAAAACACCTACTGACTTGTTCACATTCATGGCATTTGATTTATACCAATGTATCATGTTATATTTGGCAACTGCTCTATATTTACAGAATTTTGCCATCATATCATTATGATTATCATCTTTTATGCTCTTAGAGGAGAAACAATGGTGAAAAATTAAATAAAATAAACAAGCTTAATGTGAAATGGATGGAAAGCACCAGGAGCTGGGTTAGAGAAGATCTCTTCTGAGGAGGATATTTAAATGAAACTATGAAACAGTGGTTTTTGAAGTATGTCCGGGAACTAGCATAGCAGCCTCAATCTCACCTGGAAACTTGCTCAAAATGCAGATTCTCAAGCCCTTCTCCCACCACTCTTGAATCAGAGACTCTGGAAGGGATGCAATAGATAACTGAATTGACCACTTATTTTTACTTTTCTATTTATTAGTTAAAATATTTGTACATTTATGTGGATTACTGTGGCATCAAGCATTAATACATTTATAATCTATAACATGAGCAAGGCAAGATCTTTTTTTTTATTTTCAAATTTATTTATTTTTTTACCAATAGTTTATCGTCAAATTAGTTTCCTTTTTTTATTTTCAAATTTATTTATTTTTTTTACCAATAGTTTATCGTCAAATTAGTTTCCTTTTTTTATTTTCAAATTTATTTATTTATTTATTTATTTATTTATTTATTTATTTTTACCAATAGTTTATTGTCAAGGATCTTTAACAAATATATACTTAATGTATACTTTTAACAAATTTTAGAGTAACAATTGTATACTTTAGCAAATGCACCTCTTTTGTTCTCTGGCAATAATTTTGCGATTGTGATTATATCTTACATTATGTCTCAACTATTTAAGAAATCTTTTATTAATAATCGCTTTGTGTCCTATGCATATTACTAATAATTATTTAGGTTCAATTGTAAGTTTTGTGGTTTTTGTTGTATATCTTACTACTATTCCAGGTGTTTCATGTCTTGTCTTTTGGATTTATTTCTTCATTTGACTGGGATAATTTTTCAGAGAGGATATATGAATACTGAAAATTTTGATCCCCTCCCTACCTGAAGCCATAATTTCATCTTCATAGATAAATGATGGTTTGGCTGGGAATATAAATCTCAATTCTAAATAATTTTCTCTTAGAAATTTGAAAATATGCTCCATTTTCTACTAATACACCTTGGTGATGAGAAATCAGATGCCAATTCAATATTTGTTCTTTGGTTTATAAGGTGCTTTTTTATTTTTGAGATTTTTAGTTGTCTTTTAATATAAATGTCTTACTGGTTAGGGCTTCTACATGTCACTTAAAGTTATTTCTGCTTATCCTTTGATGGACCATTTTATCCCAATGACTCAGGTTCTTTAGCTCAGCAATGTTTCTTCTATTATTTCTCCGATTATGCCTCTGTCCCCTATTCTTTTTCTTTAATCTTTCTTGAATTCTTATCAGATGAATGTTGGATCTGGAACTCTCTTCCATATTTCTTAAATTGTATTTTTACATTTTTAGTCTAATTTCTTTCTTTTCTTCTTTTCCATCCCTTCCTCCCTCTCTCCCTCCCTTCCTCCCTTCCTCCCTTCCTCCCTTCCTTCCTTCCTTCCTTCCTTCTTTCTGTCTCTTTCTGTCTGTCTCTCTTTTTGTGCTATAGTCTAAGAGATTTGTCATCTAGCACACTATTTTGGCTATTTTTAGCCATATCCATTCTATTATTCAGCCCTTTTGTTTTAATGTATTTTAATGTATTATTTTGGAAATCATGTTTTTAATGTTAAAGAGCTCCTTTTTGTTTTCCAAATGCCTCTTTCTTAGTAGTCTGTCCTTATTATGGGTCTACTACCTTCTCATAGTTAGAACTTAAAAAAAATCTCTTCTGTGTCTTCTATTATTGATTTCTGTTATATCATTTGTACTTTAGTATCTTCAAGTGTCTGGTGATAGTGACTGCTTATAAAAGGGAGACTAGATTGAAACTATAGGTATCATGCATGGGTACTATCTAGAGATCTCTTTCCACAGTAGATACATTTCTTTTTAGCTTGCCTCAACAGAAAGCAGGGAGGAGAGACAAATCTGGATGAAAGTGGGGTCTCATTTCCTTTTTATAGTTTAGGAAAGAGGTGACTCAGAATATCTGAGTTAGCTCAACAGGTTGATAGCAGGAACTTAGCTCCTGAGATAACCTCTTCCGGTTTCTTCCAATAAGGCCCCTTCCTTGGCAAGAAGATTCCATGTAACATAGTCTCAAAGCTGTTTCCTTTTCCTGACCCTATAAACATGTAGAACATTGTGGGGTCCAAATCCAATTTATTGGAAGGTTGGCCATGTAAATACTTTATATATAACTGGCCTAGGCTGTGGGTTAATGAGAGGTTCAGAGATTGTGTACACTCTACTACTTGTCTACTTATAGTTTTTTTCACTTGATAAAATAGTATCACTGTATACTGTCTTTGGTATCTGTACATATATTATGTTATGGATTTATGACCCATGTATATGGTAAGGCTTGGAGAACCCTAAGAAATCCCAAGCTAAGCTGGCTTCACTATAGTCATGGATTGGTGTTTTAGTTTCTCTACATTGCTGCCCTTTGCTTTTCTCGTCATGTTTATTATGGAGTTATGGAGTTCTCTCTTTGGGCCTAATGTCTGCACTTTGCTTGGAAGACATTTATTGTGACTGCCCTAGAGGCAAAGCGACAGTCAATAGCTTTATACATAGGAGTCAGGACATATGTGGATTGGTGTTTTTCATATCAACTATTGAAGGAAGGAGAGAAGGGGGAGGAGGAGGAGGAGGAGGAGAGAGAGAGAGAAGGAGAGAAGGAGAGAGAAAGAGAGAGAGGAGGGTGCACTTGCAGTATTACAGTAATGAACCTCCCAGTCTATTCACTGGTGAAGAGCAAGAACAGGTATTGTGAATCTGCTGTTCCTTCAGTGTACTTCAGTTCCCTCATACCACTCGGGTGGAGAAACTAGCTCCTCAGGTTGTGTGTGAGACTAATGTTTAAAGATATGTATTATTTTCTATGCAATGTGTACAGTTAATGAAAATCACAAACCTTATCTGGTGCTCAAATGAAAAAAATTGTGATCTGTTTCAGTGCTGGAGGAAAAACTGTTAGCTTTATCAAGAGGCAATCTATGTATAGTCTTCTTGGTGATCAAAGTTATTTTCAAGGCCAATAATGAGCTCAGGCAAGTTTTGCCTTACATAATGACCTTAAAAGCAACCTCCTTGAGGGCCTGACCAACCCACATTGGCTGGCCTTTATTTAGGGTTCTGAAGGATTGCTCCATTACCTCTTCCCACTCCTGGTGTATAAATTCAGATCTTGGAGATTCTTGGGGCTTTTAGGGAAGAAATTATTTTACATATATACATTCCTCTGCAGGTTGTATTTTAGGTGGGAGTTTGTTCTGTCTTCTACATTAACCTAATTCTATCTGCTTATATTTTTTTAAAAAATCTTGTTTTGGGGCCCTGGTGGCTCAGTCAGTTAAATGTCCAACACCTGATACTGGTTCAGGTCATGATCTCACAGACTGTGAGACTGAGTCCCCTCCCCCCCATCCCCTACCTAACTGAGCATGGAGCCTGCTTGGGATTCTCTCTTTACCTCTCTCTATGCCCCTCCCCACTCTTGGGCTCACACGCTCTGTCTCTGTCTCTCTCAAAGTAAATAAATAAACACTAAAAAAATCTTGTTTTTGAAATTATCCATTAATACATTATTGCAAAAGTTTCAAACCATAGAAAAATTATAAGAACAGCTATCTTTGATGTTCAATCTAGAGTTTACCTGAATCTTCATCTTTCCTATCACTATATTAAATGTGTATTCAAATATATATTTCAGATTCTAACCTTTCCTATCATACATGTATGGATGCGTAGTTGGTTTTTTTTTTTAATGTGTTTAAGTTATCTAGTGATCTGTTTGCTCTATTTACAAATTGCCCCAAACTATGTGGCTTAAAAACAACATGTATGTTATTGTATCTCATGATTCTGTGGCTTAACTGGGGCCTACCTAGCTGAGCTGTTCTTCTACTGACCTTGCTTGAATTCTGTGGATGTCCATAAAAATGTCCATAATAATATTCTCTTTTTTACATGTTATTCCAGAATCTTGCTACACTCTGATCAAATGATGAAGTCTATGTCCCCTCCTCATAAGCTAGGCATACCATTATGAATTGCTTAACTAATGGAATATAGCAGAAGAGATGCCATGTGACCTCTAGGCTAGTTTGTTGAAGATAATACAGCTTCCTGTGGCTCTCTCTTAAAACACTTACCCTTGGAAGCCAGCCACCATTCCCTGAAGAAGCCCAGGCCATATGGAGCCTTGATCTTGGCTGAAATTCCACCTGACAGGTAGCACCCACTTACCAGCCACATAGTTCAACCAGCTTGGATGTGAATCCTCTAGCCCCCAGTCAGATTTACTCCAGTGGATACCATTTGAAGCATCATGTGGAAATGCCAACCTCTGCTCACATTGAAGATGTATGAGTAAAATAAATATTATTGTTTTGAGCCTCTGAGTTTTGGAGTAGTCTCCTATGCAGTAGCAGGATAATTGGAATAGGCTCTCTTAGGCAGCTGTAGTCAGATGGTGGTGTGAAGTTGGATATGTGATGCCTTGGTGCTCGTTAATGTAGTCTCTTTTTCCAGAATGAGAGTCTGCATTCCTTACATGGCTGCTCAGGACTCCAAAAGGGAGAAGGTGGAAACTTCTAGGCCTTTTTAATGCCTGAGCTTGGATGTCCCAGAATGTCACTTCATCCACATTCAGTTGGTCTAAGCAGTCACAAGCTCAGCTCAAATTCTACAGGAGGTGACATAAGCTCCATCTTCTAATGGGAGGAAGGAGGAACAGCATGTGCACACAAGAGGGGAATGAACTAACAGTTGGCCATCTTTGGAAACCAGCTGTCACATTGTCCCTCATTAGAAGATGAGGCCCACAAGGCCCCCAACCTTGCCTATCTTGTTTACCATTGGATCTTCAGCACCTACTGGGCTATCTGTGAGAATATTTATTGCAAAAGTGAATGGACATAAAGTGTAGAAATGAAAGTGTATGACGTCTGTAGGAAACTGTTTCCTTTGACCAGAATGTATTTGACTTTCTCTTATTTTCTTGTCTCTTATTTTCTAATTCCCACTCTTCCTCAAATCTCACTTTAAGTGCCATTTCCTTTATGGCCCCAGGCAGAGCTAATTACTCTCTCCTCTTGGCTTCCTTAGTCTATTGCTCATGTCTCATTGTTGTGTTGGGCATTTCTTGGTTTCCTTTTTGGAGGATGTCAAAGGGCAAAAATCGTATCTTAGTCATATCTTTGAATGACTTCCAGTGTCTGGCAGGTAGTATGTTCAGAAATAGAGCCATGGCTTAGATCAGATGAACACTCAAAAATGGAATCAATTACTTCGAATTCTGGATTCTGCCGTTCAACAGGGAAATAAAAAATTTGAAGTATGTTTTTAAGGAGGGGTTATGACTAAAGACATTGGGCTAGGGGTGGGGTGGATGAAGAGAGAGATCCTTGAGTCAAGAAAAGGAAAGTCATTTTCCAAATAAAAATAAGGAATTACTGAAATGTTAAAAATAATGATATGAATTTGCAATAGTAGGAATGTCTAACCTTCTAGACTTCATGGGCATAATAATAGTAAAAGGGGTAGTAATAGTCATTATAATTATTTAAAGTTGGTGTGAGGAGTAAATGAAATAAGATATGCACAGTGCTTGAATTAATGCCTAGGATAGAGTATGTATTCAGTAAGTGGTAAATATAATAATAAAATCTCCAACAATATCTGCCATTTGTTGACTGATCACTTTGTGCCAGGAGCTGTCCTCAGAGATAATATGGGTGCCAAATAATGGGTGCTTCTCCACTAAAGTATTTCATCATGAAGAAAGGAAGGGTGGGCTTTCCAGGAACATCAACAAAATTGTTGCACTTTAAGGATCAAACTTTCCTGCTGTTTTCCAGTGGCATTTTCAGTGGCTAGAAACCTCTCCAATGCAGGAGGGAAGAGCATTTGCTGATTCTGCAACTTAGTGAACAGGTAGAAGGCCTTGTACGTACTCAGCAGTCACTTCTCAGAGCAGAAAATGCTACATCTGAAGTGAAATCTCCAGTCCTACGATTTCTAGCTGTTGGGATTTTAGAGCTTATTTTAGGTAGCACTTCCTTTCCATTCAGTTACAGAGCTCAAAAAAGGCTGTTATATTAAAATTACCCTTCCTATGAGACTTATTCTGAATAGAGAGATGGTGCAGACCACCTCCACTGACTGTAGTGAGGTGCTGATGAGGGATCGGGCAGATGGGTCATGGGACAGTCTCTCACAAGTACTCCATAGCTAACCCCTCAAGGTGTCTTGGAGAATCCACCATCAGCTGAAATTGCTTGGTTTGCTATCTTAGATGGCCTTTTCAAGCACACATGGTCCAGACAAACCTCTTTGCTAGCTGTCAGCTAATTAATTTACCTCCAAAATGCAAAATAATGCTGACTGTTCTCACTGGTTTTACTTCTTCCTTCTTTTTCACCATTGTTTTTTAAAAAATTATCCTTATTTTTACCTTTGTTCACTGACAACAGTTTAATGGCCATCTCACTCATATACAAGTGAATTATTTGGAATGCAGATAATTACGTATCTCTGAGTCATTCTTTGATACATTATATCATGGAGATTTACTGTCACCTTATATGCAATGCCTGCCAATATTAGTAAAGTTCTGTTTTGATTGTTTTCAATATAAATGCTGCTTTTGGAGCCTGGGTTTATATTACAGAAATAAAGGCAGACACCTTGTTGAAATAGGATGACTTATTATACAAGTAGTCCTTGAACATTGATTGATCTGGATGCCACAGATCTTTTGTATTGGAGATGTGTTGGCTGAAGATACAATTGAGTATTTTAACCAGAACTGTTCAGTTAATATCCATATGTAAGTAAAAGAAAGTTAATTATTTTTTGAGATCCCTAGGGCAGTGGTTCTCACTGGGAGCAGTTTTGCCCTCCAGCGATACTTGGCAATGTCTGGAGGCAGCTTCAGGTGTCACAGTTGGGGCAGGGTGAATGGGAGTGCTACTGGCATCTAGTGGGTAGAGGCTAGGAATACTGCTAAACATCCTACAATGCACAGTTCCTAACAACAAAGAATTGTATGGGTCAAAATATTAATCAGAAAACCCTGCTTGAGTGCTATAAGTCCCACTGACAATTACTCTGGATTACGCCTGTTGGTTTAAATGTGTCATTTATCTCCCTTTCCTATACCTTTGCCATATTATAGCCTTCTGTATTTCTCTAAGCTAGTATCAAACACAAAGTTGGCATATGTTTGGGACACTCAAATATTTCCTTCTTAGATAAATATGTGACTTTTGGTGCACATTTGCTCAATGAATGAAGGGGCTAAGCTTACCAGCTAATTGCAGTGTTCATGCTTCTTAAACATTGTGAACTTTCTGTTTTCTTGTCTTAGCCTTTGACAGTTTTCCTTCTTCTTCTTCTTCTTCTTCACTGAGGCTCAGAGTTACAATTACCAAGAAAGAAATTCTGCAGAGATATGGGAAGATAGTAATGAAGCTACAGGAAACAGGGAGGCAATTAACTAATATTTCTCTGCTTCAGTACTGAGAGAGAGTACCAGGCCCTCTGGATAACAGTGAGTTTATAAGGGTGTACATGTTTCCTGGTAACATTTATACATAAAACAGACTTACTTAAAAAAAACAACAACACTTGAATTAATTAATCTTCACAATGTCCTGGAGAAGATCTTTTATTAAACTTTGTAGTTAGAAGCACTTATTCAGTGCCTTTTGTATACCAAAAACCAGTTTTTCACCAAATTTTGGTGACACCATGAGACATATACAATTAGTGGTGAGTTGTTCTGAAAGTGTTGGCTTATTCATGACTAGAGAGTTCCATCTCTTTTGTGGTCATGGCCAGATTTTATAAAGTATAGCCTCTTATTTATTTATAATGGACTTTGAGATCCTTGGACGAGATGTATTACATATGTGTGAAGGATTAGAGGGCAGTTTTTAATAACAACAAGAATAATACTGCTTTGTACTGCTAAACTGTAGACCTTTTCTTCTTAAGATTTAAAGCCCATTATAGATATAATTTGATTGTTGCTCTATTGCAACAGTGTTTTTCCTTCTCTCCCTGTCCAGTCAGATTTTTTCTTTATTAAAGATGGCACGAATACTTTCTCATGTTATGACCTCTTTGATAAACAGCTCAGGATGTTATAAAAGCAAAGCAGGAGATGTCTCAAGTAATTAGCGGCAGAAGACTTGCTGATGCTCGGGTGTTAATGTTGCCAGAAAGCTCAGCTATTTGTGGGTTGCTCAGTATGTTTTTATACAGACGTGTGTGAGGTTGAGTTTCAGCCATATGCCTGTGAACGCATCAGGAAACATTTTGTCATGCTACTTCCTTGGGTGATCATTTATGACCAAAAGAAAAAAAAGTCATATTTCTGTCTTGTGAAATTGAGCTCGAATTCTGGGTAGTTGAGCAGCAATCAGTATATGCCTGGATCACAGTTGCATGGGATGGTTTGTATTATATACCAATGGCAACTACGGTTCTAAATATGGAAATTAAATACTTTAGGTTCAGGCTGATTCCTATCTGTGGGTAGGAAACGTCTGATGTTTTCGAAGATAAGTTTAAAAGTGTGTGGAGTTTTCTCTAGGGCTCCAAATTCTATTCACATTCATATGTATTTCTTTGGGGATGGTCCCTTGAGGCTTTTTGGCAGCCACTCTCTTTAGTATGTATGGAGGGAGACTGGGATCCATAGGAATGCCAAAAAAAAAAAAAAAATCAAAATGTCCTCAGAAGACTACCAGAGTGTGGTTGATCTAGAGACCAAATCCGACAGTTCCAAGCCTCAAAAGATGAGTATCAAACAGTACTTGGCTTCCTTCCCTCCAGGCATGAAACATTCACATTTACCCAGAATCAGTTCGTAATTTGGAAGCTTCTTATGTTACTGACAGTCTCAGATCCTGCACCAAATTTCCCGTCCACTCTCCCAATCATAAGTAGTTATATATAGTATTGTGGTTGCAGTCTTGATGCTTCTATTATCAGCCCATCATTCTGGATATATTTCTCAGAGCCTCTGCAGCCATGGAACAATACTCTAATGCATACAAGATGACCAGATGGAACTCGCCTAGTAGCTAAGGGCTTCCTTAATGTGGCCCAATTAGCATATATTATAGCTCACTTAAAAATTTATTAAGGGGTGAAATTGACATAATACTTCAGAAATGATTTACTATTTACTATTGCCTTGCTGGGTAATCTGAGTCTGTGATCTACAAGTAACCTAGCAAATTGGGCTGTGCCGTCCTTGCTCTCCACACCCACCTGAGAGGCCATGTGCCCCTTTGGTGGACACTTTCTGTAATGCCCATGGCTTCTTATTTCAAGCACTTCTGACTCTCTGCCTGAGGGCTTCCTCATCCTGGCTTGGGGCAGGGCCCTAGTGCTAAGGAGTCAGCACTCTCAGGACTGACCCTCAACTATTGAGGGATGAAGAGTTGGTAGATATGAACCCAGGTTTGCTCATCTGCTGGATGTGTTCTGAGGTGTATTCTTCATAGTGTCTGAGAGGGTCCCTAGTGGGATTAGACTGTAGTGCCCACAGTGGTACACTATACCTAACACAACCTTTCCTCTTTCTTTCTCTCACCTGCCCCAGCCTCTCCCTTGTGATTTCTGCTATCACTTCCCGAAGAAGCTACCTGCACCAAATTCTTGTTTCAGGATCTGTTGTTGGTAAACCAAACTAAGGCAGCATCTAATATAGTAGGCCCTCCAGAGCCCTCCTCCTCTCCTTACCTTACATTCAGTCAGCTACTAAGTGCTTTGACTGTTTCCTAAATAACCTTCATTTGTCTCCTTCTCTACATCTAGAGCTTAGTTCAAATCCCTTGTATCTTATTTAGTTAATTACAATGGCATTGTAACAGGTCTCTCCATTTAATCGATCCCCCCACCCCCCAACCAGTCTTCCACACTACCAGAGACATTTTTCCAAAAGACAGATCTAATCCTGTTACCTTCCAGCTTCCAACCTTCCGTGGCTTAGGCCTTTCATCATCCAGCCCTTGCTTACCCACCCCACACCCTTCTTGAGCACCATACTATTGCACATGTTTCGTGGCTATGAAGTGGGGCTTACATTCTACTTTTTCCCACCTGTGACCTTCACAGTTTTAAAGACAAACTAAACTTCACCTCTCTCCTTCACTAACCATACCCCCTGGGGACTTCTTGAGTCCTATCCTTTTACCTCAAACACTTCTCCAAGAGTGCCTTTATCTCTGTTTATTGTTGTGTAAATATATTGGTGTTTACCGCTCAACTGTGAGTTCCTTGAGAGCAGTAACCTCATATGATTCCTGGCTCCTGGCTCAGCACCAGGCACGAAATCAACATTTGATCCTGTTGGCCATTCACTTTGTTCTTCAGAAGTTTGCTCTGGAAAACGTGGTGGGGCTAAGGTTTGGGAGGAGGCTCTGTGCTTTGCTAACATATAAGAGCTACTTAACAAAGAGAGACAAATTGGTGATGGTGGTTACCTGATCCAGAGGTTTGGTGGGAGAGTGTGATTAAAATAAACATTTTATATCAAAAAATGTGACTGGTGCTTCATTGTTAGACTTACTTATCCTGCCATGTTTAATTTCTTTTCAATGGATACGTCTAAGCTCTTGCTGAACATGTAGGAGGAAACAGAGGCAAATTTGTAGGAAATTCTGTTTTGGGGGGATTTATTATGCCCCCTTTCCAGATTTGTTTCATTAAGACCCAGAGACATTGAAGTCAAGTGAAAGAAAAATTATCAAGTAAAATAAAGCAATGTTCAGTTCTGTCTCATCTTGGATGCAAAGTACCTTGATTTCTATTGGTTAGTTGTACCTCTATGGGGAACATTATGTGAATCCGTCAAAATGTCCAGGTCTGTTCCTTCCGAGGGTGGACTTATGGGGAGGACAGTGTTTTTCTGGTGCTTTGGCATGGGCTTTCACTCCCTTCCCTATGGAAATATCTCCATTCTGGAAGCTAGATTCCCATCTACTATACCAGGGAAAGGGGGGACAGGCAAATTCACCATAGATTATATATTGTCTAGAATGGGGTGTTGATTCTAGTTCTTTGAAGCTGCACTCTATAACTTCAGCCTCATCCCTTGCAACTTCCTAGTGTCAGGGTAATATGGTGGAATGGAGAAGTCATGGTGCTTTATGGGTGTCTCCGTAGAGATTCTGTGGTGTCAAGGTGCTGAAAAAGGGCAGAGACACCAAGCAGGGTTGAGGTCAATTGTGGTCACCACAGCTACCTCTTAGCTGCATTGGAACATATAGCCACACTTGTGGTGGTGGCTGGGATATGTCTCCCTGGCAGGATGGGAAGCTAGGTGTTCCCAGCCTTGCAAGGGGCTGGGAACTTCTTTTTAATTGGGTAGAGCCCTGAGGCCTGTGTGATGGGATATAGGCGTACCCTGTAATACAAATAAAGCCACAGGTGTGGGTCTACCCCGAGGAATGGAGACAGGAGACACAGGCCAAGACTAGGCAAAGAGGAGGCTGGGAAGCTACTGCCTGTGAACAGAGCACAGGGGTCCAGTTCCCACACACAGAGAATGGCCTGTCTCCCTGCCTACGTTCCCAGCAAAGCAGGCCTCACTGACCCAGCCCAGGGTTTCGCTTTCTGGTATTGGTTTCCTCACTCTTTCCATGGGATGCCTGTCCTCTTGTGTTCTTTCTTAGCCTGCCCAGGCCCATCTGAACTTGGAAGGTAGTGAGTCCTGAGTTCCAGGCTGAAACTTTGCTCTTGACCTCTACATTCCATCTCTGTTGTCAGATAGCCTATCTTTTAAAAACTAAAAGCAAGGGTTTAGGGTGCATGGGTGCCTCAGTCGGTTGAGCATTCAGCTACTGATTTGGGCTCAAGTCATGATCTCAGAGTCGTGGGATTGAGCCCAGCGTCATGCTCAGTGTGGAGCCCGCTTAAGATTCTCTCCCTCTCTCCCTTTGCCCTTCTCCCCTCCTCATGCTGTCTGTCTTAAATAAATAAATAATAAAAACAAGGATTCAAAACAAATTATTCCATCAATGATAACTATTCCTAGTTATTTTGATCCATTTTGAAAAATGTCAAAGAGTCACATATTTCTATTTTAGCAAAAACATTTAAAAATTGTTTTCTGGGGCGCCTGGGTAGCTCAGTCGGTTAAGCATCTGACTCTTGATTTCAGCTCAGGTCATGATCTCACAGTTCCTGAGTTCAAGCCCAGCATCGGTCTCTGTGCTGACAGTGTAGAGTCTGCTTAGGATTCTCTCTTCTTCTCTCTCTGCCCCTACCCCTCACCCCCTCAAAAATAAATAAATATTTAAAACAAATAAAAATATAAAAATGTTTTCCACATGACTTGGTTCTGTGTTAAGCACTTTGTTTCCATAACGTAGTTTAATCTTCATGACAGTTCTTTAAGGATGGTATTACTGTGAACTCTGTTTTAGAGACAAGGAAAAGAGGAGCAGAGATATTAAGAAACATGTCTACAGTCACCCAGTAAGTGGAAAAGCTAGGCTGGCAACTCCACTGAAGTGTTGTAAATCCTTCCCATCACTCAGTTCTTGCTCAATACATACAAACACTATGAACCCAGGCTCTATGTAGCATCTGGGAGACACTCATGGTGGATACAGTGGTGCTGCTGAGGCACACTCTACTTGTTAGAACAAACAGTGGATGCAGGTATCCATATTTTTATTGGCCTCTTACCTTCCCAGGGGCACTCATCCCTTTTTCTGAGGTCTTCTTATGCTCATTCCCTCCCATCATAGATTCCCAGGCAAATTGTTTTCATACCCCTCTGTTGCCACAGAGAGTTGACTGTTTCTTCCTTACTGCCATTGGTGCCTGCTTCCTATCCCACAGATACCAATACATATAACAATGGTACCAATACATATAACAAATCTTCGGTCGTTTGTTCCACGGGAGAGAATGCATCAGTTTATTCAGGAAATCCCAGAGAAGCCATTACTGTCTTCTTAACCTGCAGTGCCTGATCTGGAAGCCACCAGCCCTATGTGGCTCCTGAGCACACAGGATGGGGCAAGTTGTGACTGAGATGTGCTGTGAGTGTAACATTGCATGCCAAATTTCAAAGACTCAGCACAGGTGGGGGGAAAAAGGATTGTTAACATCACTTGTTAGTAACTTGTAAAATATTGACTACATGTTGAAATGATGGTGTAGATAAAATGCATTCTTAAAATTAATTTTACCTGTTTCCTTTTACTTTTTCTAATGAAGTTACTAGAAATGTTAAAATTGCATATGTGGCTCACATTACGTTTCAATTGGACAGCGCTGCTCTAAATCCTGTGCTCACTGTTTGGGGCAAAGAAAAGAGAGAGGCACAGGGCTGCCCTGACTGAATTCCCAAGCTTGTTCAGTGTTGGCCTCTTTTAGTTCTGGTGCTCACAGACCCTATGGGTGTCCCTGTAGAGCGCATCTGCATTTTAATGGAAGGTAGATGCTTTAATCTGGTGGTGGGAGTACAAACACCAGTGACCTGCTGGAATGATCAGTGTTAGCTGTCAGGCACTGGATTGTGGATTCTGTGCCTCTCTGCAGTTCCCTAGCCCAGTACCTAGAGCAGAGCACTGAGCAATCAGTAGCTGTTCAATGACTACACATATTTAGGTCCAAGAGGTTTCTGCCTGCTGTCCCTCATCACATGGGCAGTTGCTTCCTCTGCTTATTGCAGATGGATTCTTCCCTCCCTGTTGCCATGACTACCCTGTCACCAGCTCTACTGGGCCTCCCTCTTTAATTACTCTCCAAGCACCCCTTCCATGTCCTGAGTCTTAACCAGAGCCTCCACCACCTCTCACTTAGATCCTACCTAGTCCTTCCATCTCCACACTAGCCAGGGACTCTCACACTCTAGTATGAATCAGAGTCACCTGGTAAAACCATTCATGTACACACTTCTGGGCCCCACCCCCAGAGCTTCTGACTCACTAGGCCTGGGTTGGAGCCTGAGTATGTGCATTTCTAACAAATTTCCAGGTGAGGTAGATGCTGCTGGCCCAAGGCCACACTCTGAGGATCGCTGATCTAGCCTAATAATCTTCCTAAAACACAAATCTGATCATGATAGTCTTTTCCTAAAACCCACCGGCAGCTGTTCAGAGCTTTCTGGATAAAGTCCAAATTTCTTAGGGCTCCATCCCAGAGCCTTCATGGTCTGTTTCTTATGTACCACCCCAGCTCCATCCATGAAGACTTTACTTCCACCATGGTGCCTAGAGTTCTCCTGATGGACCAGGCTTTATCTCATCTCTAGGGGTCCTGACTATTGTACACTTTCCTTCTCTACTTACAGGGTGCCTTTTCCAGGCTCTTGTGGTTACCAGCTTCCTGCTGAGTTAGGCCAATTGCAGGTAGTAGTAGGAGATGGGAAGACAGGAGCAGAGAAACCAGCTCTATTTCTCCTTTCTATGCTTTGAGCAACACCTCCAGCAGTAGCTTTGTCTTCTCCATGGCTTGACCTTCTGGCATACAGGTCTCCTATGTGTTCAGCTTCTGCCAGATTACTATGTCCATAGGGCACTGGAAACACAACTTCTTCTTGAAGTCCCTGATGCCTTAGGGGTAGAAGTGGCTTCCTGCTGCCCTAAGTACCTAGGTGCTTCTCTACTCCTGTTTGGTTTCTTAGCTCTTCTATTATCAATATCCTGCAATATTCTGCTATAGTAAATGCATAAAGGTTATTCCACTAGTGTCCAGTAGACCTTTTTGCGATGGAAATGCTCTTTCTACATCTGCTCTGTCTAATATAGCAGCCACTAGCCACATGTGGTCATTGAACACTTGAGATATGCCTTGTGCAACTGAAGAACTAAAGTTTTAGTTTAACTTAAAGTAGCCAGATGTGACTCGTGGCTACTAGTGCACTGTATTAAACAGTGCAGGGTCAGACCCTGCTTTATATGCAGCCATTGAAATTTAGGAATAGATTTTGAAATTGGCATCAAGAAGAGAAGAGGTTTTCTGTGCTCTATGCTGTACAGTATGGTCTTGATATTTGCACTTAAGCTTGCGCTTTTGATCTATCATCTATTTATCTATATCACCATGAGCATCTATCACTTTTATAACAAAAGGAGCAAAGGAAAAAATATCTGAGAGAAAGGTTTTCACATTTATATGAAAAGGATTATATACCTTCATGCTTTATCATTTAGATTCTACTGAGCAAGATTTATGAATTCCATGTTATGTACTATGATATAATATGATGTTTTAAGAGTACCTAGGATTTGTTTTTAATCAGGTATGGTAAGATACGCAGAAACTGAAATGACTACCATAAAGGAGAAAGGATTCCTTCTGCTGTGGGCTGGCTTGCATCTGGCTTGTTTCTTCTTTCTCTTATGTTTGTTAGACCTTTCTCAGATAAGAGTAGATAGGCTCTAACTGAAGGCCTAAGGTGTTTGCTCCTCTTTTAACCCTCATTAAGCATCTCTGGTGGGATGTCAGTCACCACTATAAGGATAGATTGTTTCTAAGGACATGGGATCTCATCAGAAGTCAAGTGACTCCTAGGTACAGGAATTCATCCAGTGTAGCTGACACTACTATCCTAAGCTGTTGCTTCTTCTCTCCATGCCAAGATTGGACATTTCTGCCACAGGCCCTGGTTCTTTAACACATGGGGTCCATATTGTTGCCCAGGAGAATCTTGCTGTAAATAAACTGTGCCCCAGACAGGAACTGTTTATGTCATTCAAGACTTTACTGATTCTTGAGCCAACCTCAGGAAGAACAATGCCATGTCTCCATCTTGGGGTCTCCAGTGTCGGAACAATATGTCTACCTCCAGCTTTTCAGGATCCTGGAAAGCCCATGTACCATGTTTTTTCTTTCTTCTCTTGTCTTAGCTATGTACTGGATTCTTGAGGTTGTTGCTTCTAGATTAATACAGCTGCTCTTTTATAGATCACCCATTTTTGCATGATTTAGTGCTAAGAATGACACAAAACAAGCCTATAGACAGCAGCAATTCTGGTGGCTGTGTAACTTGGATAAATTAACCTCTCTGTGCCTACTTCTTCAATTGTAAAATAGGGATAATAATAAAACATAGCTTATGAGGTAGCTATGAAGGTGAAATGACATTTAGTTAAGTCAGTACCTTTATAATTCAAGACAAATATGTGATACATAATATGTGGAACTTGCTTAAAGCGAATGAGTAAAGAGTGAGTTTAGGATAGGCTCTATAGGGGTGCCTGGGTGGCTCAGTCAGTAAAACTTACCTGACTCTTTGTTTTGCCTCAGGTCATGATCTCACAGGTTTGTGAAATTGAGCCCCACTTCGGGCTCTGTACTGGCAGCATGGAGCCTGCTTGGAATTCTCTCTCTCTCCATCTCTCTCTCTGCCCCTCTTCCACTCTCTGTCTCTCTCAAAATAAATAAAACATTTTTAAAAATGGTAGGCTATATAATATCCTCATGTGATATTGTGAAAATTCTTTTATTGGCAAATAAATCTCTTAAGTGGAGGCTGTCCCCTAGAGATCCTTATCAGATTTCATGTTAAACTGAGTATATATTTGAATCTGTAACTCTACTTTGTGCTGAATCTGATGTTTTCATGATTTCTAAAGGAAGGCCCAAGCTTTGATAATCTGTTTACTGTAGGTAAATCAGACACAGATAGCTGTCAATCTCATGCTGGGATCAAGTACATGAGGACGATATTCAGTGAACTACAGGCCCTAAGCATGAGGGAGCATTGGAATGGAATACCTACTCTGTGCCAACTTTCCAAACTCTGCTTTCCTGACTCCTGGGTGTCTTCACACTGCCTGCTGAACTTGAGCCTAATCTCCCTCCTTTGCTCAGTTTGCAGATTTATCACCCGACTGTCCCCCCCTCCACCCATTGTTTTCTCACTGTACAATGGGAAAGGAAAGTCGGTTAGACTTTCTAAGCCAATTATAGACCCTTCTAATGTGGGATGTACAAGAAGTTGCTTAGCAGACTTACTCATAATTGCCAAATTCTGGAAACAACCCAAATGCCCATCAGTAGGAGAATGGATAAACAAATTGTGGTGTATTTATCCAATGGCATATTATTCAGCAATAAGACAAGACAAACTGACATACAAAGCAACATGGGTGGAGATTAACAAAAAGATTTTGTTGAACAGAAATAGCTAGAGAGAAAGGAGTGTGTACTGTATGATTCCATTTATATTAAAACTTACTACAGTGACAATCAGAAGTTTCCTCTGTTGGGGGATTGTTTAAAGGCAAGAGGCACTGGAGAGCCTTTTGGAGTGCAAGAGAAGTTCTATGTCTTGATCTGGATAGTGTTTGTATGGATTAAATGGTTAAATTCATTGAGCTGTAGTGTTGAGGTTTGCATGTACTATTGTATGTAAAACATACCCCAATAAAGTACTATTGGTATGTTAACCTTTATAATGGAGAAACTTATGAGAGAAAGGAAAAAGGATTTTTAAAAATACTTGACAATAAACTATTAAAAAAATAAAATAAAAAGCAAAGGACAGAAAAAAAAAAGAGTAGTTATTTAGATTAGGTATCTGCTGAGATAGCAGAGTGGGTCAGACTCATAAGAATACATAAGAATAGGACAGGCAAATTAAAAAAAATAAAATAAAAGTACTTATCAAATGAGAAGCTTTTAATAGTGAGAATTCCTATATAATACGTCTTGCTGTATTGTTACCTAGGATTTATTTCAGGGGCTAATTAGCTAAAGACCTTTTGTTCCTTTCTCTTCCTTGTTTGCCTGTGGGCCTCCTGATTTCAGTGCTAGAGCACTGGAGGAGAAAGCAAAAGTACTGAAATTTGCAACTAGAAGGCAATGTAGCATTCAGAAAAGGGCAGATTTTGAGTGAGTTCTCTAAAAGCAGAGCTGGAATGGGGATTCTTGAGCAAGTGATCTGTTGAGGGAGAGGCCTCTGGCGAACCTGTGAGGGAGTGAGGGAAGCAGGATGGGGCACAGGAAGAAGCTGAGCAGAGGTATGCTGGACTGGAGTCCAGCCTCAGCCTGATCCCACAGAGAACTCTGGAGTGTGAATGACACCACAGAGTTGTTTCATCTGGAAACAACCTAGTACCCCTGTGTCTGTCGATCACTGGGACTTCCCTGTGTGTACATGAGCTCATGCATGCACATGTGTAGCAACCTCTAGGCATTTCTTGGCAATGCAGATCCTGTCAGGTGAGGGCGCTTTTCCTGACAGAGGAGCAGCTGTGCACTGTCAGCAGTGACAGCAGCTGGGAGATGGAGCATCTAGCTAGTAAAGGGGATCTGGGCCGGGTACCAACCACTCCTGCAGTCACACGGCCAGTGCAGCAGGTGTTAAGATAAATTGCTGTGCCATTTCAGGTGATCACAAGGCAAGGGGACTAGGGAACCCACATAGGAAGTCCACAGAGAGAGCACTGTGGAAAGATGGATGGGTCATGGACTTCCTTTGGAGAAGGTGGGATATGCCGGCACCTATTTGGAATTTGAAAAGCAACTCCTAAAGAGACAGCCAAGTTATGTATTCCAATTACAGACATTTAAAATACTCTATACTTTTTTCACTGGTATTTATCACAATCGCAATTAAATTATAGTTATTTCTGTGCTTACTTAATTTCATCCCCTCCATAAAAGCCATGAGGAGGCTCACAATAGTACAAAATCACATCTGTGTCTCCAATACCTGGCATCCAGTAGGTGCTCAATCAATAGTGATGAATGAGTGAGTGAATGGGTTAAGGAAAATGGAAAGGAGATGCTCATAGAGGTGACATCTTATATCAATTTTTGTATTACCTGGAATACCTTCTCTGCTGCCCAAACCAACCCTGGTCCGTTCTTTAGTGCTCAGCTCACTTCCTACCTCTGCTACGTATCCTCTCTCCAACTCCTCGTGCACGATATCTTCTAATGAATTCACTAATGAATACATAAAACCTACAAACTTTGCTTTTTCAACTGTTTTTATGTATTTATCTGTAATCAAAGTCATTATGGAAAGTGTATGGTTAGAATTTTTTTGATGATCCCATTCATGTCTTACTTCTGGTGTCTAGGATGCTTCCTGTACCTAGACAGGAAGCACTTCTCCCAACACCCATTGCATACAAAAGTCTTTTAAAGACCTGTTCATGAGTCATTCCTTTATTCTTAGACTCAGTTGGAAATCATCCTTTTCCCTGAGTTCTACCACTCTAGGACACTTATTTTTGCCTCCTTGTGTGGGAGTCATTTTTGCATATGTTATAGTTCTTCTTCAGACTTGTTGACTTCTTTATAATAAGACGACACATTGAACTTCTTACTGCTCTGTATGCTGTATGTGCACAATAAGTGTCTTTTGTATTGTTAGCATAAACGTGTAAATGTCAGGCAATCAATCAAGATTATAGGTTGACTTATAATAATAAGGTTAGAAATTGGACAGGAGGGAAAATGAATTCTTTAATGTTTTTGAAGTGTCTCAAGTTCAGTATTTGAAGAAGAGATATGACAATGGAAGAGGTATATCTGAGAATTGTTATAATGCCAATTAATTGGGATCAAAAGCACCCCAGTGTGAGATGGAGTATGGTTTCTCCATGAATTTTATTTTCTTTTTTCATATTTAGTTGGGGTAATATATGCCAAACTTGAGTGATAGAGACCTTCCTCTGTAACTGCACCAGTCCTACATTTTCGGGCAATTCTTCCCAGAATTAAGTCATGTGGTCTGTGGTCAGCATGGCCTAGCCTGTCTTACTGGATTTGGCACAGATGTTGATGATCGCTCCTTCAGCTTCGAAACAAGGGTTTATAGTGCCAGCAATTCATATTAAATGAAGCCTGTTTCCTCTATAATGTGAGAGCACTTTCCTGATCACTCTTTAATCGAAACAGATGTTTTTGAAGCAGCCTAGAACAGGATATGGAAAATTTGGCCAACAATCAAATAGGAGTTCAAAGGGAGATCTTTGATGGCCCCCTTTGAGCCATGGGCACCATCTAAAAATAGCACACTGATATGGTACTTTTTAAATGCAACTAACTGCTAGAGATTCTTGCGGATTTCTAGAAAGCACCCATCTGATTTCACGAAGATACTTCATATGTGAGGTGCCAGGAGGATTGTGGTGTAAGCTTCTTTCCTGTGCAAGTGAGTTATGTCAGTGCTGTGCTGTGCAAGATTGTAACTTACCTCTTATAACTTCCTCATAAGTTAGGAAGCAGAGCTACTTCCTTCAGTGTATAGTTCTAGAGACACAGAGAACATGTGCCTTATCCCAAACCTGGTTTATATTAGGGAAACTTAATCCAATGCTACAAATACTAATTAAGGCAGGTAATCATGCTTACTACTATGCTGGATCCAAAGATATACAAATAATGCAAAGTGGTGAAGCAGAGAATGTATAAGTAGAATTGTAGAATTAGAAGGTATTTTTAGGGCTTAGTTATTACAAAACCCTCACTGTAATGTTGGTGAGGTGGGAAGGGAGAGAAGAGAAAGTGAATGTTTATTGTGTGATGATTATGTGTCAGGCATGTATATTGTATTATTTACCCCTACCAAAAGCTCTATGTGGGAAAAGATGGGAAGGAATATGTGAATATATTTAAATTGAGTACAACGGAGACATTGTGCTTTTAAGTAATTTGAATTATCACAAAATTCCTGTGAGATAGATGACATATTTTTCATTTTAGAGAAGAGGAAAGTAAAACTCAGAGACATTAAATGCCATTAAGTACAAGTGGTTGAGTTGGGATTTGAATTGGTCTGTCTATAATCAAAATCCTTGTTCCTTCCAATCCTCATATTTCAGATAAGGACACAAAGGAACAGAAAGATGATGTGCTTCAGCCAGTTCTCTCTCTCCTATTTTATTCTCAATGTGCCCATGACTGAGGACTAGGAGGAAGCAAGGACCAGCTGACCAAAAAGCTCTGGCCTCAGTTAATTCTTCTTCCCAGATTTCATGCCCTCAGTGGGTAGCTTTAATCCCAAATTTTCTATGGGAATGAATTCCAGAGACCAACAAACATCATTTTCTCTTAAGGTGTTTCCAAAATTGCCAATGAGACTACTTGGAATATTCTTCTGTGTGCTTAGCCCTTTGTTGATTTATGAAATTTTAATACATTCTTTCCTAATGAGTTTATGTTATCAGAAATCTGTTTTCAACCTCCCACTCTGTGTCCCATATCTCTCTTCTACCTTGGGTCTACTTTGCATCCCTCAGGATGGAGTTGGAACAGTTTTCTCATTCTCTCTTCTGAGCTGTTGGAAAAGAGGCAATGATTATTCTCTGGAAAAATACATATACCTGTTGAATATTTGGGTATAGATGTGGAATCCTCTTGCAGCTTTTATTAATACAAACCTTTCCCTTAGACCTGTTTTTTTTTATTTTATTTTTTTTTAGAATGGAGATATCATATAAGATCAGACATGCTCTTATGGATGGGTGTAGGGCATGTGGAGAAGACAAGACATGCGGAGGTTCCTCCACCATGTGTTTGAATAAGGTGGAACCCAAGTATGCTCGGACAGAACCTACACTTTAGTGGTGATAAAAGCTTTAAGACGTCATAGCCCTGAATTTCAGATGGTCCTGTGCTTGGCCCAAGGGAGAAGGAAATCAGTTCAATGATAGCTATTATGGAGCCAATACACCTGTTTGCAGTGATCAAGCGTGTTAATCTGGATGCTTGCCTCTAATGACAAGACGTTGTGGTCAGTGAGATTAACACTTGCCCAAGACTCAGCATATCTGATACCTGATTGTGCAGCCCAGGGAGAGTCTCTTTACCTCTCTGGTCTCTTCTTTTGCTTGGGTGACATGAAGTAGAATAGCAATCTCTAAGAACTCACCCAGATCTAACAATCTATATCTTGGAAGAATTTCTAGGAGGGGCACAGCATATGCTGTTCCATATCTTGGATAAGCACAAAAGAGGTGAGTTACTTCATACACCGGTGAGGGAAATGACTGGTATTGGAAAACCCACCAGAAGGAGACAACATGGTGTCTTGAACCAAGAATCAGGTGGCTTGAGATTGAATCCTGGCTATGCCATGAATTTAACTGGATGGCATTGCATGAATAACTAAAACATTTAGATGTAAAGTCCTCATTACTTATGAGACAATTCAAATTCAGTGATCCTCTGAATGCCTATTGCTGGTGACTTCTACATGCTAGTCACTGAACTAAGGGTAGAAAAGTTGAGTAGGATATGATTTCTGATTCTGGAAGCTCACAGTCTGTTTGGAGAGCAATAAATAAACCATTTTGGTACTTATGTTAAGTGCTCTAATAGAAGTATGTTCATATGGTGCCCAAATGAGGTGTTAGGAATTTGTATGGAGTAGAAGACAGAACAGGGAAGACTGTAGAGGTCACATTTGATCCAGTACTCTCAAGGTAAGAGGATTTAAGGGAAGGGTACTCTAAGCAGAGGAATGAACAAAGATAGGACAAGAAGAGGGAAGAACAAGGAAATCTGGGGGAGTGATTCTGGAGTAGTAATAAAGGGTGCATGAAAGAAATAAGGGGAAATGGTGGAGAGGCTGAATGGAGGTTGCACTACCCTTGTAATGGACATTTATGCTTTGTTAAAAATTTTGAACTATTTCCTGCATGCAATGAGGATTCATTGAAAGATTTTAGGGGTGTATCATGGTATGCTCTGTGTATTCTGGAGGAGAAAATAGAGGCAAGGGAGAAAAAGGTGAGTAGAACAATTAGAAATTCTTTCAAATATTCAAAGAAGAAGAGATGAGAGCCTGAACAAAGACAGACGAAATGAAGGAACAGGCTTTAGATTGGGAATTGTTTTGTAAGTGGAATCAGAATTAGCTATATAGTTTGTGGGGCCCAATTCAAAATAAAATCAAGGAGCCTTTTCTTAAAACAATGGAAAAATTCAAGATGGTGACAACAGAGCTTTAAACTATACATAGGGCCCCTGCAAGCCTGGGAAGCTGACCTTGAGTAGAATAATATTTTATTTACTTCCAAGTTTGTTATAATCTTAGAATTTGTAAGATTATACATGTTGAGGGGGCCCATTTTGCAGGTAATTTCGTTCTGTCTGCTCTGTCACTTGGTTAGATTTTTTTCTTATGTAATATTTTGTTGAGTTATCATGCTAGGAGATAAGCCCAAACAAAGGATTCCTGGAATCTTTAATAGGTTTTCTGGAGGAAAGATGTTCTCTAAGTCACAAAACAGAGCTGCAATTTCTTACAGAGACAGTTAAGAAAAGAGAGAATGAGACAATGGAATAACTGAGGTTATTTAATCTGGAGACAGAAGTAGAGAAGGACTTTATTATGGTATTTGTATCAGTCAGCTATGCCATAGTAATACTACATGACAATCCAAACCATCTGCAAACCCAGTGATACACAACACAATAGCGACTTATTCTTATGGTAAGGGGTCCACAGAAGAGTTGTGGTTTAGTTGTCTAAAGTGGGCTCAGGTGAGTGACTCTGCTATAGTCTGAGGACTCTGCTATGACTGTCTGGTCTTAGCTCTAGGCTGTGAGTTGGGTTGAGGTCTGCTCTAGGTATATTTTTTTGTGGGGATTCAGGCTAAAAAGAAAGTATCCAAGGAATGCTCTTTTCTTTCTTTAATTCAGTATCCCTTAAAACTTTGTTCTGATCATCTTTTTAAAAAATGTTTATTTATTTTTGAGAGGGAAGGAAAGAGAGAGTGTGTACAAGTGGTCATGAGCAGGGAAGGGGCAGAGAGAGAGGGAGACAGAGAATCTCAAATAGGCTCTGTGCTATCAGCACAGAGCCCTGCATGGGACTTGAACTCACAAACTGAGGTCATGACCTGAGCCAAATCAAAAGTATGATGCTTAATTAACTGAGCCATCCAAGTGCCCCCACTCTGATTATCTTTTAATTGAAAATGGAATAAAATTTGCTTGGCCATTTTTCAGAAATTATACCTATCCTTGGGTGCCCTTGGCAGATATGCTAAATTTACTATTATCAAATGGAGTCCCGAGATATCTCAAAAGAGAGTAGGTTTGTATTTTGTCTTATTCAACTAAAAATCCAAAATGTCTACCCTAGGACCAAATAGAATGGTACCACATCTTTGTATTATGTTGTTTTACTTTTATGCCTTTATTTTGTTGTTGTTTTATGATGAGGCACAATTATCCATCTCTCTCTACTTTAAGATTTTATTATTTTCCAGAGGAGTTTTGGGACTTTGGCTTAGCCCTCCTGACACAATGCTGAATGGATAATATTACTAAATAATGAAAATGACCTTTACTTGCCTATTTCCTTCAGTTCTTTTTATTTACAAATTTAACCGTATCCAAGATTAGCTGTTTTGGGGTCACAACCTCAGAAGTATCCTAGGTAAAACCTAAAATCCTAGTATCCACATGGCGGGCAGGGAGAGACCTAAGAAAGAGGCAGATCAGTCCAGATGCTAGCTGGCAGGTTTAAAAAGCAAAGAAACTTACAGAGTAGTTTCATCCCCACTCAGCTGCAAGAGGAGTAGATCTCTGCCCAGGGCATGCTGTTGTCACAGCTATTCCAAACATGTAGGAGGGCAAGCCAAACTGTGGAAGCATACATAAGGCTTCTATATGTGTTGACATCCCATTGGCCAAGGCAACTTATATTACCAAGCCCAATGTCAGTGGAGCAGAGAAGTTAACTTCACCTACAAAAATAGGACAAAGAGAGTAAATAGTTGTTGAATAAACCAAACTCTCACAGGATTCAAGAAATAGCACTTTCTTACACCAGCTATTAGGGTAGTTGCTGGATAGTTATGCTAAGGATAATACTGAAAGGGAGGGGATGTGAAGGGGCTTCGTTAGCTATACAATCTTTTCTGACAGGAAGGATTGCTATTTGATAGAGGTGGAGGTTTCTACAGATCTTAAAGGGAGGTTCATTCTGCATCTGAGGAGACTGTTAGGTGAAGATCCACTGGGGGCAAGGGGTGGGTTGGAAGTGAGTCACATGATCTTCCCAGATTCTTTCAAGTCACAAGACTATATGGATTGAACCGTGGCCTTGGGTGGCAATCTCAGGATGAATGGTTCCTTCTCCAGAAGAAGAAACTGTCTTCTGGCCTCTGTGAGATCACCTCTCAGGAGACTTTAATTTTACTGTCTTTTTTTCTCATTAATCAAAAGTAAAGATCCATACTGTACTTTATATTTGATGGTTCTTATTTTCCCCTATCAGATCGTTCAGTGTTAATGTAGGTTAATAATAGCGGTTTTATTTTTGGTTTCATTTGGTAGTTTATAGTTGTTGAGAGAATTTGCTTACAGGTTTGAAGGGCTTGGGGGGAATATTTAATATTTTTGTTTAGGATTTAATACCCACAAACTTCAGAATTCTCATTCAGATCAAGAAGCAGCTTAGGTCTTTGTCAACAGGCTGCTGGTTTGCAATTGAAATTGCAAAATGGTGAAACTGAAATAAGGTAGGTGAAAAACAGTGTGCCAACTACTAAATGTAGAAAGGATGATGGAATTAGAGAATCACCATTTTTCAACTATCATTAGTAATAATTAATTCAGGGAAAATGTACACTAAAACTAGTAAGTGAGACGTGATGAGGAACAAGATATGTTCATAGTCTCAAAATATGTCCCTATAAATTATTAATTAATTATGGAGGGAAAAATTGATGAGCACTTTTTCATATCATGATCAAAGTTAGCACTGCTAACATCACGTCTCTCTTAATATGATACACTGAGAACACAACATCATTTCTGGGTTAGGAGAAGGCGAAAGATGCATAGCCCCAAATGAGGAACACTGTATAAGAGCTGACCTGACTCTTTAAAAGTCTCAAGGTCATGACAGATTGAAAAAGGCTGGAAAAACTACTGCAAAACAAAGGAGACTAAAGATACAGAACAATGAAGCAAAAGGTGTGAGACAGGACTGGATCCTGGGCTGGGATAAAAAATACAGCTGTAAACACATTACTGGGACCATTGGTGAAATTTGAGTATGGGCTGTGGATTAGATAGATAGTAGAATGACACTAAGGCTAAGTCTCCTAGATTTGGTAATTGTACTGTGGTTATGTAAGAGAATGTCCCCCATATGGGTAGGAAAAAAATGATATATAGAGAGAGTGAAAAAACTAATGCATCAGAATTTGTACAGTTTACCCCATTTGGATCTGGGTAAAGGGTCCATGGGAGGTACTGGTATGATTCTGGTAATTTCTCTGGAGGGTTACAATGATATCAAATTAAAAGTTGTCCAAACAATACTCTACCCCAAAATGTAAAGGTGCAAAATACAAATGTTATGGATGGTATAATTAGAAGATACCGTGTTAACATGAAACCAAAGCTGGATATCCTTTTAAGCCGCTAAATCCATTTAATGAAAGCAGAAAAAAAAAGAGAAAAAAGAAAAAAATCCCCTCTAGATTTAGCAACAAAAACGTTGTCTGCCTAGACATGACTGACATAATCATCATCCGTGTTCTCCACAGTTTCATGTCCTAGCTCAGCTACTCCTCACTATATCAAGTGGAAAATGGGAAACATGTATTTCTTTTTAGGTGTGGTGGAGAGAAACTGGATTTTACCTGAAAAGTATCTGAGATACTTTTATACAGGAAGAAGAAAAGGGCAGAGAAGAAAAAAAATGTTTCCTTGTTGGCACTTCTTAATCACACATTGAAAGAAGAATAACATAATCTATTGTGGTTGAGGTTCTAGAAATTAGACAAGAAAGTCTGCTCTAATGCAAGGGTGTTGATTTAGAGGGTTTGGTAGCAGTGGAAAGAGTCAAAACAAAAGAATTAATTCTATCGGAAATTGTTTCTTGGATCACATCTTGTGTGAATGAGCCACGAGCAAAGACTGGGGAAGGGAGAGTTGGATCATTTTGAAAGGAACATTCATTTAAAGACTTGGATTCTTTTGTTTCTCCCCTGCCTTCAGCTCCCGTGTCACCATTTCCTACAAATCCAGGCAAAACAAGATGCCCCGATACCATCAGGCCTTATGTTTGTGAATATTTTGTCTATATTTTAAAGCCCATTCTTTCCCCATAGTTGTACGTTCTCTGAGGATTTCTCCCATCTGTCTCATTTTTCAGCACATGTTGGCAATGACGTTGATAGATATTTCCAAACACTCAAACAGTTCATTCCTTGCCTGCTTTTATTTCCCACTCTTTCACTTGTAATGCATAATGTATGGGCTATATATATTTGTTTTGCCAGTGGCGGAAACCTGTTAGCTAACTTTTACTGAGAACAGTTAAATATATGAGCTTTGTATTGAAAATAGAGCTGTTTCGCTGGACCTCCATCTTTAATTTTTAGTGTCGAAACCCTGGTTGTCATCTGCGAGGAAGCAGTAGGTGGAGCTACAGGCTTTTTATCACGAAAGAATTTTTTCAGTAGCTGCCCATTGCCGGAATAACCTGAACAAGCACATATTTCCAAAAATAACAGAGGCATTTCCAAGTATTCCAGAAATATATGCAAGACTGTTTAGTCATTCATAATCACCGCTTTGCAAGTACTAGAGAGATTCTGTAGAAAATACTTCAGAAGCAGAAAAAAGATTCATAGAATTCCTTGTATTTTTAGAAGAGAGATTCTTTAAAAAATGGAATTCAAGAGGGAGGGAGCAGTACTTACTCTGCTCAGTCATGTACCACTGTTTTTTTCCAGGTGGTGAAAGGACCCAGAGGGGTAACTGGAGGTGGAAAAAGTCTTTTCCATTTGCGTCAGAACTCTGAGGAGCCCTTCATTTCCCCACTACATGAACTTTTTTGAGGCTCTAAACTGTGGTTTCGATTTTCTCTGAATTACGGAGGGTGGCCTAGGTTAAGTGATTCTGAGGAGGCCAGAAGGCACTTATAAACAGGTCACTCTCAAGGGTCACTCCTCTCGCTGGGTACCCTGATGTTCTTGACCACTCTCAGAGAGGATTAAAAAAACAGCTTTTCATCACGATGGACAAGGTAGATTCTCTGTGTGTAAAAATCTAGAAGCTCTGAGAAATGCCCTAATGGTTTTATATATATCCTATTATGTGGTTTTTATAGATCTTATTATGTATACTATTGGTGCTCTCTCTCTCCTATTCTATATATAGTCTCTTATATAAAATTTTGGAGACTATTACTCTGAGAATCTGATGAAAGTAATGGACCTTAACCCCAGAAAAAAATACACATAAATAAAATTTTGTGTATAATATTCATATTTAATATGTTTAATAAATACATTTTTAGAAATATATAAATATACTTAAATATAAATCTGTCTCATATATATGCATATATATATATATGAGATAGATTTATTTTAAGGAATTGGCTCATGTGATTGTTGGGTCTGGCACATCCAGGATTCATAGGACAGACCAGCTGGCTGGAAAGTCTGGCACAATTTCTATGTTACCGTCTTGGGGCAGAATTCCTTCTCAGGGAAACCTCAGCCTTTATTCTTTCTTTTTTTTTAATAGTTTATTGTCAAGTTGGTTTCCATATAACACCCAGTGCTCATCCCCACAAGTGCCCTCCTCCAGGCCCATCACCCCCGTTCCCCACCCTCCCCCACCCTCATCAGCCCTCAGTTTGTTCTCAGTATTCAACGGTCTCTCATGGTTTGCCTCCCTCCCTCTCCCCACTATTTTTCTCCTTTTTCTCCCCCATGGTCCTCCGTTAAGTTCCTCCANATTTTAAGGAATTGGCTCATGTGATTGTTGGGTCTGGCACATCCAGGATTCATAGGACAGACCAGCTGGCTGGAAAGTCTGGCACAATTTCTATGTTACCGTCTTGGGGCAGAATTCCTTCTCAGGGAAACCTCAGCCTTTATTCTTTCTTTTTTTTTAATAGTTTATTGTCAAGTTGGTTTCCATATAACACCCAGTGCTCATCCCCACAAGTGCCCTCCTCCAGGCCCATCACCCCCGTTCCCCACCCTCCCCCACCCTCATCAGCCCTCAGTTTGTTCTCAGTATTCAACGGTCTCTCATGGTTTGCCTCCCTCCCTCTCCCCACTATTTTTCTCCTTTTTCTCCCCCATGGTCCTCCGTTAAGTTCCTCCAAATCCATCTATACATACAAACATATGGTATTTGTCCTTCTCTGCCTGACTTATTTCGCTCAGCATAACACCCTCAAGTTCCATCCACGTTGCTACACATGGCCAGATTTCATTCTTTCTCATTGCCATGTAGTAGTCCATTGTATAGATAAATCACATCTTCTTGATCCATTCGTCAGTTGATGGACACTTAGGCTCTTTCCACGTTTTGAACCTCAGCCTTTATTCTTAAGGTCTTCAACCAATTGAATGAGACCAACCGACATTATGAAGAGTAATCTGCTTTATTGAAAGTCTGTTGATTGTAAGTGTTAATCACATCTATAAAACACCTTCACGACAACATCTAAACTAGTGTTTGAGTAATTGGTTACCATAACCTGGCCGTGTTGATATATAAAATTAACTATCATGGGTCTCATTGCTATGTTCCATTCTCAGAGGAGCCCCCCAAGGAAATGATGAAAGATAACTGCATGTACACTATTGCCCTGGATGTGGTGCAGAAGGCCACAGGATGACTGTAGTGGAAGCACTGAGTCTCCAAGCCCAGCCCGCTTGCCCCTGTCTGCTCCTAGGGACAGTAAATTATCACACAAAAGTAGTGATGAGATCAAAAGGGAGATATTGCTAGGATTTGATGGATAAAAGATGGCAAACACCAGGCAGTTCTGCCTTCAGCCTTTCCAGATGCTGCCGTTGATGATGGCTGGTACCTGGGATAAGAGTAACCAGGGAGCCGTGTGACTATAGAGCGGACAGGGACCACCAGCCCCAACCTTTACATTGTGTTCTTCATAGCAAATGCAGCAAACCTCTCATTTATAGATGAGAAAAAAAGGCTGTAGATTCAGAAGGGTTCATTGGCTCATCAAATACTGAGGGGTCGCCATATGCTGGGCAGTGCTGTGGTGCTGAGAATATACACAATTAATTAAAACACCCATTTTTTTGGTCATGGGTCTAACATTGTAATAGAATGACAGAAAACAAAGCAGGTAAATAGACAAATATAAAAGTGCAAGTTGTGGTAAATGATGGGAAGGAAACTAATAAGTGGGCTGAGATGGAATTTACTGGGGAGATGGTGAAAAATCTACTTTAGGTATTTCATAAGGCAGCCTTCTGTGGGGTGGCAATATGTAAACTGAGAGATTAATGAACCTAATGGACTTGGCTCAACTCTCTACTGATAAGTAAGGGCTGGTCCTGGGATATACCCAGTTATTTTTGACTCCAATCTATTAATCTTTATCCTAGTTTAGAAGTTATAAGTTATGTTAGACAAAGAAGGTCTGGTATTCCTTCTCAAAACTGAGGGAGAAGGGCACCTGGGTGGCTCAGTGGGTTGAGCATCTGAATTTGGCTTAGGTCATGATCTCATGGCTTGTGGGTTTGATCCCCAAGTTGGGCTCTGTGCTGACAGCTCAGAGCCTGGAGCCTGCTTCGGATTCTTTGTCTCCCTCTCTCTCTCTGTGCCTCCCTTGCTTATGCTGTGTCTCTCTCTGTCTCTCAAAAATAATAAATAAGCAGGGCACCTGGGTGGCTCAGTCAGTTGAGTGTCTGACTTTGGCTCAGGTCATGATCTCATAGTTCATGGGTTCGAGCCCCCCATCAGGCTCTGTGCTGACAGCCAGCTCAGAGACTGGAGCCTGTTTCGGATTCTGTGCCTTCCTCTCTCTCTGACCCTCCCTTGCTCACACTCTCTCTCTCTCAGAAATAGATAAAAAACATTTAAAAATTTTTAAAAAAATAATAAATAAGCATTAAAAAATTGAAAATAGGGACATCTGGGTGGCTCAGTCAGTTAAGCATCAAACGTCGGCTCAAGTCATGATCTCACAGTTCATGGATTCAAGTCTCATGTCGGGCTCTGTGCTGACAGCTTGGAGCCTGGAGCCTGCTTCAGATTCTGTGTCTCCCTCTCTCTCTGCCTCTCCCATGTTCACACTCTGTATCTCTCTCTCTCTTAAAAATAAAATAAACATTCAAAAAATTGAAAATAAAAAAAACTGAGGGGAATTGTGAATGCATAAGCAAGGGCAGATATGCATAGGCAAATGAAAATGTTTCAGAATCCCAAGAAAGGCAATCTAGATCATCCTAAGCAACTCTAGCCAGAGTCTTTCCATCACTCCTATTAGGCAGTTCTTCCTCCTTGTGGCCTGAATTTTTCATGCTGTATCTGAAGCCTTCTTCCTTTTGCTTTGTATCTGGTTTATATGGACAAATATTCTGGTTGATTGCTTATCATGGTTCTCATTTGGATTAATATATCATGTTTCTTTAATTAGCCTGTCCTCTTGGATCTTATTCTCTGGTTATTTAATGATCTTCCAGGCATATAGGATGTCCAGAGGGCACCATTCACATGTAGACATTATAGACTGATATATTATAATCACAATAATATTATAATCACAGCATACTGACAGGTGTTAGTAAAGAGTCTAGAGGCATCTAAGGGGTACTTTCTCTGCTTTGTGCCAAGCAGTCTTACCAGCTAGAGGTGGCTACATTGTCTATATGTCTTACTTATCAATCTTCTGTTTTCAAGTCCAGATACTTAGGAAGGTAGACAGTGAGCTCATGAATCTTTTTGTTCTCTCCTTGGCACCATGAAAGTACAGGGATTTTCTTATAGAAAATATTATAAAAGGGCATTGTCCTTTTTCCTTCTTTTTACTGCTGACAACTTTGGTTTTTCATTTCATGTCCAGTAACCTCCTGAAATTATATGTGAAACATTGTTTATGGTGGTTTAATAGTTATTTGTGTTACCCATTCCAGGCAATAAGATTACTTTTACTAATGACAATATGAGCAAGTAACATTTAGAAACATTTCCCTCTTATCTGAGGGAAAATTGGTACCTTAAATCAAAAGAGGGATGTCCAATAAAAGAGTCAGTCTGGAGAAGAGAAGATAATGGACAGATGATGTAGGTGCTTCTTAAAACCTCAGCCTTTGTGTACAGTTGAGTGAGCCAGGCAGGGACTTTTCAGTTCTTTCTTTTATAGGTCAATGTCCTCATTGGAAGGGATTCATTCCATTTTATTCTGAAAAGGCCCAAGTCGAAATTTTTAACTGAGGCTAGGATTTTAATCTGAATGTGGGATAATAAAGGACTTTCAGTTCCTGGTATGGTGACTTGGTCAAATTGCAGCTGTACCACTTACTAGCTTTTTAACTTTGGTCAAGTTATTTAACCTCTTCAAGGCTCAGTTTCTTCATTTATAAAATACAGATAATTTTAGTTTTTATCTCATAAGGTTGTGAAGATTAAATGACATCATCCATATAAAGCAATTGGTATATTACCTGGCACATAATAGTGGCTATTAATGTTACATATTTCTATAATGATTGAAGTTCTTGAAACAGGTATTTATAAATTTTATAATCTTAAAAATTAACTCTAGCAAATCAAAAGGTAAAGTCTAGATTGCTCAATTCAAGCTAGTTTTAAATTTGTTTTTCATATTTTTCATTCTAGAAGAGAGTATCTTGCATCTTGAAGTATTTCTCATATTGAGGAGGAAATAATTATTAACAGTTATTTAAAATATTAGAGGTAGTAAGGATAAAAAAAGAGTTAAATTGTTTTCGATAAGTTGATTATAGATAAGTTTTTTTGTTGGTAAGTAACATTGGAAAAAATGTTTTTGTGGAAACCTTACATGAACTAATGGAGTTTCAGGATATGAAGCTCGAAGTATTTTTAGATAACCATAAATCATCTTTTCTGATTAGAGAAAAATGATCATTGGGGGGAGTATTTCCAGATAAATCTGGAAAGAGATGTTGAGCTGGAAAGATTTTGCTTGCTTAGATGAGAGGTGTGGGCTCATATTCAGCCAATGGGAAGCCAGCAAAGGATTGGGAAGTAGGGGATTCAACCATAGCGTGAAGACACATGTCCTCACTGCATGTAGGACTTTGATGGGGAGATATTAAAGTATAAAACAGTTACAACAGATTAGGTAAGAGGAAAAGAGAATTGGAGTGTAGGAGCCTCTAAAGTTGAAGTTGTTATAAACATTTGGGAAAACCTTGGACAGGGTCAAAGGAGAGGGAAGCATGGACATTGATGCCATTAACAGAGTGAATATGAGACAGGTTAGGACTGGCCTTGATGATAGTGTGTCAGCTTGGACATGCTGATGGAACACCCAGGGAGAGAACTTTAAAGACCATTGGGAAGGGGCACCTGGGTGGCTCAGTTGGTTAAGCATCCGACTTTGGCTCAGGTCATGGTATCGTGGTCCCTGAGTTTGAGCTCCATATTGGCTCTGTGCTGACAGCTCAGAGCCTAGAGCCTGCTTCGGATTCTTTGTCTCCCTGTCTCTCTGCACCTCCCTTGCTCGCATTCTGCCTCTCTCTGTCTTAAAAGATAAATAAACATTAGGGGCGCCTGGGTGGCTTAGTCGGTTAAGCGTCTGACTTTCGCTTCGGTCATGATCTAGCGGTTCGTGGGTTCGAGCCCCGCGTTGGGCTCTGTGCTGACTGCCAGCTCAGAGCCTGGAGCCTGCTTCAGATTCTGTGTCTCCCTCTCTCTGATCCTTCCCTGCTTGCGCTGTCTCTCTCTTTCCTAGAAATAAATAAAACATTAAAAAATAATTAAAAAAAGATAAATAAACATAAAAAAAATTTAAAGACCATTGGGAGGTGTTCAGAAGGGACACCAAGTCTGGTGATTTAGCCTGATATCTTTGGAGAGGTGATGTTTGAAGTCATAGGATGGAATGGATTTCCTGAAAGGTGCAGGAAGAAGTGCAAAACCTTTGGAAATACTACATTCAGGGAGGAAGGAAGTGGACAAGGAATCAGTCGAGATTGAGGATGAACAGGGAGAAAAACAGGGAACAAGGATGGGTAAGAGTCACAGAGGCCAAGGGAGAAGGGCATTTCCATCATGAATGGGTAGTCTTACAATGACCAGGTCATTAGTCATAGTCGAGAGCAGAGTTTCAGTGCTGGGATAAGGAAGAAAGCAGCTGAAATTAAATAAAGATTTGAGTAGATGTGATGAAAAGCAGTCAGGAAATAAGATTTGGTGGTGCAGAGCATAAGAAAATTAATCTCAAGATAGGGCTTAAAGAAATACTGGCACCAGAGGAAAGAAGATTGAAAATACCAAGAAGAAAGGATTATTAGGTAACAGCGTTCCATAGTCTAAGGTGGTATCCTGTAATTGCTAAACAATATTAACTTTCTCAAGATTTTGAGATCTATAGGGCACCTGGGTGACTCAATCAGTTGAGTGTCCGACTTCAGCTCAGGTCATGATCTCATGGTCAGTGAGTGTGAGCCCCACAACAGGCTCTGTGCTGACAGCTGGAGCCTACTTCAGGTTCCATCTTCCTCTCTCTCTGCCCCTCCACTGCTCATGCTCTGTTCTGTCTTTCAAAAATGAAAAAACGTTAAAAAAAAAGTTTCAAAATCTATTTCCTACCTCTCTTGCTATATTTTTCTGTCCCTCCTTATCTTAAATTTACTCCTTTTCACTGTGACTTATCATCTTCTCAATTAAGCCTTCTGTAGCTATTTTCAAACTGTATTTAATACCTGTATTTTTTGAACATCTGTGACTTATCATCTTCTCAATTAAGCCTTCTGTAGCTATTTTCAAACTGTATTTAATACCTGTATTTTCTGAACATCTATTGCATGAGTCTGGTTCTTCAGTTTTTTCCTCTATTTTGAGTGTTTTAGTAGTGTTTTCTCAACTTAAATTCTGCCATCTTAAATATTAAAAATATGTTTCTGATAACTTATCGTCCACATTCCTGAGCATATATCCATTGTGTTTATATTAAATGACTAATTACTTAAATTTTTACATTGTGGCTTCTTCAAAATTGGTGGGGTGGGGGGGATGGTTAGATATTCTAGTTTCATCTTATTCCCATTTCTAGAACTGACAAGAGATTGGCTTCTCAATTTCTTTTCCAATAAGCATGCTAGTTCAGATGGTATATTGTGTTTGACATTGACTTTCACATTCAATTGATGATCATTATATGTTTGTTGATTCATTGGAACAGTCATTTTTGTTTAGATGAATGGGCTTGATTTTTTAAATGTGTGTTGTAATGGCTGACACTACTGGAATTAATCACTTGAAATAATTTCATCAGTAAAAACTTCTGGAATTTATTCCTAAGTCTTCATGACAAGTTAGCAGCTTGAATTTTCTTTTTCTTTTCTTTTTTCTTAAAAGTTTATTTATTTATTTTGAAGGAGAGAGAGAGAATCCAAAGCAGGCTTGATCCCACGAACTGTGAGATCATGACTTGAGGAGAAATCAAGAGTCATTTAACTGACTAAGCCACTCTTGCACCCCTCTTTCTTCTTTTTTATTTTTTATTTTTTTAAAATGTTTTATTTATTTCTGAGAGAGAGAGAGAGAGACAGTGTGAGCAGGGGAGGGTCAGAGAGAGAGGGAGACACAGAATATGAAGCAGGCTCCAGGCTCTGAGCTAGCTGTCAGCACAGAGCCCGACGCGGGGCTCGAACCCACAAACCGTGAGATCATGACCTGAGCCGAAGTTGGACGCTTAACCGACTGAGCCATTCAGGCGCCCCTCTTTCTTCTTTTTTAAAGGAGGCATATGTGGTAGATGTTATTCATATTCAGGCTCACTGATATCTGGCTCTCCTTTTTTCCCTAGACGTACAAGAGATGATGTTCCCAGCCTGCCTGTAATTAGGCAGGATCATGTGACTTAATCTGACTAATGAACCATAAGTATAAGTGAAGTACATAGCTTCTGGCCCCTCTGCAATTCTCCTGTTTCTCTTTTTCTCCATCTGCCTGATCGTGGATACATCTTCACATAATGATGACTTTGTCTCACAAATCAAAGAGGCATGGATAGCTGGACACCATATAGAATAGACAATGGTTGCTCTGGAGAGTCATTTGGACTTGAAGTTTATTTTATTCATTTATTTTTGAGAGACAAAATAATTTTGTGGTATATAAAGCTACTGAGATTTGTTTTGTTTTGTTACTGAAGCATAATCTATCTTATCCTGACTGTTGCTATTAAAAGCTGAGGCGCCTGGGTGGCTTAGTCGGTTAAGTGTCCGACTTTCACTTAGGTCATGATCTCGCGGTTCGTGGGTTCGAGCCCCGCTTCGGGCTCTGTGCTGACTGCCAGCTNTAAGCAATGGGGAACTAACTACCCAGGAATTAGGAAGCTGTTAACCAGCAAGTGATGGTTGTGTAGGTACAATGTCCAGTCTCAAGGAGCTTTATCTCTATCATGAGAGAAAATAAATGAATACTGTAACTAAATACAAATATAGAAGAATGAGATAAACTATACCCAGCCAACCCTCACAATGTAGAGATCTGGCTACCTGTTGGGAATATGTGCTTATAAGTGTTGATTAACATGACAGTAAAGAAGTAGTTAAGGGGTGGGTATGTGTTTAGAGACATGTGAGTCAGATTATCTGGAAGAGTTACCTAAAAAAATATGCTCTAAATTGAAAGGAAGGGTTTGAATTTGTCACAGAGACTGCTTGGGATTCTCTCCCTCTCTCTGCACCCCCCCATCCCTCTCTCTAAATAAATAAATAAAATTAAAAAGAAATAAAATGAATAACTGAGGATAAGTGGCATGAGGGAAGAAATAAAGGTAGAAAAATTGTCTAGCAGGAGTAAGAGAGATTAACAAGTAGCGTGGTCGCCAAGACAAAGAGAGAAACACCATCTGTCATTAAGAATGAGAATATCTATAATATAAGAAATAAGCCAGTTGTTAAGAAAAGCAGAGCCATTCCTAACCATGAGGTCTGATGGAAATTTCTAACTTGGGTCTGCGAAATTAGGGGAGTATGATTTAGGGACTGTAAATAAGTAGGAAAAAATCTTGGCAGTACCAACCAACTAGAAGAACGTGAGAACTATTTTTTTTCAAGCAAAAATCGAGTATAAAAGCTGGAAAATCATGTATATGCATTATTGTTTGACCTAAAAATCTCTTGTGAGGGAACCCATGTTTTAATATTTCTAGTGTATAAAGAAAAGTACAAAAAATTTCAGAAAATAGTTTGTAGATACTACATTGGCTACGTAACACTTTGTGGTGTTTTATTTGGGAAAAGGTTTTGAGTTTTATTACTGTTTCAGTATGTGTTTACATGAATATATAGAATAACTTGTGGTAACTTGGAAAGAGTTCCATTGCAATACCTGATATGTTTGCTTTAAAAACTCCTCTCCAACCATAAGAAAGATATGCCAGTGGTAATCAGTGTATTTATCATTAAGGACTAATAGGCAGCCATGGTAGATAGTCTCAGAGGATTGGCAGTTCACTGAGACAGTGAGATAATTTTATAGTTGGACCAAAAGACCAGAGAGCTCTTTTACAGCTACTTAAATAAGTTAATATTGATTTTATGATGCTTTTTCTATTATTTTATAAGGGAAAGTAGTGAGAATATGAGGTGTTGGAGTCTGTTGCTACCCACTTTTATGAACTGGCCTGCTTGCTTTTTTTTTATTAACCATTTCCTGCTCTCCAAGGCAATTGAGCAGACTATTCATGAGCTGAACACTAGGTCAAAAAATAACATTTCTTTTTCTTTCTTTTTTTTTGTAGGAAAAAAAAGGACAAATAATCGAATAGACTTGAGACCCTTACATCTATTTCTACATAATTTTTTCCTGAACTTGGATTGTTTCACTTACCTGTCAACAGAACCAGGTCTCTTGTTGAAATGCTAATTGAGGTCTTTCAGTTAAGTCTCAAAACATATTCTGTGAAGCCGTTTTTGCCTTGTATTGTATCCAGAACATTCTGTTATTGTTCTCTGAATGTTGCCTAAACATGTGACCAACAAAAACTATTACTGTGGCCTCAGTTAATGCTGTTGTGCAGTTTTTTTTTAATACATATCCTTGGGGGCCATGCACAACCTGATTTAGCCATTGGCCTATCCTTACTTCTATAATTTTCTTAAGAGTCTCCTCTTAAAAAAATGCTTGTGTTTTGGTTATAAATCTCCTGAAATAGGGTCCCAATTCTCTGAACATGAGCCAGTTGGTACCATTATGTGCTTAGATATTTGTATGTTCCTGGTATTCAATTTCTTCTAAATTTCAAGATCTCAGGCCATGGTACCATTTAATGTATATTTACAATATACCCTCTCACGTGGTTTCCCACAATTGTCTTGGCCTGGCAGATCTTTGAGTGAGCTGAGGGCAGGCCTCTGAAATGGAGGATGTGTCCCTGGATTGATAATCATAAAATTCTAAGGAACTGAGCTTTTGTGAAGCTAGATGGACCCAGGTTGTTTTGTTGCCTAACACTGGGTCTTCCTAATGCCTTTTATTTTTTTCCTCTTATATCTTGTGAGTTCTTAAAAAATAATCAGTTCTGGTGGGAAATTTCAGCTAAAGAATTTTTATTTTTAGGCTTTGCATTCAACATGTCTTTTTTGGCAAAACAAACAAAATTTCATCATGCAGGAGGGCATAGGGCTTATTTACCCTTGGATATATGATGATTGCATTTCCAAATGTAAGGCTGATACTGGAGGGGTTATTTCAGATTGAGAAAATGGAACGTGGCATCTTGGTATGAATTCAACAATAGCCTCAGCCTCCCCTAACCTCCTTTGTGTGGCTAATGCCAGGAGATAGAAAGACCTATGTATTCCATGTTGGAATATTTAAAAGTTAGAAGTCAAGCTAACAAACCATTACAAAGAAACAATTTAGTCTCTTCTCCTGATAAATGTATTTCACCTTTACCATCTTTACCTAGCAGTCAAGGTTCAAATTTAGAATTCTTAAAATCCTTGAATTCTCTGTTGAATTGTTCTGTTTGGAAAGAGCTGACCTCAGCCTCTAGCCTGCCATCTGCAGCTCTTTTCTTCCCACTTCCAGCTTCTGCAGCAGCAGAGGCCTCTACTGTGCAAGCTGGTATATATTTATGCTGCATGCACACCTGCCCCTGTCTTGGACCCAGAAGGGTATAGCTTGGTGGCACAATCTTCATTAAGGAGGATGGGCTTCAGGAAGTGGGGCTCAGGAGATTTTGGGCCCTGGGACCTGGGGTGTATTCTAGATGGAAGGGGTATTTGTTTGCTAAGACTGATCTAACAAAGTATCACAAACTGGGTGGCTTAAACAACAGAAATTTATGATCTCACAGTTCTGGAGGCTAGAAGTCTGAGATAAAGGCATCGGTTGGATTGGTTGCTTTGGGGCTGTGAGAGAGAATCTTGTCCATGTACTCTCCTAGTTTCTGGTGGTTTGCTGGAAAACTTTTGCGTTTCTTAGCTTATAGATCCATCTCCTGTATCTCTGCCTCCATCTTGACATGGCATTCTCCCTGTGTTCAAATATCCCCTTTGTATAAATGTCCCCTTTCTGTAGAACACTGGTCATATTGGGTTAGGGCCTGTCTGTTGATCCTATCTTAACTTGATTACATCACAAAGACCCTATTTCCAAGTTAAATCACATTCTGAGGTCCTGGGTATAAGGACTTCAACATGAATTTTTGGAGGACACTTTTCAACCTGTAATAGTGGGAAGTGTGGGCTCTCAGTGGGCATATCTCCTTGGCCTCATGGATTTGTCATCATATGGAAGGTTGTGGCTAGACAAGATCCAGAGTGGGACTCTCAAAAGCTTGGAGTCTATGCCAGGGACCTCCCTTCCTGCAAGGAAAGTGCTCAGCATAAATTCTTTCTTTATCACCAGTGTCACTGTGGTCTTTGACATAGGAAGACCCAACAGTTTAAAAGGCAGTAGGAAGGGCGTGAACTTTAACTTTCTCTGGATTTCCCCAGTTGGCTAAATTAATGAAGGCTCTTCCCCATCCTCTGAATAGACCTTCTAATTTATTCCACCCTATCAATTTATTCCCTCTTCACAACTAATTCCTATGGCAACTTCTCACCCAGGTCATGTAAGGGAGGATGGGTTTCTGCTTTTTATAAGTAGAAGTGTTGGTCTTTAGCATGACATCAAAAGTGTGGCAAGTCTTCAACAAAAATGTGTTGATTCTATAGGCCTCTGACTTTGGTTGATCACATTTTTAATATATTAGCTTTGATTTTTGACTGTATATTCCTAGTTTTAAGGGCAGTCAGGCCTTCAATGTTGTGTATGTGAGTTATTTCTGAGCTCCCATTTTAAAAATAATCCATGGCGGGAAGGAGGGGTATTCAATTCTGTGACTAAAAACAATCTCCTGGGAGCCAAAGAAACACACAGATAATGTTTATTCTCCATGCTAAAAATAGGTGGGCTGGTATTTTTAGTCATTGCCCAAAATATGGTGTCTGGACTCAAATTCAGCTGTGGGTGCCTGTCTTTATGGGATCGAATGAGACTGGTAGTGTGGGGAGGAGCCGCTGGGGTCAGATGTTAGGAAAAAGAATGTTTCTAGGAGAGAAGCTGGGCCTTGCTACCAATTTAAGGTTTCCAGCTAATGAGGGTGTAGTTCAATTTCAAACATTTTTAGAGTTAAAAAAAACAAAAACAAAAACAAAAACAAAGCAACCTCAAGGAATTATCCAGAGCATAAAGACCAGCAGTTGTTACATCCCAGGCTGTAAAAATGAGCTACTTCTTCCCCTCAGATGAGGGCAAAAAGTGGTCTGGAATCACAACAAAATTAATTTGTTTGCTAGGGTATAAATTTAAAATGACTTACCTGATTTTTTTTCTTCTGTAATTTGCCAGAGTTAATTCAGTCCCAATGGATTTGTTTTTTTACCACCTTACTATAAACTCTGATTTAGTTTCATGCAGTTTTTCCCCCCACTAATCCCTAGACTAAATGTATACTTAAAAAAACACCAGGGTTATGGCTCGTGTTGTTGTTGTGTTCTTATACAGACTTCCTGGGACAGTAGGTGTGAGAGAGGGAGATGAGGGTACTTCAAGGGCATTTAAGTAGTTTAAGAAATCTTTCCAAATCAACATGGTGGCCTCTTCCACTTCTCTGCAAGCTGCATTCAAGGGATTGTTTCTCTACCCTTCTTATATCTATCGAATTACCACCAGGGTTGAGAAAAGTTGTGAGGTTTCAAAAGGAGTGGAAAGAAACACCCTTATTGAGAAAGTGCTGAGGGTTGGATGTGTCAAACTTAAATATAAAAGCAGAATTTGAGTTATTCCTGTGTTGTATGACAAAGCCATCTTCCCTGCCTTGTCAGCCTAAGACTAGGAATGTGAAGGGCAGGAGGCTACGTCCAAATCATAAGGCTGTGTGAATGGGATTTAAACTAAATCCATCTGAGAGCAGGAGCATTTGGAAGATGTTTAATGTCACTCTGAAAATAGTGGAGTGAACAGCATTGATTTTCACTCTGCACAAAGTGTCTTCTTTGTGCCTGGCTGGGTGTGAGAGCACTAAGGGTATAGCAGGAGTGTATTAGGATGGAGTGATGCATCACTGTGTCTTATTTTGAACAGCTTGAAGGCTTGTGTTGTGACCATGAGTGATTTCAATATCAGACTATATTCCTTATATAGGAATTAGAAAGTAAAGTCCTTGGTTATATAATCGGCCATCTGGTCACATGTTATATAGCTTGGTAGCACTGGGGAAAGGCTCTAGGGCCAAAGGATCAGGTGATGGAAAAAAAGGAAAGAAATGCCTTATATGGTATGACGTCTATGCCATGTTATTTGCCAAGCAGATGTGACTTTTTAAGTTGGGAATCTTCTAATTCCATCCGAAATTAACTCCCCTGTCTATTAGTGAAACATTTCAGATTTCTTATGATGGAAAGTATGGGCACTTTGAAGAGCAGTGTTCTGTATTTTCCAGACTAAGTTTCTTTCAAAGTACACTCTTTATATTATAACCATTCTGAGATTAATGACCATAATTTTAGAACCATTATTTTCTCCTAAATCTTAATGCACAATTTCTTTTCTTTTTGGCTTCATGAAACTATGTGTCTCAGAATCACCCACGATAGTGTGAAGATGGAGACATTGAAGACAGGTCACACAAATAGTAATAAAGGTTGGAACCCACATATTGTGGCTATTTTCTAAGCTCTTCCTCAGATGCTGACAAGAGACTATCTAGTGACTGTTTTCCTATCTCTTGCAATTAAAATATAGAGTTGACGTTTTTCTCTGCTTGGTATTCTCCACACAATCTTTTGGGCGGAGCTTGAGGATTTTTCTGGACTCCTGGGGCTTGTCTGGCTACCTCTCCTGACAGACCTGGACACAGCCCTGTGTGTGTCTGTTGCACTCAGCAGGGCAGCAAATGGCAGGGCCCTGCTGTGATTTCACAGTCCTGCCTTTCTTCTCGGGCATCCAGGCTGGGATATATATATACCATTACCACATCATTCACAGCTTGCTGTCAGCAAGCCAAGAATCACATCACCTTATCCCGCACTCACATTAGCACGAATAATTTAAATCAACATTTCTGTTGGGCTGCATTGGGGGATACTGTTGTTTGGGAAGTTGGGTGCATCTACGGGGCCAGCTGACAGTGGTGGGTTTTTCTTGCTCTTGGTGGGCTCAAGTGCTTGTCTAAATACAGCCCCTTAACACTGCCTTGTTGTCTCAACCCAGCAGGCAGCAATTCTGGCCCACTACATCACAGCCTCTCGTGTCAACAAAGCCTTGTCTTTGCAGTTTTCCCGGTGTTAGCCTGAGGGGTGTGCGTCTCTGTCTGTGAGTGTGTTTGCTAGGAAAGTTTTCCTCCCTGATGGAGGAAAAGGAGAACAGAAATAAGCCACCAAGTTCTTTAGAAATGCCTGGGGCACATTCAGATTTCATTGTGAGGTTACCTCCTCCTCTTCCTCTTCCAACCCCTTGAGGTCCTATGTTGGTGTATCCTGGTGTATCACAGACTTTACTGACTTCTGACTTGGACAACCAACTAGAAGGCAATCCAAATCCAAATACTCTTCCAGTCTCCTTGGCGCCTTTCAGTAAGAAGAACAACAATGCATGTTCCCTGAGCCTTCTCTTCTCATGGGCAATGGGGACAGGATGGGGAGGGAAATAAGACCTTCAAGTTGTTCTGTCTCCTGGTACTTACATCCTTATATTCTTTTAGAATTGAGATGTGACTGAAAATAATGCCAAGTACAATAATAGCCATGTGGTAATGTATACTTGAGACAAAGAATGAACTTTCTTAGGAAACTTACAGGGTAGAATGAGTAAACAGAGACTTCGTGTTAGGAAAATAGCTCTTTGAAGATGCAAAAATAAATGATCATCTGACATTTGACTGACTGATATACTATGCCTCCTGCCCCTATATTGATTATTATGATTATTTCCCTGTGGAAATCACAGGCTTGCCATGGTCTCATGGAGGGCAGAGTGGATTGACTATTTGATGCTTTGGTTTTGCACTTGGCCATCTTACTTGTTTGATCAATAGGATGTTACCTGATATGAGGTCTGAGATGTACTTGGGCTGATAGTCTTCCTTTTGTACTTCTGCCAGAGCTGTGAGAAGAACTTCCATATCTCCCCACCTCAAAATGTATTGGCCTCAGGAGGATGAGAAACATGGAGTAGACTGGAAATCAAATCTGGCCTGGAACCGAGCCCACCTGAGTCCAGCTGAGATCAGCTGAACCTGAAGATGAATGATCAAGAGTTAAATGCTTATTCTTGGGTGCCTCTGAGATTTTGTGTTTGTTATATATCAGTAGCTTACCTTTATATAGTACTACTACCATTACTATCAATTTTCACTTTACAACAATCCTGTGAGACTTTGTGGCTGGTTGTTACATAGTAAGAGCTGACTGTTACATGCCATTACTATCATTATTACTAACATCCATTTCACAACAACCAAATGAGGCTATTTTTCAGAGAGAGAGAGGTTGCCAGTGATTCTGGAGCTCACCCAGTGTCCTTGTCCTATTGCTGAGGAAATTGGGGCTCAGAGACTGAAACTTGACTAATGTAACATGATCTGAAAAGGTCCAACAGGAATCCTCTGACTGAACTGTTTGTGTAGCCTACCTACTCTCAAGCTTCAGATAAAGATGGTAGATGATAGGATAGTGGTTGGTACTGTGTGTGACTCTAAATCGTGATTGTGCAACCAATTATACAGCTATCTTCTGTTTATATGTCATAAAGCCTACCCATATTTGAAACCACATGGAAAGATAAAGATCTATGAATGAAATGTTAAATTATCTTGTCTTAGGTACAAGCATCATATTTTCAGACTCTGGGCTACATCCATCAGTAATTTGTCTTAATGACAAACTAGACTGAACCAGGGTGAAGGAACCACAACGAAAGCACTTGAGGAAAATTATGAGAAAAAAAGTGGAAGCAGCCCAAGAGTCCATCAATGGGTGAACAAAATGTGGTCTATATACATACATTGAAATGCTATTCAACCCTAGCACAGAAGGAAATCCATGCTTCAACATGGATGAACCTTGAGGACATTAGGCTAAGTGAAATAAACCAGTCACAAAAGACAGTCCACGTAAGCAGATCTATACACTGGAGAAAATATTTTGGGAAAATTCATTCTCCTATTGTGGCAATGACTGCTGCCTTCCTCCCATAACTGACTTCCTCTTCTTTGGTAATGGAACCTCTAGAATTTTAGTTGGACACATGGATTACCAGAATAGATTACATTTCCTTCCTTCTCTTGTACCCAGATGTAGTCATCTGGCTAAGATTTGGCCAAGGGAATAGAGAAATTGTGAACTTTCCAGGATGGTTCTTTGGATATGATTTGTGCTTTATTTTACTTTCCCCCTGGGAAATGGGCATGATGGTAGAAAGAAGAGCCATTTTGTACCACAAGATGGAAACCTGATTTTGAATGAGACAACCACAGGATAGAAGAAATAATCTTTAAGATCGTTAAATCACCAACAAAGTCTTCATCTGCAAACCAGCTCTTAATTAAGTATACTTGTAGTTACTTTAAATCAGCATAGTTTTGTTGCTCTTTGTTACAGCAGTTGAACTTATATTCAATGCCCATGCAGTTCTATGAACTAAGATTTTCTTCCCTCTTCTGTTACCTAGAGAATTGCTACATAGCTCAGATGTTTACCCAGCTCAACAAGCTCTGCCAACAAGATCACCCCTTCCAGCACTTCAAAACTAATTTGCAGCCATAGCATGAACCACATTTTATTATGTGACCATCACTCCTTCCTTAAAAAAAAAAAAAGAGTGTTTTATCCCACTTCTATGAAGTATCTAAAGTAGTCAAATTCATAGCAACAAAAAGAATGGAGGTTTCCAGAGGAGCCTGGGAAGGGGAAAATGAGGGATTATTATTTCATAAGTATAGAGTATCAGCTTTGCAAGATGAAAAAGTTTTTCTGGTTGCACAAAAATATGAATATGTATAATACTACTGAATTATACACTTAGAAATGGTTAACATAGTAAATTTTATGTTGTGTGGTTGTTTCTTTTTTTTTTTTTTGCCATAATTGAAAAATAAAAAGTAAAAAATAAAGTCGCTGTTGTAGATTTCTGGGAGAAGACCCACTAGTTCCTTCTCATTGCAGGGATGGCCAATTATTAGCCATTTTTGGCAGAGTCTGTGTCTTTAATTTGACTTCAATTTGTCCCTCACCACCATCCCCTTCTTATGTTTAAACTCTCCTACCTACAACTAGTTTGATGATCAGTAATCCTAATAATTACCAGGCTTAAATTCTCTGTTAACCAGCAATATATTTATGGGCAATATATACATATCATATACAGAATTAAATTTTTTTTGTTATTCTCCCTTCTAGTTCTGTTATTATATGATTTTCTGTTTTGGCTCACAAGCACTTAATTTTTTCCCTGTGGAATCCCTGAATTCATTGAGGAGACTTTGGTTTTATTTCCATTTATTCAACAAGCACGTCTAGGTCTTTTCTATGTACTGATAAATAGTAATACCATTGATGATTGCAAAATCACAAATGCTTATGGAATGAACAGCAACAACAATAATGGATTAAGTTATGTTTATTTTAGCTATGGTTAGTGTTATATAGATTTAATCACAGACTATTTCTTAAAATAGATTAACCAATTATATAGTGATCCTACTATAATCTGCCTATTTGACTAGAGTACAATTCTCCATTCATGCCAGAGACACTTTACAAATCTTAGGGCAAAGGCAGCTATAGAAAAAGTGGGCAGTATCAATGCCAAACCCTGTCCCCCCTTAGGTTAAACACAAGTTATGAACATTTATACACATTAGTGCAAGCTGTAACCCTCTCTTCCTAACCCTTAGACACAGCTACTAAATAACTTGGGGTTGATTTTTCACCATACCTTACTTGTTATTTCTTTGTTGGTCTCATGGGGGTTATACCTGTGCTAAGATCTTCTTTCTCTGCATGTTAGTGTTTGAGTGTGTTTCTGCTCATGCCTTAATTTTATTTCAGGCAGATTTTCTCATATCAGGCCAATACTCTTTTTAAGCTCCTTCACTTTAAACTCCTTTGTGTGGTAAGACCTAGAACATTTCACACAAGCCTGTGTCTGTGTCTGTCTGTCTCTGTCTTTCTTTCTGGATGCATTTACAATAAGCATTCCAGGTGATGCTGATGCATGTGGTCTGAGGATCATTTCTAGGGAAAAGCATACATTTTTGGTATTAAGCGCAACTGGATTTTAGTCCTGCTTCTCCCACTTCATGGCTGAGTTATGCTGAAGATCAAAGCCTTAATATCACATCCATAAAACAGGGTTAATGAGAGTACCAGGTCGATTTATGTTTTTCTCTTGTCTCTGACTTTGGATTTTTTAGCCATCCTTGGTAGATGGATGTAGTAAGCAAACTGAGGGATTGGCTGAAGATAGGAGCACAAATACTTTACCAGTAGTAGCAATCAGAAAGCAAAAATGACCTGAGCTGAAGTCCGATGCTTAACTGACTGAGCCACCCAGGCACCCCTAACTTTTCTTTTGTCATAAGGATACCAGTCATATTAGATTATAGCCCACCTCAATGACCTTACTGTAATTTGATTAATTCTGTAAAGACTGTTTCCAAATCATGTCACATTCTAGGTACGGGGGTTAGAATTCATTCCAAACCATAAGAGACGTGCAGGAGAGAGTAGAAAATGAACCAGGTGTGCACAACTTGATTACACACAGCATCTAGACAAAAGTCCAGTTGATATCCGTGCTCACAAACTTAAAATGAGACGAGCTGGGGAAGTATACATTATTTTCAGCCCTGTTCATCAGTACAAAAGGCCTTCAGATTCCATTTTTTAAAAATGTTTGATTATTGGTCATTTTGTGTAGATAAGTTTGCAAATATCTACTATTTTGATGACATTGCATTTAATTGGTGGCCTATCATGTAACCGCTATTTTTAACATTGATGATATACAAAAGTGACTTAAAAATTAAGTATCTAGGGGGTGCCTGAGTGGCTCAGTCGCTTAAACGTCCGACTTTGGCTCAGGTCATGATCTCGCGGTTTGTGGGTCCGAGCCCTGCGTCGCGCTCTGTGCGGACAGCTAGCTCAGAGCCTGGAGCCTGCTTCAGAGCCTGCTTCTCCCTCTCCCTGCCCCTCCCCTGCTCACACACACACACACACACACACTCTCTCTCTCTCTCTCTCTCTCTGTCCTTCAAAAATAAATAAAATTTAAAAAATTTGGTATCTGGGTTTTTTGTACTGAAAATAGCAAAACATTTGTTGGTGTCTTTGTACGTCGGGGGAATGCAGCCCCTTGAGGAATTCATGCCTGGTCCTCACCTAGTAGCAAGACAATGAAACTTCAGTAAAACCAAAAAAACAACTTTTTAATGGGAAATTTGTAGCATACTCAAAAGTAGAGAGGATATACAATGGACCTCTATGTAACCTTGCTTAAACAGTCATCAACTCATGACTAATTTTTTCTCCCAGAGATATAATTGACACATAACATTGTATTAGTTTTAGGTGTATAACATAATGATTTGATATATCTGTATACTGTGAAATGATTACCCATTAAGTTCAGTGAACATCCGTCAGCACACATAGAATTTTTTCTTTCTTGTGTTGAGAACTTTTAAGATCTCTCTTAACAAATTTAATACATGCAATACAGTGCTGAACTCACAGGTAATCTTATTTCATTTATATGCTTACCCATTCCTCTCCTCCCCTAGTATTTTGAAGCAAATCCCTGTCATCAAATTTTTCATCTGTTTGTATTTCAGTATCTCTAAAGGATTAAAAAAATCCACAAACCTAAAAATTAACAAAACTTCCTTATTATCGTTAAATATCCAATATCCAATATTCTTATAATTTTTTATAGTTTTTTTGAAACAAGATTGAAATAAGACCACTGTGATTTGTATATGTATGTCATAAATTTCTTTTAATCTATAAGTGCCTCCTCTCTCTCTCTCTTTCTCTCTCTCTCTCTTCTTTTTCCTTTAAAGTTTGTTTGTAGGAAAAACCAGATTGTCCCATGGTGTTCCTGACTGGATTATTGATTGCATTATATGGTATAGTTTAACAGGTTCCTACATCTTTGAATTCCCTGAAATTAGAAGTTATGTATCAGAGAGCTTAATCCCCTCCACTTTGGTGGTTTTGCCAAGACAGTTTATGGGAAGTGATGGTTCATCTCTCAGTTTGCACAAATATCTGGTGGTTTCTTTCATGATATTAGCTGCCATTGATGCTTAATGACCAGATCCATTAATTTCTTGGGGCTTGCAAAAACAATGATATTATATCGTTCATTCTTCACATGTTAGGTGGAATAGTTCTATAGCTGCTATTTTTGTTATATGCTGCTACAATATAGAGAAAACACAGAATAAGTGCTTGTTTCTTTCCCTTTTTTTTAATTTGTGTTTTCCTTGACTTAGCATCCTCCAGTGATGGCTAATTAGTCTTTAGGTACTTTTAAATCTTATTTATTTAAACATTTGTGTTTCAGTCTGTTACATGTATTATGTATTATCTTTATTGGTATTCAAATTGTTCAGTCCTTGGCCAGCAAGCACTTCTTCAAGTTAGCTCCTGAGTGCTTTTGCTATGACTCTAATAGTTTTGATTGTGCTTCCTTACTTTTTGCAATGTTCTTCTTACTGTCAAGCAGAAAATCCTGAATGTTGAGGGAAGATGCCTCTCTAAGAGCAGAGAACACATTGAGTTTCTGAGGGAACAATGTGTTCCATTTAGGTTGGCACTAAATGGAAACTCCAGGTTACACCAATGCATGCTCCCATCTCCTCTCTTCATTATACTTGAACAAGTTGTATGCCCAAATAGATGTGAATCTATTCAGAGAGGAATAATCAATAAAACATGTCTTTATAAGATGCCTACAACTTGGGCTCTGTACATAGACTATCAGTAACAAAAGAAGACAGTAAAAAAATACCGTGAACAATTCCTAGTTAACTGTCCTCATCTCCAGGATGTTTCCTCCCCTTCCTCCTGCTGGCCAAGTCAAATGAGTCTTTGCATTTCCATGTCCTCCATGATGTGTCTTTTCCTAACTTATCATACTCTTACAAATTTGGTCTACTAGGTCACTGACTACTAAACTTTAAGATGCTGGAACGCTGGGGGTGTGGTTTTTATTTCTATACCCTTAGTAACTAATATAATACTGGGAGCATGCCAGGTACATATATAAGTTTGAATAAAAGAGTTAAAATTCAATTGATGTCTGTTCAGACAATATAGGGTTAATAAAAAAAAAAACAAGACATGGAATCTTATTCTTTTCCTGGATTTCCATTTCAAAACTTAATTGTTGAACTAAGAGCATTCTGTAGGTCAATATAATAGAAATATAATGAAAGCTACACATGTAAGTTAAAATTTTCTAACAAACACATTAAAAGAAGTAAAAAGATTAAGGCAAACTTAACCTCAACCATATATTTCATTTAATGTAGTATGTCTCAAATATTATAATTTCAAAATATAATAGATATTAAAATTATTAATGCATTATCTTATATTCCTTTTGTCATACTGAAGTTTTGAAATTGGTATAAATTTTCCACTTAGAATATATTTCAATTTTGGCCCTACATTTATACCAGAAATACGTGATTTGAATTTATAAAAATTATGGTTGTAAAAGTAGATTCACACACAAAGCTGTTATGACATACTTAAAAGTTTTCCAATAATTGAGTCCATCATAAGTTTAAAATTTTTAACTTAAATAAAGTAAAATGAAATGAAGTTTAAAACTCGGTTTCTCAGTTGTACTGGCCATAGTTTAAGGCTTAATAGCCACATGTTGTGCTGATCAGTGAATTTCTAGATAATGTGAACCTCAAACTATGAGGTGTGTGGACAAAGATGAGTCCTCCATCATAATATTAATCAACTAGTTTTCTTCTTTGTTCAGTATTCATGGAATTACATTAATCACATTTGCACCTTAAACCTTCAGACATAGTCCTATTAGGAGGAAAAGTGCTTTTATTCCTCCTTCAAAAAAATGGGTCAAATTCTTGATTTTTCCTATGGGGCTGAATTTAGTCACTTTGCCTGCTGCAAATGATGTACTTTTATATTTTTTTAAGCTGTCCTTTGGGGGCCTGATTGTTTTTTCAGCTTGCAGCTGCACTATTGATAGGTCAACAATTAGCCTAGTATTTTGAGTTGCACAACAAATACACCAACTCCCAAGGAATGAATGGTGTCAGAACAAACTTAATCCAATTTAGGTAGAATCTCCATTAATGTGTCCTGTTCTGTATTTTTTTTATATATATAAAACAGGGCTATGAAATGATATGTCACTCTTAAATATCATATCTTTCAAAAAATTATTCAAAGAGAAGAATAAAGGAATTGGAATTCTTCTCTTTCTATCAATATCTACTGAGAAACAATCCAAATTTGAAAACTAGGAAGGTCGTAGAATTGAGCCATGTGAGTATAACTGAAGTTAAACATTAATCAAACTCTACCATTCTTCAAAATTCCAGATGTTCACAAGTAGGGCAAAGCAGGGAAGTCATTGGCAATTTAAAATAAAAAAACCAATATATGAAAAGCTCACAGCTAACTTTATGTTCAGTAGTGGAAAATTGAAAGCTTTTCCTCTAGGATTAGGAGCAAGACAAAAGATATCCACTCTTGCCATTTCTATTCAACACAGTACTAGAAGTACTAGCCAGAGCAATTAGGAAAGAAAAAAGAAAAAAATGCATCTGAACTGGAAAAAAAGAAGAAAAAATATTTCTTTTCATAGACTGTATGATCTTCTATACAGAAATACCTAAAGATTCTAAGAAAAAAAAACCTTCAATAAAGAAATTCAGCAAAGTTGCAAGATATAAAATCAACATACAAAAATTAGTTGCATTTTATAAGAACTAACAATTAGTCATCTGAAAAGGAAATTAAGAAAACAGTCCCATTTACAATAGCATCAAAAACAATAAGATATCTTGGAATTTACTTAACCAAGGAGGTGCAAGATGTGCACACTAAAAACTATAAAGCAAATAGTTTTAAGCAAAAAGTGCTTAAACAAATTAAAGAAGACACAAATAAATGAAAACACATCTCATGTTCATGGGTTGGAAAACTTAATATTATTAAAATGACCATACTGCCCACAGATATCTACAGATTTAAGGTAATCCTTATCAAGTTCCCAATGACATTTTAAAAAAAGAAATAGAAAAAAATTCTTAAAACTCATATGGAATGAAAAGCCGGATGCTGCATACTTCCTGATTTCAAAACACATTACAAAGGTACAGTAATCAAAACAGTATGGTACTGGCATAACTCAACAAAGTCCACCTAGATTCAAAGGAGGGAGCACATTCTCTACCTTTTGATGGAAATAAAAACCTCTTTATTCTGTAGGCAAGGAATACCACAGACTTCAAGATACAAAGTTTGTTTTGCTTTTCCACACCACTCTTATTTTGGGGTGGGGTGGGGTGGTGTGGAGGGATTTGTGAGGAGAGAAGACCACTGATTTCTCACTCTAATAAGCCTCAAGGAAAAAGTTAATTTCTCCATTAAGTTATCTTTCCGTTTCAACTAAATGAATTAAAGATATCTCTTGGTGAAAGTGTAGCAATATGATTAAAGGTAAATGTCCCAGCTACCTTTTGCAGTGTAACAACCTACACCAAAACCTTGTGGGTCAGGAATTTGAGTGGGCTCAACAGAGTGATTCTTCTACTCAATGTGATGTTGAGCAGAATCACACAGTGAAATTCAGCTAGTGGCTGGGTTTGCCTGGAAGGTCCATGATGGCTTCACTCACATGCCTGTGCCTTGGCAGGGAGGTCTGGAAGGCTGGGCTCAGCTCTGTCCCTCTCTCTTTCCACATGGTCTCAGGGCCTCTCAGTGAGGGTCTTTCCAGCAGGCTATGTGAAGACATGGCAGCTCATCACTTCCTCAGTCTATTGGCTAAAGCAATTACAAGATGTGCCCAGATTCCAGGAGATGGAGTAATAGACTCTACCTCTAGATGGGGGAAGGGCAAGGTCACATTTCAGAAGATATGGAATGGAAGACATTGTTGTAGGCATCTTTGGAAAATAAAATCTGTCATTATAGCCAACAGAAAAGTCATAAAATAGAGGAAAAACTGTGATTTAAATACTAAGATTATTGACCTTAGACAAAGTATGATTGGTTGTCTCAAAGTGTTACAGTGATTTGCTGAATTAAAGAAAGAAGGGCTGCTTAGTTCCTTATTTTTAGTCTTATTGTGTACCTGTGGCTCATTTATTGATTTGCATCTGTTATGTTTTATCCAAAAAACTCACTTTGTTTTAGGGCCTTGGCCAAGGTGCAGAATATGACTTAGTGATTTAACTAAAATTTTGTTCATTTTAACGGGAATGTCTTTATCCAGCCATCCACCCATCTATCCATCCATCCATCCATCTGTCCGTCCGTCCGTCCCTTCATCTATTGCTTCTGTATGAATTTAGTGTCTACTATGCCCTAGGCACTGTTTTAGATAGTGAAATCACAACATTGAGCAACACAAAGTCTCTGGACTTAAGAAGTTTACATCCTTCATATTTCTCACTTGGAAAGTAGCTCAGAATAAGGTAAAGGGGACAATTATGACTAATGAGAATTGGGAATAGAAAAAGAATGTCTGTAGGACTCTAATGGTATGAGAAGAAATACTTCCCTCTTAACCAGCACATAAACACATTGAGGGAAGCCCATTTCTTCTGTACATGTGGGGAAAATAAAATCTATTGGTGAATGTTGAGGAACTCTTCTGGAAGTCTGGAGTGACTTTAAATTTGCCAGGAGGCTGTAAATGAAATTAACTGTTGTGTACCATGGGTCAGAAAATAAAATTCAGCTCGGAAATTTCCAAGAAGTGATTATCATCAGTCTAGGTGACTTTATTTAGATCCTGCTCATTCTCCTGGCTATCGGGAGGCCATGAAATGTAGAATGTTTCTGATTTTTCATACTAATTTAAAACTTCAGAGAGATATCAAAGAGGAAGGTAAAGATGATTGTTAATTTCACTATCCAAAGATTAGCTCCAAAATATTTTATAATATTTTCTTGATTTTTTTTGTTATTAACACCACTGTAACAAACATCTGTGTGCATTGATGTTTGTATACATCTCTGAAATTTTTTTCTAGGATAAACTCCTAAGAATGGAATTTCTTGGTCAAAAATATAAACATTAGTAAGAGGAGATTTTGAATTTCCACAAATTAGCCCTGAAATGGCATCTGATGTTTGTGTGGGTAAAAGTGTCATATTTTGTTACCAAAGGTAGTATTGTAATACTGTCTTTCACAATTTTTTAATGAGGAGGAACCTCACAATAGCATTCTTGAAGCTGTTTGAGACTTGTTCAGGAACAAAATTGTTAATCAGTCAAACCAGGGTGGGATTTTTCTTTTTTCAAAATGATTTGATTTTTGGTTCCCAAGTCAAAGCAAGACAAGCAGACACGTAAATTGGAGGTTGCATCCATCACTTACAGCTGCTCCTGATAAAAGAGGAGCAGTTCCAAGTGCCTTCGTGCTGGCAGCTGCTTCCTTGCCAGCTATCATTCCTTCCCCTGTATCATCTCAAGTTCTTCATTTTGTCCAAAGTGCAGAGCCAAGAGGGCGTCTGTTCTCAAGCCTGGGACCCATTCACCTTATCACTCTGGCATTGCATCCTAGGAAGAGAGGGCCTTTTCTGTTTCCTTCCCCCATAGTCCCCTGCCTCCACCCTTTTAGCAGTTTATAACAAGTTGCTCTCTTGTATACAGAAAAACCAGGCCCTCAACAGGATCAGACTATGCTGTTTGGAACTGTTTACGACTTATTTTGGACTCTCCAGGCAGGGCCATAAATATACAGTTAATCTGCCTGATAGCAAGAACAGCCACCTTGGCCCCAAGAGATTAACCACATGTGGAAACACAGAGACCCCATCTTTCCTCCACCAGCCAGCTGTCCACAAGGCAGGCCCTCTGTGGATTGGATCCAGGACGGATGCTCTGGCTGCCCCCTCTGGCCATTTCCTTTCCCTGCACAGTCTTTCAAACACCTGGTGCCATCCTTGCTTCTTCCTGACCCTTGGAAAAGATCTATCAGTTGCGTAAGCCACTGGTTTCTCTCTTAATTTCAGTTTGGAATTTAATCCCTATCACTGTGACTTTGAAAGCCTTGTCACGTCTTGTTGAGTCGTTTAGGGCTGCACTGTCTAATAAGGTAGCTACTAGCCCACATGGTTATTGAAACAAATGAGTTAAAATGCACTAAAGTAAAAAAATTAGTTTGTCGGTCACTCTAACCACATGTCAAATGCTCACTAACCACCATGTGGCTCATGGTTACTATACTGCATATTGCAGATATAGCACATTATTGTCATCACATTATTGTCTTTTATTCAACAGAGCTAATTTATGACATTTGCACTGGGTGAGGCAGAGGTAGGAAGAACAGCCTGCCCACTTCATATTTTGGACCTTTTGCAGGCCTGGTCATAGAAAAAATTAGTAACAGTAGCTGAGATTTATTAAGCTTTATTTATTTGTTAGCTTTTCCTATATTCCACATATTATGCTTTGAACCTTACACATTCCACTTCACTGAAACTTCAAAATAAACCTATAAGGTAGGGCTATTATTGTGCTCATTTAACAGATGGCAATAAGGAAGGATGAGTAACTCTCCCAAGATCATACAAATAGATTTTGAGTCTGTTCTGCCTTCCAGCTCAATTGTCCTCAGCCACTGTGAGAAGCCTCATGTCTAGGCTGCCACTCCTAGACTCCAGGACAGTTTGGGCATTTCTGAAACTCTGCAGCTCTCTGAAGTGAGGATTTGAGTCGATTCTAACCTAGAGTCAGCTGCCTCAATTGTGCACTCCCACATCCAGCTATACTTGGAAGACTTACTTTCTAGAAATCTCTGTAATTTCAGTTTTCTGGCCCTTTGAGTGAACAGACGCTGAGAGTTCATTGAGTATCAACTTGATGGGGGGTTGCAGAAGGTTCTCAAGTTTTTCCAACTTAAGACAAAAAGTGGCTTGGACACTCAGAAGGTCCTCAGAAGGCATGATCTGACCTGTTCCAGCCACGCTAGATACCCTCAAGTATTAGGGACAGGCTTTGGATGGGTGGTCACATAGAGGAGTATGTGGGCAGTGAGAGGAAGGGAGGAGTCATGGAGGTCATAAGATAGTCCTATAGAAGATTCTTTATTATGTCCTTAGGACATTTGCTTATAACCAGCCACACTCTCTTACTCATGGTTCTGGTCATTGTTCCTGCTGTTCCACCTCTTGCCTCCTCCCTTTTGGACGCCTGTGGGCATCGAAGTTTTCTCTTCATACTGGATATGAGCCAGCACCCCAGCACTTTGTGAGTTGAGTGTCAGGACAAGGTGCGACTTGATTCTCCTAGAAATCTCCCTTGTTCTAGAGATAGCCTGTGGGGCCAGGGAGCTCTGAAGGGCCAAAGTTCAATTTTCTCTGCTCTCATCTCACTTGAATCTCAGAAGGTGCAAGTTCCACATTTCATGGTGGTGACAGATCAGAGGGGGGCCAGACCTGCCAACACAGCTGCTGCTGGAGGGGGTAAGGGGTGGGCTGATTAGGTGAGGCCTGCACAGCTGATGGCAGGCTGATGGCAGCGTCTGGCCTCCTGGAGGAAGCACCCATTCCTGCCTTCTCAAGCCATGAAGCTTCTGCCTAAAGCCTTGTTTGGTGGAAAACTCTTTGTAGACTTTTATTTGTTGTTTGTGTGCATGAGTAACTCTTTAACCAAATTGCAAGTTACCGGAGAGTCGAGGGTGTACCTTACTATTTAAAATTAGTATTTATGAAGTACTGGGTTATACCTTTACTTTATGGCCACGATAAAAAAAAAAAAAGAGTTTAGAGGGAGACCATGGCAATATGGCCACCATATTTTATTCAATAAAAAATGAATATATTAAGTAGTTTATACTGTTCCAGCCACTTTGGGGGCAAAAATTATATGTCTATAGAACCTGCCTTCCGGCCTTCCTCCCTTTTCACCTAACTGGTTCTCTCTCTCTTTTAACAAAGAAGAAAGCCAGGATGTTATCCACAACATATTGACTGCTGGTTATCTCTTAGGATTGGGCTTAAGACAACCAGTAACTCCAGGGAACTTCAGTAAATATGGAGTGTCCTGGAAGCTGTGGAGCAGGTCACAGACTTGAGGAAAAGTCCAACACTTAGGTACTTAGAAGGTCACTATCTTAGGGAGCTTCTATGGGATGCCTGGGTGGCTCAGTTGGTTGAGTGTTGGACTCTTGATTTCAGCCCAAGTCATGATTTCATGGATCATGAGATTGAGCCTGTGGTGGGCTCTGCTAAGCATGGAGCCTGCTTGGGATTCTCTCTCTCCCCTCTCTCTCTCTCTCTCTCTCTCTGCCCTTTCCCCCACTTGTGCTCTCTCTCTCTCTNGGAATTTATCTGCTCCAAACATTTTTCAGTCCATACATGCCTTCCTTCAAGAGTCAAAATCCTTGGCATAGATTGTGTCACATGGCCATTCTTGGTCAGAGGAGGGTGGGACACTTTGACTGATGGGAAACTGGTGCTCTTAGCAAAGAAGGTGGGAGAGCAAAAACAGCAAATGACTATTAGAGATCATTGATACTTTTCTTTCTGTTCATCTGTGGCTTCTAAGTTTTTTTCAGAAAATATTAAAAATTATTTTTATATATTTATGTATAATATATATTTTATAATAACTTTTTAACTTGTTATTTTGATAATAAAGCAAGATATGGCAGAGCACCAACTCTGTAAGAGAGGGCTGACACACTAGAAGAATTTCAGAGGTGAAGATTTGGGGAGGTAAAGGGATAGGAAAATATGCAGAGGAGATTTCTGGGAGGAGCCTGGGATGTTTTAATCAGTGCTCAGGGAGACTTGGGTGCGTAGGAGAGCTCCTTAAACCACTTTAGGGAACAGCATCTGGATTTGGCGGGGGTGTTCTGCAGGGCTCCAGGGGTGCCCCTGAAGGTTGTTGCTCCCAGAGACAGGAGTGGTAGCTCAAGAGCTCACATATGACCTCACCAAGGGTATCAGTGGAGGGGCTCAATGATTCATGCAGCAGTTGGTTTAATTGGATAAGAGGATTCTGACATCCCATCCAACTCTGATTTACAGGGTTCCATGGCTCACTGCCAATGTGCATACATTTGTAGGGGAAGCAGGCAAGCCAATTTGTTGAAAGTAAATTAGCAAAACCTGTAGATGCCCAGGAATAAGTACAAAAGCACAGTTTTAATAACTTTACATATTCAAATGTATGTATGGTCAAGAATGTACTAAAGATTGTTATCTTTCAGGATCCTCCTCTCTGCCCCATCTTTGGTCCACAGTCTCTCCTCTTTATCTTTCAGCCCCTAGCTGCACTAGTGGAAAGAAGAAGAGACAAATTAAACATCCTTTAAAATGACAATATGGAGACAAGATAACATTTTGTCAAATATAACTATATATATATATATATATACATATATATATAGTGTATAGTATATATATATATATATATACACACACACATTCAGAGAATTGTTCACCTGGTGCCGTGGTGTTCAGCGAATTTGCTTGTAATGAACTGAACTTCAATATTTAGCAGGTAGTGGGATTTGAACAGCACTTTCCTGATTCTCTCAACCTGAGAGCTGATCTACACTGGCTTGTCTGGGGACATACAAATCTTCAGAGTCATCTTTGAATATTTCACTACTGGGGTAAGTGACATCTTTCTGGGCACAGCAGACTTTAAGGTGTCATGGGTGTTCTGGATGGTTCTGAGGGGTCTCTCATTGCTGCTCCAATTTGGAGATGACCAAGAAGGATTTTGGGGGCCAGCTGTATCCCAGTCAGAAGGACTCCTAAATCAGTCAGTGTTATTCTAAACTACCCATGGGGTTCATGTGTGGATGTTGTATTGAGCCTCTCAGATCCACTGAACGAAGTACTTATTCCTATAGCTGATGGAAGTATTGCCTTAAGATAGACATCAATAACCAGAACTCTTTCAGAGCCTTGGTTTAAGAAAGCTGTTTTGTCCAAGGACACATCCCTTCCCAGGTGACCCACATCCAAGACTGAAATGAAGGTAGAAAGGTTCTATCCCCTTGCTCCAACTTGAAAACTTCAAGTCTTCAGTCATGGGACCTATGGTCCCTCTAGAACATCCTGGTTGCTCTGAAATTCATTATGCCTTCTCATCTGCTTCACCCAGAATATACTGTAGTAAATTATTACACCTTGATGCATACATGATATTCTTTTTTAAGAATTTGTAAATTTCTCAAAGCTAAGAGCTATGTCCCATATTTACTTGTATATGTCAAAGTGGTTTGCACATAGTAAGTACTCTAAAAATATAAGATAGCCATTCTACAATTATTACTAATGATGTTTGTTAGCATTTTTTGATGGCTTACTATACACTATATACAGAACAAGGAAGTTTGTGTACAGTATTTCAATTAGTGCCATGTTTACCAATGAGGTTTATGGTATTATTGCAATTTTAGAGATAAAAACCCAAGGATTTAGACTAGTACAGTAATATGGCCAACATCATTAATGGTAATTGATGGCTTTGGTATAATCATCATATTTCCCTTATATATAATATGCTTAGGTTTTTCAGAGCTCTTTAGTACTTAATTTTTCCTTTTGCTTTTCTTACACCTATGTGAGTAAACCATTTTACAAATTAGGAAATGAAAGTTTATACCATTTAAATCCCAGTAAAGTCATATAATGATTGGTAAAAGTCATGGGAGGTGGCCTTTCCAATAGTTGTGTTGACAGTGAAGGTATTGATATGAGCTCAGGTCCCAGCCTATTGTCTTTTTACTTGGACTTGGCATGTGCTGAGGAGTCTCATGGCTCCAGAAATGTTTGTAGGCTTCCAATTCAGACTCCTGAATCATTTTATAGATTCTGGGAAAGCCCTAGATAATGCCACAGTCCACTGGTGCATCATTTAATACAAAGTAGAGATGGGAAAAAGATGCATGGGAGGGACATTGAATGATTCTGAAAAAAAAATCATTTTCTTGGTTATCACCAATAAAAGACTTTAAAAACCTTCCATTGCAAAACTGGAGATGTGGTTAGTCAAAATTAACAACAATATTCATGCTCTCATTCTGCTAATGTTGGACAAGGACCACAAATCTGTCACCAGAAATTAACACACATTTTTCACAAACCAACAAAAATATGTCCCTTACCAAAAAAAGTATGCTCACACTGTGTCTGGAATGTCACATCAATAACCCTCTGAAGATTTGCAGAAATTGTGTCTGATTTCTTAGTAATTCTTCTAGAGGCTACATGACTACCTCCAAGTATGTTTACTGCTTAAAAATAAACAGTGTAGACAGGAAACCAATGTGGGATGAACATGATCCTTATGTTTTACTCCTGCATTTCAGAAGACTCAGTATTTTCATGTGACTTCATGCTGCACACTGTTGCTTTAGTTTGATTATTCTTTCTTCTGCTTCTTTTTTTTTTAATTTTTATTTATTTCTAGGAGAGAGAGAGAGAGAGAGACAGCGTGAGCAGGGGAGGGTCAGAGAGAGAGGGAGTCACAGACTGAAACAGGCTCCAGGCTCTGAGCTGGCAGTCAGCACAGAGCCCGACGTGGGGCTCGAACCCACGAACCGCGAGATCACGACCTAAGCGAAAGTCGGACGCTTAACCGACTAAGCCACCCAGGCGCCCCTCTTTCTTCTGCTTCTTGAGGCAGAATGGAGATAGGATGAACAGAAGATGCATATTAGGTACCAGACTTTTGAACTTGATCAGTGACTGGCTGGCCTGCCTTGATAAACAAGGTACATTTTTTGTCATTAAGAGTGTGGATGAGGGGCACCTGGGTGGCTCAGTTGGTTAAGTGTCCGACTTTGACTCGGGTCATGATCTCACAGTTCATGGGTTCAAGCCCCACGTTGGGCTCTGTGCTGACAACTAACTTAGAGCGTGGAGCCTGCTTCAGATTCTGTGTCTTCCTCTCTCTCTGACCGTCCCCAGCTCACGCTGTCTCTCTCTCTCTCTCAGAAATAAAAAAAAAAATTAAAAAATTTAAAAAAAGAGTGTGGATGATACAGATGAGCTTATCTTCACATTAGGAAAGTATACACGACATAAGGAAAAGGCCAGATTTTAGCAGCTGCTGGATTTTGCTTTGAGTTCTGGTCAATCAAGAACTCATCTGGGACTTTCCTCCATTTCTTAATAGGGTAAGAGACATCTGCATCACAGAAAGACCCATCAACTGACAAGATCTTTCAAGGTCATGTCTTCCTCTCACCATGAATTAGGCATTCCTCAGTCATGCAGGATGCTGATGCTTATGATAGGTCAGGATGTCACATAAATAAATATTACTATTAAAGACTGTCATTCCATTGGTCTGAAAATGAGAGCATCCTTAACTTTTATTGTTCATTTCTTTCTTCCCTCTATATCATCCTCCATCCCTGTGCTGCTTTATTTTCTTGGTGTGTCAGATTCTTTAGGTTTGGGGGACAAAATAATTCAAAGGCCACTCTTGTCCTTGAGAAGCTCAGATTCTGCAGGGAAGTGGATAGTTAATCTCGAAGAGTTTTACAAGGAAACATCTCGAGTATTTAAAAAAGAGGGATTTTAGTGATACAAGGAATAAGAATAGCAGGGAGTTGCTGGCACAGGTTATGCAAGAGCTAAGAAAGCAAACAGGGGTCATGGAAGACCCCAGAGATTAGCAACAGCAAGAAGCCCTCACCATCATTTGGCAGGAGGGAGAGAGGTAGAGAGGATGGTGAGTTTGTTTTGAGGGATCAGTTCTTAGAAGCTGGAACCTGAGATGGGTTTCAACAGTGGAAGCAGCTATCACTACAGGTTTTGGCTATACTGGAGACAGTGTCCAAGGCAGAGAAGAAAGACCTTGGTTTCTCCTTTCTCTAAGTCTTCATGCTGCTACTTCTTGCTTGCCTTTACAATCCAGTTCAGCATACTTCTGGAAAGCTTTCTCTTTACCCTGCTAGTTTGAAATCTACCTTTGTTTTGTGATCTCATAATGTCCCAGTACACTTTTATTAGGGCATGAGTTACATTAAATTGTAACTGACAACTTTTTGCTTTATCTTTCTCCATCAGCCCCAAATCTTGATGGCAGGGACCATGTCCTATCATTCTTCCCTCTGTCTCCAGTCCCCAGCACTCCTCTGTAGTAGGAGGTCAATACACAAACGAAGAAATTCCTGAATCTTATTAACTGAGATGCATAAGACATCAACAGTTCAACAGTTATCTTCACATGCTAATCTTTGCTTTGTAAAATACAAAAATTGTGATTTAAAAAAGTGGTCTGATTAGCTTTTGTCATTCTTTGAGAATTTACAAATAGTTTTATTTTTAGAGCCAAACCTAAACCCTGTAGGTTGGAAGCTGGATATCCTTTATCATTCCCTTTGGATGCTAAATGTGTGTCTTTGGCAGATAGAAACTGTTGACAGATTGCTGGAAAGGCAACCAGAGATGACAGAAGTGTGAAATAAATGGTCTTGGGAGCTGAAAACTGATCTTCTGAATGCTCCCTTCTTTTATACTGATGGTTATCTGCCAGAATAATCCGTCAATTAGTCTTTTTGTCTTTTACCCCTTTATTCCATCATAAGCAGAGCATTGCTCCTATAGACAGGACAGAAGAAAAGAGTTTTTATTTAATCATTGGAATGAAACAGTGCATGATCTTCATGTTTGAGAAGAATGGACTTTATCCCATTGTCCTTTTCATTTCCAGTAATCACTCCCCTTTTCTACTGACTTTGATTTGATAACATTTTTTGTAAGTCAGGTGATATCCTTTATGACCAAGGTAGCTTGGCTCCTATATTCCTCTTGGGTGCATGGGGAATGGGTTGAAATAATTTATCATAAAAATTCCTTTCAAGTCTTTGTAGAATTTGCCTATTCACAAAGTAAGTAGCAGTTTATGTCATGAGATTTGTTTTTCAATTTAATTTAAAAAATGTTAGAATATGTAATACAGTCAAAGGCATAGAATTTTTTTAGTTTTTAAATTTTAATTCCAGTATAGTTAACATATAGTATTATATTAGGTTTAGGTATACAGTATGGTGATTCAACAATTCTATACATTGCTCAGTGCTCATCATAAGTATACTCTTTAATCTCCATCAGCTATTTCACCATCCCTATCTCCCCTCTGGTAATCATCAGTTTGTTCTCTATAGTTAAGAGTCTCTTTCTTGCCTCTCTCTCTCTTTTGTTCCCTTTGCTCATTTGCTTTGTTTCTTAAATTCCACATGAGTGAAATCATACGGTATTTCTCTTTCTCTGACTTATTTTGCTTAATATTATACTCTCTAGCTCTATCCATGTGGTTGCAAATGGCAAGATTTCATTCTTTTTTATGGCTGAATAATATCCCATTGTATATATTTACCACATCTTCTTTTAAAAAATCTTTTCAAAGGAGTTTATTTAATTTACAATTCCAGTATAGTTAACAGTGTTATATTAGTTTCAGGTGTACCATATAGTGATTCAACAATTCCATACACCACCCAGTGTTCATCACAAGTACACTCCTTAATCCCTATTGCCTATTTTACCCATACCTCAACCCATTTCCCCTCTGGTAGCTATCAGTTTATTCTCTATACCATATCTTCTTTATCCATTTATCTATCAATGTACCCTTGGGCTGCTTCCATAATTCGGCTATTGTAAATAATGCTGCAATAAACATAGGGATGCATGTATCCCTTTGAATTTGTGTTTTTGCATTCTTTTTGGGTAAATACCCTAGTACTGTGATTATTGGATTGTAGGGTAGTTCTATTTTTAACTTTTTGAGGAATTTCCATTTTGTTTTCCACAGTGGCCACACCAGTTTGCATTCCCACCAACATTGCATAAAAATTACTTTTTCTCTGCATCCTCACCAACACTTGTTGTTTCTTGTGTTTTTTATTTTAGCCATTCTAACAGGTGTGAGGTGATGTCTCATTGCAGTTTTGATTTGCATTTACCTGATGATGAGTGATGTTGAACATCTTTGCGTGTGTCTGTTTGCCATCTGTATGTATGCTTTGGAGAAATGTCTGTTCATGTCTTCTTCCCATTTTTATTGGATTATTTGTTTTTTGGGTATTGAGTTGTATCAGTTCTTTATATACTTTGAATACTAACCCTTTATCTGATTTGTCATTTGCAAATATCTTCTCCCATTAAGTAGATTGCCTTTTAGTTTTGTTGATTGTTTCCTTTTGCTGTTCAGAAGCTTTTTATTTGACGTAGTCCCAGTAGTTTATTTATATTTACTTATTTATTTTAAGAGTGAGAGAGCACATGGGTGTGGGAGAGGGGCAGAGGGAGAGAGAGAGAGACAGAGAGAGAGAGAGAGAGAAAGGGAGAGAATATTAAGATATTAAGCAGGTTTCACTCTCAATGTGTAGCCTGATGCAGGGCTCAATCCCAAGACTATGGTATCATGACCTAAGCCAAAATCAAAAGTTAGACGCTCAACTGACTGAGTCACCCAGGTGCCCCTATTTTTGCTGTTATTACCCTTGCAAAGGCATAGCATTTTTTTTTTACATATAGTTTATTGTCAGGTTGGTTTCCATATAATACCCAGTCCTCATCCCCACAAGTGCCCTCCTCCATGACCATCTCCCCCCTCCCCCTCCACGCCCATCAGTCCTCAGTTTGTTCTCAGCATTCAAGAGTCTCTCATGGTTTGCCTCTCTCCCTCTCCCCCACTATATCCCCCCTTCTTCTCCCCCATGGTCCTCTGTTAAGTTCCTCCTAGTCCTCCTATACGTGCAAACATATGATATTTGTCCTTCTCTGCCTCACTTATTTCGCTCAGCATAACCCCCTCAAGGTCCATCCATGTTGCTACACATGGCCAGATTTCATTCTTTCTCATTGCCATGTAGTATTCCATCATATAGATAAACCACATCTTCTTGATCCATTCGTCCGTTGATGGACACTTAGGCTCTTTCCATGTTTTGGCTATTGTTGAGAGTGCTGCAATGAACACTGGGGTACATGTGCTCCTATGCATCAGCATTCCTATATCCCTTGGGTAAATTCCTAGCAGTGCTATTGCTGGGTCATAGGGGAGTTCTACTGTTAATTTTTTGAGGAACCTCCACACTGTTTTCCAGAGGGGCTGTACCAGTTTACATTCCCAGCAACAGTGTAGGAGGGTGTCCGTTTCTCCACATCCTCGCCAGCATCTAGAGTTCTAGAGATCTCTGATTTGCTCATTTTGGCCACTCTGACTGTCGTGAGGTGGTATCTCAGTGTAGTTTTGATTTGTATTTCCCTGATGAGGAGGGATGCTGAGCATCGTTTCATGTGTCTGTTGGCCATCTGGATGTCCTCTTTGGAGAAGTGTCTTTTCATATCTTCTGCTCATTTCTTTACTGGGCTGTTTATTTTTCGGGTGTGGAGTTTGGTGAGTTCCTTATAGATTTTGGATATTAACCCTTTGTCTGATATGTCATTTGCAACTATCTTTTCCCATTCCATTGGTTGCCCATTAGTTTTATGGATTGTTTCCTTTGCCAAAAGCCATAGAATTTTTAAGGCAAGAAATGTTTTATATTTTATCTCCATATGTAATGAAACATATACATACATAAATCTATTTCATTATATTTCAGATTTCAGGGATATCTTTTGCTTATTCTTGTCTACTGGTTACCTAGTTTCCATCTCCAAAATCAAGTATTACTTGTGTCTTGTGTATCTCTATAGAGTTATTTTATCCTTATAAGAGCAAAGAACATAACCATACACTCCCATACACTTCCCCCCCCCTCCCAACATTTGGCTCAAATGGAGCATATTGTACCTGCTGTTTTACACTTGACTCTTGCATTTTTTTACTTAATGCTATACAATCTAGAGACTTGAGATTTGAGGGAAGGATCTATTTTGACTAAATTTCCTAAATAGGCCTATTTCTGATACTTGGAAGTCACATTTCTATTGGATACTAGATAATTTCATGAGTAATATTTGCATCACTGAAGAGACAACACATTACATACACTTCCTTAGGCATTTCAAGTTGCATGAATTATTTAACAATCTAGCTTTCTAATCTGCTGAGGGGAGGGGTTGATGAGAAATTAAAGATTTGGGATTTGGGGGGGAAAAGAATGCTGTGACTAGGAAGAGAGGTGCTGAGAGGAAACTTTCCCTGTTCTTCCGATTTGCAGAGTGCCCTTCTGAAATGTAAACAACTCAGAGGAGGTTAAGTCATGAAAAGCAGAGGGCCAAGGAGAGCAATACTTGAATCAATATTGCAACACCAAAGTGATTGTCAATGACAAATGTAATCTAACCCTGGGAGATAACAATTGTTTTATAAATGCTGTTAAGACTAGCTGGAAAAATATATTAATAGGGATGACTTCAAGGAATTTATATAAAGGATCATAGATGTGCTTAACAACTCAGCTATAAGGATGTTTGATCATCACAGCCCTGTGATGAAATAGTGAAAGAATTTAAATGACATCAGTGTTTGACAATGGGAAATTGGTCGTATAGTGATGATATGTCCATATAGTGAATGATCTTGTCAGACAATTTTTAATGACACAGAAAGGGTTTGCAGTATAATGTTAAGTGGGAAAATGAGCATTTAGAATATTAGTCAATTTTGGTGAAATAATTCACTAGCAATATATTTATGAGAATATATGTTTTGAAAAAGTATAGATTTATATAAAACAAATATATATGGTGGGGTTATGGATGATTTTTAATTTCTTTTTTTGATTGCCTGTATTTTCTAAATTTTCTATAATCAACATGCATTCATTTTTTAGCAATTAATTTAGAAAAATGTAAGAACAATTAGCTGAGTGACATGCAACATAGTTTATGTTATCAGTTTCAACCCTACTTCTACTCCATTCTGCTGCATGTCCTACTTAAAATTCCTCATGTAACTATAATGTGAAATATGTATGATTATCAAAATGATAGTTATTATAGATGTGGAACAACATTGAAGTAAATCCAATCTCCATTCTTGCTTGAACTTCTGTTCTGAAAATTCTATTCAGAACAAGTGTTTTCTTTCTTTCTCCCCCTGTTCCAACTTGGAAAATACTATTACCCCATAGAGGGTTAGTGACATCTAAATTTGTGGCCCATATTTGTTATGAAATAGAGAAATGTGTGATGCTTACTGATGTTTGAAAATCATATAAGAGATCAACAAGCTTGACTTCATACCCAGTGTAGTTCTTTTTTTTTTTTTGAGATTGAGCTCCCTGTCAGAGCTTGGATGATGATATATGCATTCTTTCTAGAGATATAGGTGTTTTCAAAAGAGGCTGCTTTTTTACTGGTACAAGGCATGTTTGTGGTGGGTGTGGCTAGGTCCCTAAGTTTATGTTGGACTCTGTTGATCCACATAAGAAAGAGGGCAGCTGTATTTGCTTTTGTGGCCATCAGATGTTTGAGAACATAAATGATAAAGCTCATTATCCTGTAATCACAGTCCCTCAACTTAAGTCTTCACATAATACCTGTTAGAAAAGTAGGGAGAAAAATTATTTCTCCTGCCACTTAGACAAACTAATTACAAATGCATAGACCTGTTGATTTCACTCATATGTGGCATTAAAAAAACAAAACAGATAAACATATAGGAAATGGGTTGGGGAAGAGAAGAGAGGGAAGCAAATCACAAGAGACTCTGATAGCAAACAAACTGAGGATTGGTGGAGGGGCGTGGGTGGGAGATGGGCTAGATGGCTGCTGGACATTAAGAAAGGCACTTGTGATGAGCACTGGGTGTTGTATATAAGTGATGAATCACTGAATTCTACTTCTCAAACCAATATTGCACTATATATTAACCAACTAAAATATAAAAAAATAAAGAATAAAATTTTAAAAATTAAATAAAAGTGAATACCAAAAAATATGCATAGAACTGTCAGTAAAGATCTTATTCGACAAAACAGAAACAAAAGTTGATATAAAAAACAAATATATAAATGAGTTTCATGAAAAGTGACTTTATACTCAGCACAATAAATGTTTTGGGAAATTTTCTCAGTTAATTATTGTCATGATAATGCTTCTGAAGCAATCACAAAACTTCAGTGCCATACAACAACAACAAACATTTATTTTTCTCTTGAGTTTATGGGACAGCTGGGTAGTTGACTTGGGTGATTTTGTCTGTGTGTGCTCATGCAATTACAGTCAGCTGGTAGTTCAGTTCTGCTCCATGTGTTTCTTATCCTCCAGTAGGTTAATCTAGACTTATTCTCATGGTGGAAGTGGGGGTCCAAGAGAAAATGGAAGTATGCAAGGTCTCTTGAGGCCTAGGTTTGGAACCAACACAATATAATTTCTTGTATATTCTACTGGCTACAGCAAATCACAAGACAAATTCAGATTTAAAGGGTGGGGAGTTGAGAGGAGTTGGTGCAAAAACATGTTGGAAAGAACGTGGATCAGGGAGGGGTGGAGAATTGATACCTGTTTTAGCAATCAAAATGCACAGGGATTTTACATTTAAAAAAATAAAAGGTTACCACTTGATAACACTGATGAGTTCTGTTCTTTAATAGATTGGCCACCTGGAAATAGGATTTTAATAGTTTTTCAGTTCATGTTTCATTAAGCTAAAGTCTACATGAGTGAGATATACTTGTGATATGTAATTATAGTTTCTCCAAAGGACAAGAATAAGTGAGGAAGCAATGTTTTAGTTTCCCAAGTTGAATTTTGTGCTTTGGTTAGAAATTGTAATGGTGTTTGAAGCTAAATGGTTTTAACTTCTCTGTGTGTCTGACTTTTAGTAAAATGAAGAAAATGTGTACAATCATAGAATTAATTCGTAAAAAAGATCTGAGATTCTAAATTGCACAATTTTATCAATGAAGACACTGGTACCCAGAGATATAAGTGATTACATTTATGACTTTATTTTTTTAAAAAATATGACATCCAAAAGCAAAAATAAAAGCCCCTAAAATACAAGAAGAAAGATACTTAAAACAGAATTATGGTGAGGTATTTACAGGTAAAAATAAGATCACAACTGTAAAGAGCATAAAAATGTTTGAAGATTATAATCAAAAGCTCAATTTAATAGATGTAGAGATATGTAGAAAACTTTGTGTCCTGCCTTGTAAACAAACTACATTTTCTTTAGTCCAAGAAATATTTTATTTGTTAAAAAATTTAGCATTTGATTATGTCAATGATCTCAAAGCTTTCTTTGTATTCTATTTCATCGTTCTCTTTTTACATTTATTATTTCCTTACTTTTATTTTCTTTATGTTTACTCCATTGTTGTGTTTTGGATTATTGTTTTGTTTTGTTTTTGTCTAGATTATTTAACAAAATTTTCAGCTTTTTAATTCCCAATCTTTCTTGTTTTCTAAAAAGCAGATCCCAAGGTCTCACATGCCCTCCTCAGTCAGTTAAGCATCGAACTTAGGCTCAGGAGGTTGTGATCTCTCGGTTCATGAGTTCAAGCCACATGTTAGGCTCTGTGCTGACAGAATGGAGCTTGCTTCAGATTATCTGTCTCTGTCTCTGTCTCTCTGCTCTTCCCCCACTTGCACTCTCTCTCTAAAAAATAAACGTTAAAATATTTAAAAGGTAGCACTTGTAAAAATCATACAGTTTGATTGAAATATAATGCATTAAAATGCAGTACTGGAGGTTGCCAGTAGATGGAACCATAGATTTTAGAAATTCAGAATGAGATTTCCTTTCTAGTAAACAATGGTAATGTAACAGCTTTAAGACAGCATAATTAAAAAATAATAATAATAACACTTTCCTGGACACATATCAACCAGACTAAAGAGTACCAACCAAAGTAAACTTGTAGCTATCATTTTCAATCTTTGAGATTATGTCTTTAAGGGTAAGTCTTGGGAAAAAACATTTAAAAATTTGATATCTATAATATAATAACAAAAATGTTAAGATCTCGAAAATAACCCTTTATGTATCCATCAAATAATGTGAATGATATAGGTAGTGAAGTAGGAAGGCATGGGTCCCATTGACTGTTTAAAAACTTTTTATTTAAATCTTTTCTTGCCTGGTTGGAGAGGAGGCCTATGACTTATGTATCTGGTATATTTTTCATGCTTAATTTTGTGTTATCTCCAGCATTACCTAACTAATACAATCAGGGTTTAAGAGAAGCAAGTTATAGAAGAGGCAGTAGTTTGGTATTCCATGGAGATTGTATATTTTAAGTGTCCAAGTTTTTGTTTTTAATGTTTTATTTATTTCTAGGGGAGAGAGAGAGACAGCGTGAGCAGGGGAGGGTCAGAGAGAGAGGGAGTGACAGACTCTGAAACAGGCTCCAGGCTCTGAGCTGGCAGTCAGCACAGAGCCCGACGCGGGGCTCGAACCCACGAACCGCGAGATCATGACCTAAGCGAAAGTCGGACGCTTAACCGACTAAGCCACCCAGGTGCCCCTTAAATGTCCAAGGTTTTGAAAGATGATGTGTGGGGAGAGGCTGGTTACCACCAAGTTAAGTTCACAAAGAGCTAGTCAAGATTTGAGGGGAGCCTACTAAATGCTATGTTGCTGACCAAGTGTTTCTAACTGCAACATTGCCAGTTGGGTCACATGTTTTCTAACTTGTTTCTGGGGTATCCCTGATTACTTAAAGGCATGACTTTCTACTAGCCCTGTTATTCTTCCTTTCTTTTTTTCCTTCTCCTTCCTTTCCTTCCTCCCTGTCTACCTTCCCTCCCTCCCTTTCTTTCTTTCTTTCTTTCTTTCCTCTCTTCCTTTTCTTCTTGTTTTCCCCCTATTATCTGAATATGATTCCTAGACTTCTGCCCCTCAAAGGCAGGTGAAAACATGTTATCTCCTACATTCTCTTTGTCTAAATGATGCTATGAAAATCCACCTCAAATCTGGTTCTTTCAGTTTCAAGGGAGACCACACCCTTGAAAAATAACTGAATTAATAACTATACCAGTGGTAAATGTTTAGAAGACAGCTGTGTTTGGACAAGAAAATTAAAAGTCTTTTTCCATTTTCTTCTCCACTGTGATCTCCATATTCTTTCTCTAATTTTCGCCCCATAAAGCACAATTGATTTTTATTCTTGGTATTTATGTTCTATAAAAGTCTCCACAAACACTGAATTAACAAATACAGAACAACTACTCTGAAAAGAAATACAAGGTTAGGTTCCTGGGAACCTCTGGTCATATATTCATCAATCCATCAATACATAACCTTTTTTTTTTTATGTATGTTTCTGTTTAAAGATGCTTATTTAATAGATGTTGTTGATCCATTAACAATGAATTCATGATCAACAGCACTACAACTTGTGCTGGAATAAAGCTCAGCTAGCATACACATTTTCTCCAGAAGGCATATCACAGCATTCTTGCAATCAGGAATAGGAAACAACACTGCAACACTGTGCTGGGGGACCATCTTAAACAGGGAATCTTGGGGTGTCTGGGTGGCTCTATTGGTTAAGGGTCTGGCTCTTGATTTCCACTCAGGTCATGATCTCAGGGTCATGATATCAAGCCCTGAGTTGGACTCCATGCTAGGCGTGGAGCCTGCTTAAAATTCTTTCTCTCTCCTTCTGCCCCCCAGCCCATATACTCTTTAAAACAACAAAACAAAACAGTGAATCTTCCACAAAAAGCACAAAAATATGAAAAGTGTGGCACTCAGTTTACCATGAAAAGGACACCTGCTTACAATGTAAAAGCTGAAATAAGAAGGTAAAACATTACCTTTTTCTACTTCAGCTGGGAATGTGGGTTTGGAAGGATTAAAATATATGGCTGGTCTGCACATGTCCATGAATGACGGTGAAACCATTGTGAGTATTGATTTTGGGGCTACAAAAAAGTTCTTGTGAGTAGGTGAATTTACAAATATGGAATCCATGAATAGTGAAGGTTTACTGTACTGTTATCATTGGCAAATAACTGCCAAATATCTCAATATGCTTGCTTCCCAGCCTGTGACCACGTATTTTTGTTTTCTGTAATTTAATGGCAGTTCTCTGGTCCCACTCACCTGTCTTTTTAAAACAAATGAGGGGTGCCTGGGTGGCTCAGTCGGTTAAGCGTCCGACTTTGGCTCAAATTATGAACTCACGGTTTGTGTGTTCGATCCCTGCGTCTGTGCTGACAGCCAGCTCAGAGCCTGGAGCCTGTTTCAGATTCTGTGTCTCCCTCTCTCTCTGACCCTCCCCTGCTCACACTGTCTCTCTCTATCTCTCTCTCAGAAATAATTTTTAAAAAAGAATTTAAAAAATTAAAAAAAAAACAACAACAAATGAGGGCATTGGTAGATTGGAAATAGGTTTTTCAGCTTGTCCATGACAAAGCCAGGACTAGAATCCAGATTCCTGGGTGTGTGGTCCAGTGGTTTTTCAAGCTTCAAAGCATGTGAGAGTTTCTTCTCTGTCAAGGATTTATATTGAGCCTAATTTTTCAATAGCCTAGTACTCTTTTAGGGGAAAGGAAACTAGTAATTTGGGGATTGCCTAAGGATATCCCTCACCCACCAGTCTTCATGTTCTAACTTTAGTTCATGAATCCACTTGAGTTAAAATGTAGATTTCGCCTTTTAAAAATTAACATGGATATGACATTGAGCAAAATTTCCTATGAATTAAACATATAAGAATGAATTAATACATCCTATGAGTTAGCTCTGAGGAAACTAGATAGAGGTCAGGTGAAATTGAGAAGTGGTCCTCGTTAAGACAGGTAGGAGGTGGGAGAATCTTCTAGGAGACTAATAACCTGGAAGAGAAATTGCTCAACATGATAACTCCTAGGCTTCCCTGGCTGTTAACTTACTAAGACAAAAGTGGAAGCCACTGGAAAAATTGTTGTCTTATCAAAGCTCAGGAATTCTGTCTTGTAGCTTAACATCCACCCCCTCTGGGATTTCCTTTCCAGTTTGGCAGTGCATGGTATTGCTGCTTGATTCTTCTGCCTTTCTCTTGTTGTGGGGGATCTCCCTCTTTTGCCCTTAGCTATGGGCTTTTCAGTTTGAGATGTGCTTCTTGTTTCATCATGTTTAGATATTGGTATTTCTCTTTTACTTTTTGGAAAAAAATCTCATCTCATCTATGGAAGCAAATTTTTTATAATTAGAATATTATTATATCTTAGTTTTCTCAAAAACCAGTCTCCTACTGAGATTCAAGAAAAGTATGTTTGGCATACATTTAGAAAATATGCTTCCTAATTTCTCTAAAAGGAAATACTGAACATTCCTAGTAAGATGCAGTTTTGTGTCCTAAAAGATACTGTTGATAATTAGAGTGACCTATGCATTGGTTTGCCTGAGACAGCCCTAGTTTATGCCTGTTATCCCAATATTATTATTGATAGTGCCCCCTTTCACTTGTAGCTGACAAATTTATGTTTATACTATAGATAATACCAATGTAAGAAATTTAGAAAAGTAAATACTAATAGAGTTGGCTTTTACAAACCCTCCTAGATTAGGTTTATATGTAATATCAATTAGTGTTTAATTTGCTGGCATTTGTGATCCTCAATGATACAGTGCAAATTTAAACACGTGTTTCCCTTATTCGCTATATAATCTCAACTTGTGAAATTGTTGGAAGTCACTAAGTTGCATGTTATGTAGATATCAGAGTTAATGATTTTAGGTAACAAAATTATTGTTTCATTGTCATCATTTTTGTTAAGCTTCTAATTNCTTCCTTCCCTCCCCTGCTTGTCTCTCTCTCTCTCTTAAAAAAAAAAAAAAAAGAGGGAAAGGCGCTGAAGGAGTCATTGAACAAATTATAGCTGAGAACTTCCCCAATCTGGGGAAGGAAACAGACATTGAAATCCAAGAGGCACAGAGAANGGATCTCACGATTCATGAGTTCGAGCCCCGTGTTGGGCTATGTGCTGACAGGTCGGAGCCTGGAGCCTGCTTCAGATTCTGTGTCTCCTTCTTCCTTCCCTCCCCTGCTTGTCTCTCTCTCTCTCTTAAAAAAAAAAAAAAANTCCCAGATAAACAGAAATGGAAAGAATTCATCACCACTAAACCAGCCCTACAAGAAATCCTGAGGGGGACTCTATGAGGGAAATGTTGCAAGGAACACAAGGTACCAGAGACACCACCACAAGCATGAATCCTACAAAGGACACGATGACTCTAAATCCATATATTTCAATAAGAGCACTGAATGTAAATGGACTAAATGCTCCAATCCAAAGACATAGGGAAGCAGAATGGATAAAAATCCAAAATCCATCTATTTGCTGTCTACAAGAGACTCATTGTATACCTGAGGACACCTTCAGATTGGAAATAAGGGGATGGAGAAATATCTATCACGCTACTGGAAGTCAAAAGAAAGCTGGAGTAGGCATACTTATATAAGACAAACTGGGCTTTAGAGTAAAGGCAGTAACAAGGGATGAAGAATGGCATTCTATAATAAACACAGGGTCTATCCATCAGGAAGACCTAACAATTATAAATGTCTATGCACCGAATATGGAAGCACCCAAATACATAAAACAATTAATCAAAAACAGAAACAATCTTATGGATAAGAATGTGCTAGTAGCAGGGGACTTTAATACTCCACTTACAGCAATGGATAGATCAACTAGACNCTCAATGGGGAAAATCTGAGAGCTTTCCCCCTGAAATCAGGAACACAACAGGGATGTCCACTCTCACTACTGTCGTTTAACATAGTGCTGGAAGTCCTAACGTCAGCCATCAGACAACAAAAGGAAAAAAAAAAAGCATCAGAGTTGGCAAAGAAGAAGTCAAACTTTCAGTTTTGCAGACGACATGACACTCTACATAGAAAACCGGACAGACTCCACCAGAAGCCTACTAGAACTGATCCATGAATTCTGCAAAGTTTCAGCGTACANTATAACACTGGGTGTTATATGGAAACCAACTTGACAACAAACTATTTTTTTAAAAAGTGAATTTTTAAATTCATTATAAACAGTAAATAATATACGCCATATATTTAAATCCAGCTCCAATAAGCTTAAATTTACATACTACTTTTTTCATCTATCCTTTTTTACTCCATGAATATTTGCACTAACAATATTTTTATTATTTTATTAAATTAAAAAATTTTTAATTATTTCTTGAGAGAGAGACAGACCACAAGCAAGGGAGAGGTAGAGGGAGGGAGACACAAAATCTAAAGTAGGTTCCAGGCTCTGAGCTGTCAGAACAGAGTCTGATGCGGGTCTCGAACTCATGAACCATGAGATCATGATCTGAGCCAAAGTTGGACACTTAACCAACTGAGCCACCCAGGCACCCCTTGTGCTAATAACATTTTATTGAGGCCCAATTTACAGACTATAAAATGCACAAATCTTGGTGTATATAATTCAGTAAATTTTGACAAATGTAGCCATCACCATGATCAAGATTGAGAACATTTCCATAACCCCAGAAAGTTCCTTGGTGCTCCTTCTCAGTTAATTCCTGTCCTCCCCAATCCCCACCTGCCATCCCAAAGCAACCAGTTTTCTGATGTCTATTTGAAAGCATTAGCTTTGGTTATTTTAAAACATCATATAAAGAGAATTGTGTAATGTGCACTCTTTTGTGTCTTGCTTCTTTGGTTAGCATAAGTTTGTTTCTTAAAGATTTGCTGGGTATATCAACAACCTGTTCTTTTTATATTTTTGACTAGTAGTTCATTATGTGTATGTGCCACAGTCTGTTGGTTCATTCCTTAATTGATGGCTACTTGAATTGTTTCCAGTATGTGGCTGTTATGAATAAGCTGCTCTGAACATTCTTGCACAGTGTGTTTTGTGGACTTAAGCTTTGCATCTCTTGGGTGTCATCTCCTTTGTTACCACTATTTTTTTTTTCTCATATGACTTCCTTTAGTTGTGATGAAAGAGATTCTAGGGAATATTTGGAGGATAAAATTTTTTGCAGGAAGGCATTTACCAAAATAATTTACTTAAGAGTTACTTTTTAAATCAGAAAACATTATATTGAAATGATATGTTACTCTGAAATTAAACTAAGGTCAAAATTTAAGATTTGGGGTTAGCAAATTACTTTTTGAGCTTTCTGAAAAAACTCATCTTTTCAATTGCATTAGCTTTAAGAGAATTATCAAACAAGCCAAAGCATTAAACATGAGTAATGTTTAGAAAAAAATGCAGCCCTATCATGGTAATTTCTTCATTGTTTTCCTTCTTCTCAGTGCTGTGGAACTTATAATTTTGAAAGTTTGGGGGAAATACTATAATAGGTCAATCATGGGGCCGATACGTGTTCTAGTCAGGATTTCCTTTGCCAGCATTTGGTCTTGGTTTCATTTAATTAGCGATCTATCATATCAACATTATGCAAATTTTTGTATTAAAAATAAATGAATCTGTTTCAAGGAAATGAGAGGTAATTCAAGTTTAAAAAGGGACTGAGCTTTCTCTTTTGAAGTTTAACAGAAATTATGTGCCTTTCATCGTTTTCCTATTTCTAGACTTTGCTGGATATGGAAACAAGGCCACCACAGGACGGTCAATAGTGACATTTCTAGTTATGACTAAAATTGCATAGTAATTTTTAATCAATTAGTGGTTAAAGTGTTATTTTTTTAAAAAAGCAGATTCCCAAAATTCATTAAAGGATGAAAAATTCTATTTAAGCACATAGAACATTTATTTGTGTGTCACTATTCCAAGCACCAAAAAAAAGTTTAGCATCAGTTTATATACAGAAATCAGTTTTTCTTATCCGTGACTTTTTCTTTTAGCTTAGTAAAATTTCAAAAAAAAAAAAAAAAGGATAGCCATTTTAAAGATTAAAAGTGGCCTCCTCATTTTATTTTACTTTTTAAACAGGAAGATACTTAGTTGGTCCTTAAAGACATATTATTATCTGTTAGAACACCTGAAACTTAGAGTTTCAAAATGGTTTATGACTGCAGACTTGAAAAGATCTAATCATTTTATAGCCGCCCCTTGGCTCCTTTTCAAGGATCTCTTGGATCTTACTTTTGTGATTTAAGATCTAAAATTCTTGTTTTGGCATTTATTTGTGTCTTTGATTAGCAACTAATGGGAACTAATTCTTTCAGCCATTTCTTGTCTTTGTTGCCAATAGAAACAGAACCTGTTATGATTCCATGTCTTTGAGTATGAACACCATCTATCTGTGGAAAAGTGTAGTCTTTGTGTTCATCCTAAAGTTATACTTCGAGAATATGTTAAATAACCACAATTTCAGGGGCCTCAGGAGGTATATCTTTTGGAATAATGGATCCGCTATAAAAATTGAAAATCAGTTTCATTATTGTTTTGTGTGTGTGTGTGTGCGTGTGTGTGTGTGTGTGTTTATGTAGCAAAACGCTTTTGTAGACATTGGGAATGTTAAAGCTACTATCCTATGCCAGGAGAGGGAGAAATAGGATGTATTTCATGTTCTATCATGGACAGGACTTTGCCCAAGTGTTTTCAGCTTCTAGTGAAAGTCAGACAGCAGATGTTGAGGCAAGTATTAGTTGAGAATAAATTTCTTCCCAAAGTTGATTAGATGATGAGTGATGAGCCCAGAATCATGGCATCTGAGCATGTGTCATGGGCATGCTTAGTTCTTTGCAGGGACCACAGTGCTATTGGCTTAATCAACGTTGTAGTACACTGTTTTAAAATAAATATGTCAATAGAACATAGCAGATTCTGGACAAATTGTGATCCTAGAAGTTTATCTTTATTCTCTACTTTTACTGTTTTTCCTTCATGAGGGTTTCCTTCTCCATACACCATTCTCAAACATTCTCTCCTTCCATTCTTTGCTAGGGTCCTTTGTTAAAATTGGAAGTTTAAAGATCTATCTCTGTGAGAAATATTTCTACTTCATCAGGGGTCAATATTTTCAGCTAAAGGAAGCCCAGGAATGGAGACTTCAGGATGAAGATGTTCTGTGTAGCAAGTGTCTGGTAGACACTTAGCTGGTTTTAGTTAATGTGTGGGAGTGGCACTGTCTTGTTCTGCTTTTCATTTATTTAAAAAATGTTTAATGTTTTATTTATTTTTGAGAGAGAGAGCGAGCGAGAGAGTGAGTGAGCAGGGGAGGGTCAGAGAAAGAGGGAGACACAGAATCAGAAGACAGGCTCCAAGCTCTGTGCTAGCTGTCAGCCCAGAGCCCAATGCGGGGCTTGAACTCAAAAACCATGAGATCATGACCTGAGCCAAAGTTGGTCACTCAACTGACTGAGCCACCCAGGTGTCCTTTGTTCTGCTTTTTAAATTACACCAAGTAGGTAAGAGATTCAGCTCCTTTTATTTTAAAATTTCTCAGCAATGTGGTCTGTTATGTGTTGGCCATATTTTCAGGCTGAATTCCCTTGTGCTAGCAAAATAGTTTCAGTGGTTTTAAGCCCCATATCTGGAAACAATGTCATTTAGAGGAAGGGAGGTTTTCTGTGTCCTAGAATTCCCTTGAAATTGACTCCACGTAGGCTAAGTTAGGCCACATGTCAATCTGTCAATCCCCAGTACTGTGACTGGGGATATGGAATGTTCTGAAAGGCTTGAGTTAGGATGAGCCCTCCCTCCACACCTGGCTCTGTGTACAGAATAAATTTTCCCTGAATCCCATGAAACCTTCAAGAAAAGAGTAAGGTAAGGATTTGGGTAGGAAACCAAGAGATTCTCATTGTAGTTTACCCCTTTGGTTACCCAACATCTCTTTATACCCAACTACATAAAATGAATTCAACCCATTCCTGCAGGAAAACAATACAAAATCTATTCCAGTGACTATATCATGCTCTGAATTCAGGATCTCTAATTGACATGCAGCGTTCTACATTAGGCCCATGTGCAGCTTCTCCTGGTTGGGAGACCTATAGTTAATGATGAGACATCTATCCCAATGCAACTAGTATAGAGATAACAGTATGGAGAGAATATTATAATTATGGTAAAAACTCCCATTGAGCAAATAGAAGGATGGGAACGAATGAAGTTGCATCTGACATATTGCATATGTTGTTACTTGCTTTTCAGGAATAGCATGGATTCCTGCTCTGGCATTGCACTGACTTCCTTGGTCAGCCAATAAGGCAGGCCATGAATCTTCCTGAGAAATTCCACTTGTCCCTTGTCCTCCAGGTTGTCAAGTCCGGTCCTCTGGGAGCATCCCTCTTAGCTGTTATTATCCCTAACCATATCACATATGGACTAAGCAGGTTTTGGTAGCTTATTTCTGCTTGCTGGCATTGGTGTAGGTACTAAAAAAGTCTTCAAGATAAAAGTGGAAGCATGCACCAAACTCACAGCATGAATCTAGAGGAGTTATAAGGCTGAACAAAGAAGCTTAAATATAAAATTACAACAGACCACTCCCAGGGTGATTTTTCATGGCAGCCCTAAAAAACTAATATAGGCATCATACTTTTATGTAATACAATAAATAATAGCACTTTATTAATATGATATCCTTACTGAACATAACATTTTTCTAAGTTTTCTGCAAATTTATTTAAGGCATCAAAATTTATACTTTTTTTTATTTTAAATAACTTTTTTAATCAATTAATTTATTTTTAAAATACTTATTGTCAAGTTGGTTTCCATATAACACCCAGTGCTCATCCCAAGTGCCATCCTCCATGCCCATCACCCCCTTCCC
>NW_027551557.1:656449-834165 GCF_008692635.1 Crocuta crocuta
AATCAGTTTTAACTTTAAAACTGATTATCTTCCTTGTTAAAAATTTATACAATGGTGTTTTAATGCTTCCTCTACTATTTCCTGAGCTTGAGGCTGTATAGGAAAGCATCTTAGTGATATGTTTGTAATTCAGAATGCCTTTTTATGTATTCTATCACTGCATCTGCAATTTCTTTTCTTTTTTCCCAAAGTTCTTAGGTTATTAATGCTCTCATTAAAAAATCTGCACAATCACCACAGATAATCATGGCGGAATCTTTACTCCTTCTCTTGTTCAATCTCCAGCTCAGTTTTGCCAGCACCAACACTGGCTTTTACAGTCACTCTGACTTTTATTTTTAAGTAGACTTCACACCTAGCACAGGGCCCAATGTCTGGCTTGAATTTACAACCCTGAGATCAAGACCTAAGCTGACATTAAGAGTCAGATGCTGAAGGACTGAGCCACTCAGGTGCCCCTCCCTGACTTTCTTTATTCTGTTCTTGTATTTCTTTTACTGTTTTCCTGAGGTCTTTTTCTTCTCATACAGGCCATCATGTCTTGCAAGTCTATGTTTGGGCTTATTTTTCTTTGCATAATCCAAGGAATCATAAATCAAACCAAAGCCAGTTGTCTTGCCACCACCAAAATGAGTTCTGAATCCAAATACAAAGATGACATCTGGTGTGGTCTTGCACATCTTGACTAGTTTTCCCCAAATCTCTGTCTTACGTACTGTTGCCTTTCTAGGGTGAAGAGCGTTAGTGACTATTTGTTTGCATTGAAGTAGTTGGTTGGTCATGAAATCCTGTTCCAGATAATTACTGTATTGTTCATGATGGACACTGAGCTTCAAGCAGCCAAGGAGGATGCAGCCACAATTTCATGGAAACATTAGAAAATTATCTTCCTTGTTAAAAATTTGTTGTTTGAAGCTTCATATGAAAATTATGTTCTTTTCATTAAATGAGGCAATCTTTACATTTAATTTCTATTTCTAAGGCTGTAGGTATTTGTTTTGAAATGTTGGGAGTAGTTTTCCAAATAAGCTATATCTATTGAAAATACAACTCTCTGATGCACTTTATTGTGTAATGTCCATGTGTAGTTTTTTGTAAGTGTTTATTGACCAAATTTACTGCCAGATGACCATTCTGTACTAGGCTTCAGGCTGGAGAGGTGGTATTTGCACCAATACCTCAGGGTTGGGCTCTGAGGGTAAACCATAAACTAGTCTCCACTAAAGGTTCCTGTGCTGTTCCACACAGAGTGCCACCACTGCTTCTGCTCCTGCTTTCACCACCAGTCCGGGTTCTGATTTCAGCCCAGCTGCCCCCTCCCGGTTCTGCAGGGTCACAGACCGCCCTGGGCATGTACGTTTGTGTACCAGGAGGCCAAGCCAATAGCATAGCACACTCTGGCCTCCTGTCCCCATGAGCTTGGCCTTGTGTGTGCATACACTGTAGCCTGGCCTATTTCCTCGTCTCACACGCACACTCCATTGCCTTATCAGATTTCACTTACAAAATACGACTTCAAAGACAAAGATGAATTTCATGATGGTGATAGCACAGCATTAAACCAAGTGCAGAGCCCTTCTGCATGTGGGACCTCATGTGACTGCACATGTCATGTCTACAAAGCTGGCTCTGAGGGAGGCCTCAGTGATAACACCACTTGACATCTTGGATCTCTTGAGGATAGCCATCATTGCATTACATGTGCATCTGAATTGGCTGATTTTAGTCCGTGTTTTATAACTGGACACAGGCCATGTTCACTGGCTTTAGCCTTGAGAAAATAAGTACAGTGTTGCCTTGATTCTATGGCTGGGGCCAAAAGAGATTTTTAAATCTCTTCCTGAGATTCAAAAGTCTCTTTACATATCTGCCTTTCTAACTTGGAATCTAAAGTTTACATTATTCAGGAAATGCTAATGAATGTGCATAAATAAAACTTACCCTCTATTTCTAATTAGCTGGTCTTTAAAAATATAAACCATCTCAACTTTCCAATTATACCTCCTGGATCAGGTTTTGCTATGATCTATGTTATCTCTTGGTTACTGGTTCCCCCTTATTTTCTGCATCTGTGTATCTTGTGTTTAGCCATCAGGAAGCCGTATCTTATTTGAGTATCTGAACATATTGACAGGCTCATAAAAATGATTGAAATTGTTAAGTTCGGAGATTCAGATCTAGATTCTTATCCGAGAATTTATCCAAATTTGTTAAATACTATTTGGCTTAATTTTGGAAGATATAGGAAGCAATAATGAGGACAACTTGTTGGGGTATCTTTTTTTAATATTATAGCTTTTTTAGTGATAAAAGAATAAAGACTATGCAATCTTTATTATTTATTTTTCAAACTCTTTTTAAAAAAGATTTTAAGTAATTTCTCCATTCATTGTGAGACTTGAGCTCACTACTCTGAGATCAAGAGCTGCATGCTCCACTGATAGAGCCAGGCTGGCACCCCCTACCTTCCAAACTCTTAACATTGCATGATGTAGTGCAACATTGCATGTACTAGTTATAAAATGTATATCACCTAAAATCTGTATTATAACTGGAGGACTAAATATCAACTAATTAACAAATTGCCCACATATTCTTATAGACCTTTATTAGATTGTCTAATTATACCTTTTGTAGGATTTGAGATGGTTCTATATAAAAATATTTGGTAAGCTTGACTTTCTGCCAAACCCAAGAGATTCAAACTTACTTGAGAAATAAAAGCAACTTTCGTTTATTAAGTGTCTGTGATTAAGGTAGAACCCCCTGCTTAAATCAAAGCTTTGGTATGGGAGTATACCATGTGTGTGCCCATTGTTTGTCCCAACTCTGGACATTAGCCAAACTTCAGTTTAGCGTTATCAGAAATACAGAGCACACTGTCATTAAAGATCCACTTAAAACAGGGCTTATGTTAGGTTAAGATTTATTATCCTTTTAAGAAACTTCTGATTTAGTTGCTATTATTGGTGAACATTTGGGAAAATGGAGTTAACTTTTTTTGAGGTAAGAAAGGAGGCAATAACTATTATGCTGAAAACTCTAATGGGGAAGATCCACTTTTCTATTGGACTGGTACTTTTGTACTTCTTGTTAAAATGATTGTTTTGGACAAAAAAAGTGCCTCCTTCTTTATGTACATTTCTCACATTGCTCACAATTTAAAATTATTTCCTTTTAATGTTGCTTTTACGTTAAAAAATGATTAAACGTATATTGGTCTTTGAAACTGAACAAGGCATTGAGGCATTAGCCTTTCATCTTCGGGAACTTTGGTTTAAACCTGAGTGAGTCTAAGTGAAAACAAGTTTGATCTTGTCACCTGCACCTCTCCAAACTCTTAGGATGAGCAGTAATTATAGAGAACTGAAACCATTCCAAAATATTTTAGCATTTCATTCTACTACGTAAAGAGCAGGAACAAAATACTTCATTGTGCAGCCAGAGAAAATTAGTATTATTCTTGAATATCATTACATTGTGGCCTTAATCATTGTAGCTTCAGTCACAAGTTATTTTGGAAAATGGAATCAGAGTGTTCAGTAGGATGCTTTTCAAAACATTGTGAAGAGGAGACTGGTGTCTGGTAATTTTAGAGGCCACTCTCTACTCCTCCTTGAGAGAGCAATTTCCTTTCTCTTAGATCCTCAACTGACAGGAAGTCTTTCCTTTATTATGTATCAAATTCTGCTCTAGGAGAATTCATTCCCTTAGAGCTCCAAATTGAAGATACTAGTTTAAAGTTTGAATCCAGCCTTAGGACATTGACATTGTATGAAGACTCACAGGCTTAAATTAAAGAACAAAACCTGAGAGTGGGAATTTTTGGTAGACAGAAGGAGTAAGCTCCATCGTCTTCAGGGGAGCATTTGAATCTCACTTAGTTCACATTGGAACTTAGTATTTGGAGTGTAGACAAAGAAGGTATGAAGACAGCAAAGTGGTCTTTTTGCCAGCTCAACTCATTCTACTGTCTTTCTCCTCTAAGAGCACAGAGTATCCTGTGTATCCTGGAGCAGCTTTGTTGCTTCTTAGCTATAGAAACTTGCAGAGTGATTGCTGTCTTGGGTTCAGGTTTCTGTACATCCATGGAGTGTCCTTGACCTATTCCTAACAAGGTCCTCAGCATTGACTTGACACTTAGTATGGTCCAGTTTGCTGCGCAGTTTGCTGTGCCCCCTATTTCCTCCATGTAATGGTGGCAACTCTCCCTGAGGGTCTCCACAGCCAACAGACATCTAGCTTCTTGGGGGAACTTCAGCTTGTGGATGGAGCCCTGAGTTGCTCCCTGTGCGTCATGTATGAACTTGTGAGTATGGGAGAACCTACTGATGTTCTCAGTGCCAGTATATATTGGCAGTTCACAAAACTCAAAAACCTAAAATGTATTCATGAATTTAATTTTATTCCTACACCATGTAACTGGAAGAGAGAATACTTCATATGTGATTTTAAAAATGCTCTGATTTTAATGCTGGAAGTCTCTTAAAATCCTCTGATTCTGGTCCTGTTTGTGTCTTCTCAAGAAGTTCATTTCTTCACTGCAAGTCCATCTCCATGTGCATTTATATGTGTTGATATTAGATAAGAGAAACTGAAGTGAGGTCAGATGCCTCCAAAGGAAGACTGCCTAAGCCTCTGAATGATGTGATATCCTATCCATTCAGAGAACATTAGGCTTCAAGATACTGGCTCTTCATTACTAAAAACTTGTGAAGCTAAGCATGGCAGTTTATTTATCCACAGTGAGATATAGAGCTGTTATATGGACCAAGACAATGGAGATTTACGACCAGCTCGCTTTTTCTCTATCATCAAGCTATGAGTTTCCTGGTTTTGTTCATTTCCTGTAGGAAATCACTGCAGTGACCTGAAATGCTCACATTCACGGGGTCAGTTTCCTCTCTTTATCTGACTTGGGAATCAGAAGGTTGTCTGGGGAGTAGGTCATTAAAACAAGGGGAGCTAGAAGAATAAATGATTGATAGCAGTGTTCTGAGGTGCTCTGATGCACCTTGAGTCGAGTCTTGTCAAATATGGCCAGATATAACCAAGTCTAATGGCTTCAGGCTATATACATTTCTACCCCCAGGAGTAATTAGCCTGACCATTGCGATTAGAAACACACCAAACTCCAATGGTTACACCTTTATCTCTCTTGGACTGTGCTTTGCTCGGAGCTGTTAACAAACTTTCCTGTCTAATCAGTTCCTACTTTGATGGACACATTCATTCACTCTTTTATTGTGTTAATGTGTCACCTGGTTATAGTCAAGCCTATTGGCTAGAAAGCCAATCAGGTAACTTGATATATCTATGAATTATCTCCTAGTAGGCTGTTCTTATATTTGTCTCCAAAGAATGGTTATTTCAAAGTTCTTGGAGACAACTTACCTTTTAGCCTTTATGTATTAACAGAAAACACATGGAAGCCAAAATAAAGCAGACTTTTAATCATCAGTAAACATTTCTTAAGTGTCTATAATGTTTAATGCAGATACAGTACATAAGACATGATTTTCACCATTATTATTGTATACTAAGTACTTTTACTTTTCTGAGCAAAATACTCTCTATTAATTCCTTTGATGAATTAAACTAAAATTTCCTGGTAGATTTCCCAAGTTTGGATTTCTTGGTCACCAGAAGATATACTTTCAAGCATCGTCTTAAATAGAAAAGTAAAGTTAAAATCTGAAACAGTTTGCTCACATGACTTGGCAGTCATTTGAAATGAGGCTATTTATGAGCCATTTACTTGTGTGCAATCTATTAAATTTGTGATGGTCAATTATGATTATGAAAAAAATGTCAAAATACTCTTTCATATATATATAATGTTTATTTTTGAGAGAGAGAGAGCATGTGCAAACGCACTTGTGCAAGCATGAGTGGGGGAAGGTGAGGAGCAGAGAGAAAGAGGGGGACAGAGGATCCAAAGTAGGCTCTGTGCTGACAGCAGAGAGCCCCATGCAGGCCTCAGACTCATGAACCATGAGATCATGACCTGAGCCAAAGTCAGACTCTCAATCGACTGAGTCACCCAGACTCCCCTCTTCCAGATATATTTTTATGGCATTTTAATTTTATTCTTTAGGTAGCTTGTCAATTTGTGCTTACCAGAGAATGATCAAAGGGCATTTGAGATCAGATTTTGGTTTCCATATTCTATTGAATATAAAATTCCTGGCTTGGTCTTTAAAATCCTTTAATATATTGAAAATATACATAATTTATTATTATATGAGAAAAGCAGCTTCCAAAACAGTATGTGATAATGTGGCTCCAATTTTATAATAGATTCATATGTGTGTATGTATCTATGATAAAATTAAATAAAATATGAATCAGTAATTTTATTTATTTTAAGCGTAGTGAGAAATATGAGTGACTATTTTAGTTTGCCCTACCCTGAATTTTGTGTCTAAAAATTTATTTAAAAATATCACTATAGTGTTCTATTTACTGTAGGAAGACAATAAGTTAAAAAGCACTCTAGTAGATTTGCTCTTAATTTTAAAATAGCAGAGTATTCAGCAATTACCTCACCATAAAGCTGGTTTCTTGCTTTTTAAGTAATTTAGGGTACTTGCTTTTTTCCACTGGCTTCTCATCTTTGTGATTTGACTAATTTAGAACTATTAATTCAAAAGTCACTTTTTCTCTCCAATCTTGAGCTAGTCACCACGATACTTGATTTTTTCTAATATAGAAAGATATTTCTGTATTTTCTCCAACTTCATTTATCCAGTGCCATCACTGATTAAAATCTCCATACTTTGAAGGAAAAATTTTGAACTGCTACTAACTAGAATATTTATCTGCTGGAGAAATTGTTGAGAGGCCAATCTCCCTTTTAGATGATAGCTAGCTTGCTAGATAAAGTTGTCATTACATTTAATTTGGTCTTTAATTATAAGCAGATGGATGAATTATTTTAATCACTGCTCTATATCTTAACAGTAGTTCGTACATTGACACAAAGTGAAAAACATCAAACAGAAATTAAATACTAGGGCAGGAAAGCAGCCAGCCTTCAAGGGGAGCGATTGATCACAACTTGTCATCTTTAAAGGCCAGAAGAATGCAAAATAAACACTTGGGATTAGTGTACTAAATATGGTTCATCAATCTTCAGCCCTGCTCTCTGATAATTTATCTATCTCATTTATTTTAATGCTTTATCATGTATATATCCAGCTCTGTAATTAGTCTTTCAGGTATTCCCTTTTTCTTCCTGCCTTTGAAATTGTGTGCGGTGAGGTTCTGCTCAGAGAGGATATTATTACCACCCCATACAAAAGAAGCAACTCTTGAAATGATTCTGTTTCATAGTTTACATGCCGAAATTCTTGCTAAAACTCAGAGGGTGTGTTAGATTTGGTTTAAAGAGAAGGTCTTAGCAAATTTACTCTGTTCTTTTAAATAAAGAATTTGCTTTGGCTGTAGGTAAACTGTTTGATTTTATAGGAGGAGTCTGGATTTAGTTTCATTAAACCCAAAATGCAGTTTAATTTTTTAAAAATAAAAAGTACCAATGATAGCTTCTGAATTAAAGTCATTAAGTGCTAGCATGCTATTGACTTGCTTCTGAGTAAAGAGTTTGTTGTTCCTCGACTCAAAAGAATATCACTAATAGTATGTTTTCTCCCATAGTGATAAATATACTGAGATTATATAGTAAATTACATTTGGGATTTATACTCAACTATAAATTTTCCTGTACAACAGAAGCATTCCCACAGATCTGTTATACGATATAGTCTCAGAATATTAATATTGGTGAATAATTTTGATTATTTATTATTAAACACTGAAAACCTAAAACAATGTACAGAGTCCAGATAGGTGCACTGTTTTCACCTTGACGTTGTGAATATGAGATGACTTCTGGTACTTTGAGTGTGGACATGAAGTAAAAATATTGAATTATCATAAGCTTCTTTACAAACCCAAATGTGTAAGATTTTTCCATTTTTAGCTTCACTTTAAACTGTACATAGTTCATTCACTTTGTAGGTTATCTAAGGCAAAGCTCTCATCCTATTTGACTTCCTGTTGTAATGTCTCTAGGTTATTTCCCTTTATTGGGTGTTAGAGAGTTGCTGTGGGCTCAGACCTTTCTTGGAATGAACCAAAGACCAATATCATTTGGAATTTCCAGTGGCAAATCCATGTTCCAAAGTTAGAATGGGTTTTTGTTTTAAATATTCTCTGATGTGTTAGTGTATTGGCCAGCCTTATATACAGCTATTTGAAAGAAAACATTGATTTTAACATTTGAAGGGCACACAGGTCTCTTATATGGGCTGGAAACTCATTTTTTACTGCCATGTCCTGCTTTGTGGGATCATTATTGTCTTCCACTTTTCCTCCTTCTAGATCTTCTTTTAGCTTCCAGGAGACCACACAATTTACTGATTATGAATATGGACTTCAAAATTAGAATTGTTTCCTGGTTCCTCATAGCTATGTAACCTTGGGTACCTTATCCATAAATAGGACTGTTATGGGGACTCAATGAGATTGTATCTGTAATATACTTAGCATAGTGTCTGATGCATGTAACTGTACAATATTATTAGCCATTATATATTAAAAATAATTGGTTGATTCTCTTGCCCCTCCCCCACATTCTCTCTGTCTCTCTCTCTCTCTTTCTCTCTGTCTCTCTCTGTCTCTCTCTCTCTCAAAATAAATAAATTAACATTAAAAAAAGCAGTTGGTTGATTTACTACCACCCTGGGGTCATATTGAGTTTGTTGTTTAGAAGTTCCCTTTGGATTTTTTTGCATTATATAAGGCCTCTTAAAATACCCATCCTAGAAGTATCTTTCCAAAGTGCTCAATCTGAGAACAGGTGGTGAAAGAAGAAAGGGGCAGGTGATGGTGGTTTTAAGCAGAGTAACCCCACCATGCCCCAAGAAACTTCCAATCTATGATCAGGGAATGCACTGGGGAGGAAAGCTTCTCTCCTGAGGGGATTGGGGTTGTCCTACTGGGAAAAGGGGCAGAGTTCTCTCTTTATGGTGATGTGAGGATGGAGAATCAGTGTTTCATCAAACATACTATAATTATTGTCTCTGTATCCTGTCCTGGTTTTTCATAAATACCATTAAAACTAAGACCTATCAAGCTGAGGACTGCAGGATTTTTGTCTTTGTTAGAACTTTCCCTTAACCTACTTGGATGGGGAGGAGAAGCTTATTCTGGACTATGACAGTCTTTTTGGTTTAGGTGATATGCTTACCCAAGCCCCCTTGGACTTCAGTGCTAGTTATGGAACCATGTGACACCATATGCTACTAATTATCCTAATTGCTCTCTCATTTGCTCCCCTGACTGACTCTAACTCAAATCAAATATAGATTTGAATCTCAGCTCTACTCCTTGGATAAATCACTTAACTTCTCAAAACTTCTGTTTTTTAATCTGTAAAATGATGATAAGATATGATGAGAAAATGGTTTTTTTAATGGCTGTAAAAATGATGATAAGAATGGTTTTACTGTTCAGGGTTGTCATGAAGATCAAATGATGTGTAAAGTTGCTTAATAAAACCTGATATTTTCACAGATTAATCACACATTTGTAGGAAGCACTCTTCAACATGGATTTTTCTATTTCAATTATTCTCTCTTCATTTCACCAATCAATTAAAGTTTTCAGTTTCTTTTTACTTCTTCTAACTCATTTCTTTCCTTGCAAATATAGGTTACAAGTAACTGAATAGATTCCACTATTGTCTGGAATATTCAGCTTAATCCTAGAAATTTAAGCAATGCCAAAAGCCAGATGAATGTATTTTTTTCAAATATGTGACTACAGGGTACAAAAGTGTTATATCTCACATTAGGCTGAGAGAGAGAGAGAAAGAGAGAGAAAAAGAAAGAAAGAAAGAAAGGGAACGAAGAAAGAGAGAGAGAGAAAGAGAAGAGTGAAAGAACGAAGAGAGAGAAAGAGAGAGAGAGAGAGAGAAGAAAGAAAGAAAGAAAGAAAGGAAGGAAGGAAGGAAGGAAGGAAGGAAGGAAGGAAGGAAGGAAGGAAGGATGATGGAGCATCATTCATGCTCCAGAAGGCGATGAAAGACAGAGGAGCATGGTGACACAAAGCTGACCATGGTGGCACACATCTTCTGATGATGCCAGAACTGACAAGCCTACTGGACAAGAGAGACACTTATGGGCTACCAAATCAGGTATTTGAATGTATCGTTTCTTATATGTCTCCTTGGAGGGGAAGCTCAGAGGAAGCCTTTGGCAATCTGATGCCTGGACTGAAACTCAACTTTGTCATGTTGGTGCCACATCACAGCACCGCCCACACTTGACTCTCCCTCCCTCCCTCATTTATCCTAAAGATGCAATTATTTCCACTGAATTTATTTCCTCTTGCTCTTACATATACCTTGATGAATAAATCAGTTGATGAATATGGATATAAATCAGGCTTGCTAACCAATTGGAAACCTTCCAGAGACATCAGCAATGACAGTTTGGAAAGCAATATGCCAGAGAGTGTTGTGATAAGGATTTTTTTTTAACATAGAAGTTTGGTTTCTCTTCCCCTGGATAACATTTTTTTTTTCATGTGAGATATCTCTGCTATTATGAAGGATGAACCTGTTAAGCTTTATTAATTGTTTACCATTTAACAAGTAGTTTTATTGAGCATCTACGGAGCTCGGGTTAGAACTATCATCAGAGTGGGGATAAGTATAGAAAAGGTACACTCCCTGTTGTCATGGAGCTCACAAGAGGGCAGACTAGTAAACAGAATGGTTTAATAGTGTATGCTGAGAAATCTGATAAATCTTTCCATAAGTACTTTGGAGCTACCTGGAGCAGGAGAGTAAGACACTGCTTCTGAGAGTGGCTGATTCACGTGCTGGGCTTTAAAGAGTCATGTGTGGTTATTACACATTCCTCCTTCCACTGCTCCCAGCTCCATTCTCCTCCCTTCTTTGCTGAGGAAGCTGATCCCTGCTATGGTGCATACTATGATATGCCACCCAGATTCCCATTTCAAGAATGAAAGTCTCATTCCCTCAGCTACTGGATGACAAACATCAGGTGTTAACCCTCTTTGGTGTTTATGTCTCCTGAAGAAAACTGCCTCCCCTAAGGCCATACACCCTTCCAGGAGCAGCCTGTGTCCAATCACTCATCATTACCAGGATATAAAGACCTTTACCCTACCCCATAACCCTTGCTTCAACTTGAGAGAGGCTTAAAGGATCATCTTAACTCTAGAACCTCACTGGTGAACCTAACCCATGATATCTGTGGACTGCAGTGCCAAGGCTTCTGAACTGGCTGGATTTTTCATAATTCAATTGGTGGCATATTGGTGGAGAGAGAGGTGTTTATGCCATGTATCCTTTCTGCTTTCACGATATTCTCTGGAAGTAGCTTGTCCCTCTAGGACTATAGCTTCTTTCCAGGTAGGTGCTCCTCCCTGGTAACTGCTCTCACTGTTCCCTCCCTTTGCTCCCTCAGGCCTAAGAGTGGTAATATTTCCTTCTTTGGCTGGTCTCCAGAGGCCTCAACATCCCTAGTTGGTTTCCTTAACCCAAACATCTTTTGGTTCAAACTTCAGTTGAAGCAGTGCTAGCCTGGTAAATGTTTCATAACTGGGTCTCTGGGGAAAAAGATTAAAAAGCTTAGACTTACAGCATTTTTAAATTTCTGTAGGGTATATATGCCCACCATGGCCTAACATGATGCCATTGAACACAGAATTGGAAAAAGATATTAAATAGTTCCACCATATTGATGCAATAGATGTAAATAATTTTAAGATTGTACATAATATTTAAATGTAATAAAATAACACAGAAGGCATTCATTTTGAATATACATTGCCTTTGTTTTTACTGTAATTCAAGAAATTATAAGTTAATTTAATTTTTAATAATGACTATGTTTAACAACCAGTTTGTAAAATTCCAGAGATTTAACAGTCAGCTCTTGTGAGTCAGTAAAAGTGGGCTCCAGCATACTGCTGAGTTGAAATATCTGAGTAGAATTTTGCTTTAAGGTGAGACCTCCCTGGGGCTCCTGGGTGGTTTAGTTGGTTAAGTGTCTGACTTCAGCTCAGGTCATGATCTCATCGTTCAAGTGTTCAAGCCTCACATCGAGCTCTGTGCTGACAGTCTGGAGCCTGGAGCTTGCTTTGGATTCTGTGTCTCCCTCTCTGTCCCCCCCCCACCCTGCTCACACTGTCTCTCTCTTTCTCTCAAAAAATAAAATAAATAAATATTAAGGTGAGACCTCCTTGATATAGGTAAGTAGCAGTTAACTAGTCAAGTTATAGGTGAAGCTAAGAAATAAATGGTAGGGGGCAAGGGTAGACCTGAAGTGTGAGTGAGGAAAGGATGGTTAGTAAGTATCCCAGACCAGCATATGTAAGTTTCCCAAACATTGGGTAACTTAAGTGTCATGTGCCTCCTTTCTTTCTTTCTTTCTTTCTTTCTTTCTTTCTTTCTTTCTTTCTTTCTTTCTTTCTTTCTTTCTACAGCTCTGTCCCATCATGACTTTTGACTACTTAGCTACCTCTTGAATGTCAGAAAGGAAATCTAGAGGTAGTGTATCAGGGAGGGAGTTTGATTTTTCAAATGATCATTGCCAAATTTCCCAGAATATGTGGCCAAAGACTCAAGTTTGAGTTCTGTGTCTCAAGAGGGTTGTTGTGATGGTTGGGATAGGAGGTGGTGGGGGGAAGGGAATTGATTTGGGAAGAAGAGATGGAATGGTTGAAAACATCAAAAGACATTGAGAGAAATTGAAAACACATTGAGTGGACAGGAGTGAGTTTGCAAACAAGTATTTTTTCTTCTCCCTTTAAAGCAAGTTTTCTTCTAAATTTTTATTTCTATAGTTACCTTGAAAATATGGAAAGAATAATCAGTGTTTTGGCAAATCTATGAACAACAGGACCAGATCAAAGAATGCAGAAGTGGAGAGAGCATTGATTTTGAAAAGTTATTCCTGCCCATATTTTCTACTAGGGTTGAGATCACATTTTCAACACACTTATATTCTGGCTATGTGTTGTCCCTCAGAAGATATATTAATAGAGAGTCCATAACTGTGTTCTAGATAATGATGAAGAGCCTCTTGAGATTGCATGTTCCAAGTCTGATGTCAACCATGCAAATATTCCAACAGAAAACAAAACTTCTATCCCCCTCCTGTGCTGAAAAAGTTTCACAGGTCATTCTCAATTCATGAAATGCATGCTACATAGTTGAGAAGGAAATGTGGGTTTCTTTACTTGATCAGTGAAGCCATCATTTCAGAACTTGTAAGTGGACAGAGCTTTGGTCCTTTCCATAGACATTCTGGGAGCAAGAATCCTGGGCTGAGTGAATTCAGCAGGTAATTCATTCTTAGGAACCAGCCAGGAACTTTTCAATTAACTAGGAACTAACTAGTAAGTGGTTGGGTCCTAATTAATGATAGGTATGCCTTAGGATGACATACAAACTTCCACAAAAACCAGAGATACTGCTTCTATAGTGCCCTCTGAATGAAACCTGAATATTATTTTATTCCCTGAAATAAAATGTCTACACAATTTTTAAAAAGTTCTACTCTTTGAATCAGTTAAAATAAAATTCCTTTTGGGAAAGATTTTCTCATAAACATCTGGCTCTGGGGTATTTTTGCATTTTCAAGCCTTCTTCCCACCTAGAGAAAGAAAGATGGGATGACAGTGAATGGAATTTCACTTGCTTTTTTTGATACACTGTGTTTATAATCAAGAACATTTGATTGCATTTTATATTATGTATGGCACTTCAAAGCATGTAGGATCTTCCTTGACTTCCCTCCTCAATTTCCAATCCAGCCTCTTATTATTATAAATAGCAGTAGCTACTATTATTTGGGTGGAGTTTTACAATTTGTGTAGTCTTATACTTACGTTATTTCAGTTAATTTTCACTATAAACTGGCAAGGTGTTTCTGTTAGTCATCATATTTTATGCCAAGGAACCTATTTCAGAGAGTTTCAGCAACTTGCCCAAAGCTGAGCAGGTTGGAAGTGACATAAGTGAGAGTCAACCTTTGTCTGCCTCCATACTCCTCACATTCCTACTTATATATCTACCAGACACAGAGTTATAGGTTGTTCCCTCCAACTCTTTCAGTGGAATTGGCTGACCACATCTGTTGGCCATTTTAATAAAGAGAAAGCTTTGTATCTTGTTTCTGGCTACATATTCCTGGTGAGGACAGTGGTGCTTTGTGGCCAATAAAGGCACTCCAGATGCTGCGAGGAGAGAGACCCCTTTACCCAAGTAAAATGCCATTTTAGGTCTCTGTCTCTCCCAGCTATAGCAGGGGAAGTCTGAATTTCTGTGAAGGTGTTTCCATAAACCATATTTGACGACACTGTGTCCCTGCCTCCCACCCTGGCCCAGTCCCTGCAAACAGTTTTATAGGTAAGAGCTCATCTCAGGCCTAACAATAGTTCTGACCCATGCCCCTCTGGCTGCTGTGTGGTTGAGATGGTAAATTACCCATTGAGAAAAGCTCAGGAAGTAGGAGGTCATGGAGCAAACAGCAAGTAAGAGGAAGAAGAGCACCGTCTGTATACCAAGTTAAGTGTTTTACTTAATTGTTTCATTTAATACTCAAAACTAGTTTATGAAAGAATTGCTATAATTGTCTTCATTTTGCATGTGAGAAAACATAATGGAAATATAATAAACTCATCCAGAACCGTGTGTCATAAACAGCTAGGGAGTGGTGAAGCAGGGATTTGACCTAATGCTTTCATAACAATACTATACTCTTCTATTTCTTAGTTTATAATCCAGTTCTAAATAGTAGTGTAGAGAGATACAATCTGAATCCTTAACAGGCTCTCCAGGGCCTATACAATGGACTTATCTCAAGCCTGTCCACAACCTTTCCATATTCCTACTTTCTTCAGTGCTTTGCTCCAGCCATAGTGAATGCTGTATAGCATACAGAGTCCTCTGTGATCTGTCTTCCTCAGAGCCTGCATCTTGCAAGTCTTTACTCCATTCTCTTGGATAATCTTGCTCATGCTCTGTGCCTCAGCTGTATACAGGAAGCCTGCCATGCCCTCCCAAGTCTGGATTAGGAGCTCTGAGGATCCCAGAACATCCATATATTCCCCCAGTGGAGCACACACTATAATTTTTACTTGCCTCTTTCCTCTACTAAAGGATAAACTTCATAAAGGAAGGACCGCCTGCCTTATTTGCTGTTATATCTATAACACCATGAGTCAAAGCATGTTCAATAAATGTTTGCTGCACAGTGAATGAGGATACATTTTCCTCCTGGCCTTTGTATTGTTCTATTCCCTCTGCCTCACTTTTTTCTCTTTTTCTAGTTAATTCTTATTTTGCTTTGTGCCTATGTCAGATGTCGCCTCCTTCTGAAGCCCAGGCTGGTTTAGGTGCTCCTCTTAGGTGTTTTATGGCATCTTGGGGTGCTTTTCTCAAGCTCCTCAATCATCACACAATATCATCAGTGCTTCTCACTAACTCTGGACTGAAAAATCCTTGAGGACATAATTTCTATTCTAATTATTACAATGTTCCCATTAAGCAATACAGAGCCTAGTACAGTGTAAGAATAATTTATGGAATGAATGGATACATTATTTTGGACTAATTAAGGGACTGTGATACTAGTAATACTCATTCATCTAACAAATATTAATTATGTGTCAACTCTGTGCCAGGCATATTTCAGGTGAAGGTACGACAATGAGCAAAACAGACATGTTCCCTGTTCTCATAGTTCTTAGAGCCCAATGGTGGGGGTGGGGGGGGGTAGGAGAAAGGAGGTCTGGTTAAAGTTAGTTGCTGAGTAGTCCAGTTGTAACAATAGGCAGCCTTTATAAAGAATTATGTAAAGCATTATCCCTTACTTCTTGGGGTACTGTTGAGGTTATGGAGGTGCCCATATTTTGTATCTTACAGCTTCTGCAGATATGCTAGTTTTAATGCATCCTTTTACTATTGTGGTATAGACCTCCCTAAATTGCAGATAATCACTACTTAAGCTGAAGTGCATAATGTAGCTTATTATTCAGAAGGCTTCTCTTCTGTATTCCATACTTTCAAAGCAGCCTCTTTCTGGCATGGTTTGGGTTCATATTGCCTGAGGCAGGGGGATGCATGCCATGACCTCTTGAAGTTCCCATCTACTCAGTGCCTTTCTCTGATTACTTTAATTAAATGTAAAGCAGGATGTGATGATGAAAAGCATGATCAGACTTATTTTGATTGAAGTTCTCACTAGAAAAGATGGGATTAGTGAAGATTTTTAGTGTACAGGAGACACCACTGTTTGAATAATTAGGATTATGTGCAGAGCCTGTGAGCTTGAAACAGAGCAAAGAAAGAATGAGCAAAAGAGATGCATTCGAGAGGAGTTGAAAAGCTAATGTGACATTTTTGATGAGAAAAGTGTTGGGGATGACAAGAGGCAGGGAAGCCTTTGTATAAAGAATAATAGATGACACAGAACAGGAGTCTTAGAAGAGGCATGTCATTGGGGAGAAAAAGTGAAGAGTTTTGGTATAGGAGCTGGACTGTGGTCCTGGCTTTAGAACACAAACTCTTTGAGCTTCCTTTGCCTTATCTGTTAAAGGCTCCAGAATTCTAGACACTTTCTACTGCCGGACCTGCTTTATGTGGGGAAGAGATGATGCAGGAAAACCATAAAGTAGAGCATTTGAGAACATATAGACCCGGGATAGCAAATAGGTGTATATTCACATGCTAACTTTTATTACTTGGTGGTTGGACATGCTGAAAAGAATTCTGATGCCATGCTTAGGATGGATGGGAAAAGGTTCCATGTTTGATTAGTGAGGTCTGTGATGGGTACAAAAGTAGAGAGTAGTGGCATGTGAGTTTGGAATTTGGAATACCTACTTTAAACAAATGACTGTGTTTGTTTTAAGGCATATCTCTGTGACAAAATGAAATAATTAAAGGTTTAGGCCTTTGCTTTCTTGGAGCTATGTACTTCTATGCAAAGATTCCTTGTTTCTCAGTGATTTCCATCATATACAATAGTGATTGTCATGACAAACAACAACAATTAAAAATAAAAATCTTAAATTTATAAAGTGTTTTGAATGATCTTCCTATTTGGGATGCTCAAGATACATGTGCATTCATGTATATCATCTGATATTTATCGCAGAATATCTCTGTGTAGTGCCACATTTCCCAGATTCGAGGAAATGAAGCATAGTTAAGTGGTTTTAAATGTTATTGAAATAGGTCCACATGGAACAAGTTAAACTGGGAAATCAATGTCCAATGGAAATGGCAGTTTGAGTTTCTAAGAATTATCAGTGCCTTGAGATCTTACACTTTGGAACAATACTACCACCCATGCCCTCATATTCAGAAGAGTCTCTTTGATCTACCTGTTATTTTGAGAGGATAAGGGAGATAGTAAGAGAATAGACCATGCCTATATACCGGGCTTCACTTCTCAGGTGACATTTTTAGCAAACTCTTAAATGTATACCTACCTGGATTTAATGACTGGTATAGCTTATTTCCCCACCTCCTTCTTATGGCTAACACAATGGTGAAGAAGTTTTAAAATTGTGTGTTATTAGGGTGTCTGGGTGCCTTAGTTGGATGGGCATCTGACGTCTGCTCAGGTCATGATCTCATGTTTCGGGAGTTCATGAGTTTTGAGCCCCACATCAGGCTCTGTGCTGACAAACAGCTCAGAGCCTGGAGCCTGCTTCAGATTCTGTTTCTCCCTCAATCTCTACTGCCCCCCCCATTGTGTTCTTTCCTGTCTGTCTCTTTCTCTCTCAAAAGTAAACATTAAAAATTGTCTATTATTGTGAAAATACTATCTCTGAGCCACTTCCAAAATTAGAGTGAGAATCCTTAAATCTACCTGGGTCACTTATAGAAATTCATGTCTGTCTGTATAAATACATGTTGGAAAAGTCTGGGTGGGGACTTTGGGCAATGTCTATGTCTACTCTACTTCTTTCTTTCTCTGCTCCCTCTACCCTCCAGCCCCCATCTCTTTCTCCCAGCATACATTTATGTTCTCTCCCATTAGGACTTAATGTCCCCTTTCCCCATTGTTTACATACATTTAATGGAAAGGAAGAAAAGTCTATTCTGTCTTTTATACCCCAGAAGGATTGGTTTGAGTTCATCTTCTCCTACTAAATTTAAGATCAATCTCTCTTGACATATTTTAGATGAGTTATGGAAAAACTATATGAAGAGAACCTCAGACCTACTTCTGCCTATGAATTCAGGATGAAACACAAAAAACATATTATTCTGAGACACTATCAGTGTCTACCACATACTATCAGTGGTAGGAGGGCATTTTTGTTAGCACCATTTTTCTTCTTTAGTTCAGGTTTTCCTGGATATGTGGCCACAAAATAGTCAGAGTATATGAAGCCAAAGAAGAAACCACAGAGAAAAGCCAAAGTGGACATTCCATATTTTTTAAATTGAGGTAAAATTTACATACAGGGAAACAGAAAGATGGTAAGTGTACAATTTGACAAATTGTAACAAATATGTAACCATGTAACCAACACCCTGATCACAATGTAGAACATTTCCATGACCCAGAAAGTTTCTGGGTGTCCTTTTCTAAACAATTCCCAAGCCCCATGGGCAACCACTGTTCCGATTTCTATCATCCTGAATTCATTTTGCTGTTCTTAAATTTCATATTAATGGAATCATACAGAATGTACTCTTGTTTCTGGCTTCTTTCACTCAACATAGTGTTTTTAAGGTTCATTCATGTTGTTGCATTTTTCAGTAGTTTTGTTTGTCCATTTTCTGTTGATGGACATTTGGGCTGCTTCCAGTTTGTGGTGATTATGAATAAAGCTGTTATGAATATGTTTTATCAGGGACATATTTTTCCCTTACATTGGCTCAATATCTAGGAGTGGAATTGTGAGGTTATAGGACAAGCCTATTTTTAGCCTTATAAGGATCTACAGTTTTTCAAAGTTCTTGTATTATTCTACAGTCCCATTGGCAAGGTAGGCAGTTATATAGGTTCCACCCCCTCACCAAACAATGGTATTGCCCTTCTTTTAAAATCCAGCCTTTCTAGTGTGTGCATCTCATGGTGACTTTAATTAGTATTTCCTAGCTATGTTGAGCACTTTCTCATGTACTTATTGGCCATTCATAAATCATCTTTAGTGCAGTGTCTATTCAAGTCTTTTGCTCATTTTAAAAATTAGGTAGTTTGCCAACGTATTATTGTTTTGAGGAAGTTTGTTATATATTCTTGGTGCAAGTATTTTGCCAGATATATATATTGTGATTATTTTCTCCCAATCTGTGGCTTACATTTTCATTTTCTTAATGGTGTCATTAGGTAAGTTATTAACTTTGAAATCCAATTATTGCATTTTTATGATTAATAATTTCTATGTCCTAAAATATCTTTGTCTGCATTCAGTTTTAGATATTCTCCAACATTTTCTGTATAGGAGATATTACCATTGTAACTTTTATGTTTAGACTGAGGACACATCTTGAATTAATTTTTGTGTATGGTATGAGGTAGGGATTGATGTTGATATTTTTCCACCTATTTATCCAGTTGTTAAGCACCATTAGTTGAAAGGCAGTTCGTTTCTTTCACTGAATTGCTTACCTGGGCATTTATTATTTATACCTTGGACAACCAATTTTGCATTTGTCAGTAGTTTTGTAAGGAAGAAAAACTCAATTTATTATCTCTTATTTTCCAGATATTTTACAGTCATCATATGCCATCATTTTTACATTTACATGGTAATCGGATATATGAAGTAATGAAGAAGTCAGTTGAGGCCATCTTGTCCTTTGAGGTTCAAATGAAATTGGCTTGAGCCTCAAATCCCAAGAAACAGTTAGAACTTCCACATCCCAACATGTCTGTCTCCCTCCATACTAGCTTTTGGATTAATTTATTTCTGTACACTGCTATACTTACTATTCATGGTCCTATCTGGAGCCAAATTCCACTTGAAATACCAAATCCCACTTCATTGCTCTTGAAAGTTTCCCAGCTTTTTCCTTACTTATCATTTTACTGAATCATTTTAATCAATATATAATTACACTAATATTTTTTTCCATTCTGAGAAAAACCATTCTCTTTGTTTCCACTTCCTGCACCAAATACTTTCTTTGGTCTTTGAAGAAAATTCTCTTAAGTGTTATCTGCACTAGAAGTCTCCAATTACTCTTATATTCTTTCTTAAATATCTCCAAACCAGTTGTCACCAGAGTCATAAATGACAAGCAAAGTCACCAATAACAACAGTTGCTAAAAACCAATGATCAAATTTTCAGTCTTCATCTTATTAGGCCTGTCAACATCACCTGGCACCATTCTTCACTTGACTGTCAGGACACTATGCTCTGATGTTTTACCTCCTACTTAGCTGTTGCTCCTTTTCAATTTCCCTTGCTGGTTTTTCTGCATCTCTCTTACCTCTTAGGGCTGTAGTATCCTGGGCTCAGTCCTCATTTGTATTCTCTATTTGCATCCACTTTCTTGTAGATCGTAGTCAGTCATGTGACTTTAAATACCACTACATGGTGAAGACACAAGTGTCTCTTTCAGTGATACCTCTGACCGCCCTTGCCCTAAAATGAAAAATTCCCTCATATATTTATGTTTCTTTGTTTTCATGGGATTCATAACCCACCTTGTAATTTGTCCCTCCCCCTCCCCCTCATATGTTAAAGCCCTAACCTCCAATGTGACTTTATTCAGAGGTGGTGTCTTTGGGAGGTAATAGGTTTAGAAGAAGTCATTAGGGTAGGGTCCCTCTCTATGATGGGATTATTTTCCTTACAAGGAAAGGAAGATCCAGAGCTCCCTCTTTCCCAGCCATTTGAGAACACACTGAGGTGTTCCTCTGCAACCCAGGAAGATAGCCTTTACCAACAACCAAATCTGCCAGTACCTGGAAATTAGACTTCCTAGCTTCCAGAAATGTGAGAAATAAATATCTGTTATTTAAGACATAGCAGCCTGGGCTGACAAACCAGAATTTCAATTCTCCTGTCTTTATTTGGAAAGAAAACCAGCTTTCTACTTATTGCTTAGCACTGCCCACTATAGAAGACATCCAGATGGCTAACAGACACATAAAAATATGCTCAAATCACTCATCATTGGAGAAATACAAATCAAAGCCAGTGTGTGAGATACTACCTCATACCTGTCAGAATGGCTAAAATTAACAACACAGGAAACAACAAGTTTTGGTGAAGATGTGGAGATAAGGAAATCCTCTTTGCACTGTTGGTGGGAATGTAAACTGATACAGCCACTCTGGAGAACAGTATGGAGGTTCCTCAAAAAGTTAAAAACAGGTGTTATGCTTAGGGAAATAAGTCAGGCAGAGAAGGACAAATGTCACATGTTTGTACATATAGGAGGATTAGGAGGAACTTATCTGACGACCATGGGAGAGAAGAAGAGGGGAAATGGTGGGGGAAAGGGAGAGAGGCAAACCATGAGAGACCCTTGAATGCTGAGAAACAAACTGAGGACTGATGGATGTGGGGGGGGAGGGGGGAGATGGGCATGGAGGNATACCTGATGTTTTAGCAGCTTTATTGACAATAACCAAACCATGGAGAAAGGCCAAATGTCCATTGACATATATATATTTACAATGGAGTATTACTCAGCAATCAAAAAGAATGAAATCTCGCTATTTGCAACAACATGAATGGAAGTACAGTGTAGTATGCTAGGTAAAATAAGACAGTCAGAGAAAGACAAATATATGATTTTACTCATATGTGGAATTTAAGAAACACAACAGATGACCCTAGGGAAAAGGAAAGAAAAATAAGATAAAAACAGAGAAGGAACCCATGAAATACTCTTAAGTAGAGAGAACAAACTGAAGGTTGATGGAGGGAGGTGGGTACAGGGATGGATTAGATGGGTACTAAGGAGGGCACTTGTTATGATGAGCACTGGGTGCTGTATGGAAGTGATGAATCACTGAATTCTACTCCTGAAACCAATATTTCACTGTATAGTGATTAATTCTATATATATATATATAAATTCTAACTAACTAGAATTTAAATAAAAGTTTTAAAAACTCAGTTAAGCCATTTAAAATCTCTTAAGATTTTCCTACTAAATAGTTTTAATAATTCAATATCCTATATTTTCTGTAAATAACATGGGTTTTGAGTTCTAATAGTTCACAGCCATGCATGTGCCACATTAGATCTTAAACAAATTGCTCAATCACTTTAAACTTCAATTCTTTCCTCTTTAGAACGGGATAAATAATAGTTACTTTGCAGAGTTGACAAAAGAATGAAATGAAGCAGCTGATTAAGCACCTACTAGAGTGGTTAAGTCAGTTATATCTGATATTCTTATTACTATTACCATTATTACTTTTATTCCATTATTAATCAATTCAATAAATGTTGGTTTGAAAACCTACTATGTATCAGGCACTGTTGTAGGTAATTAGGACACATCAGTGACTCAAAAGATAATATCTGTGTTATCATGGAATTTATGTTCAAGTGGGATTATTGCTATGGAATGGGATTGTGTATAATAATATACTTTGCAAGCTATTGTGTTGATAACAACCCACTTAAAACCTGTGGACCTGAGTGAGATGCATTCAGTCTGCAGATTGGCTGGGTGGTTTTTCTGGTCTTGGCTTGACTTGCCCACTAGTTGGAAGATTTGTGGCATTTCAGATATAGGATGGCCCCATCAGTGACAACAACTCATATCCTTTCTGTGTCTTACCCTCCATCTTAGCCCATGAGTATTTTAATAGCAGTGGCAGAGGACTAAGAGTGGGAGTGGATATACACAAGTACTTTTTCAGGCCTTTGAACATGTCTGCCAACATCTGTTGGCCACATCAAGAAACTTGGCCAGTCAGAGTGGGAGGGCACTTCAAGGTGACAAAGGACATGGACTAAGATTAAGTCTTAGGGGGGGATTAAGACCATCATTGCAACAAGTCTATCCCATCTATAAAACATAATTTGATGCTCTTTGCAGGTGTGGGTACATACATAAGAAATTACTTCCCAAGACTATTACCTGAAGTCTTAAAGGGGTAGTATGTGACACTTATTCCTACATTCAAGGCTATTCTGCTGTAAGCCCAGTTCTGAAAACAAAATTTAAAAGATATATTAGCCCAATGTTATTCAATTTCATGCAGCATGGCTGGGTACAAAAAATATTGGATTAAATAAAATTGTTTAATTCAAAAGGCCTACAAAACTTGATAAAAGATAGAGCTTATGGGCTACACAAATATTTGATAACCAGTCTGTGTTGTTGAAAAAACATAGTGTGGCATATCAAAGGGCATAAATTAGCTCAGGCAGCAGTAGGTTGGGCAGGCAAGTGGGAGCAAGGAGAGCACTGTTTCCAGAGGTCAGGGCCAAGTGATGGGTCAGGAAGTTCAAGAAAGGCAAGAGGAGCTAATAGGTGACCTGATTGCCAGGAGCCCATGACGTCACCTTGATAATGAAGCAAGTCTCTGGCCCAGACAGCAGTGTGGGATGTTCAGAACCTAACCTTGGGGTCAGGAGAAGCATTTTGGCTTGAGAGAGGGACCATGGAAAGGCTGCTGAGAGACACAGACATCTTTTAGTAGTGGGAGTGTGGATGGGGTGTAACTTCATCTCTTCACTCATCCATGTGCCTTCTCGGCTCATTCCTTTAATGACCCTCATGTGCACACATTATCTTCTGACTCCTTGTTTATCTGCTAGTGACTCATTCAAAATCTTCTGCTCTTGTCCCTAAGGGTTTAGTTGATGATCTTGTGCCTCCCTAGAATTTCTATCCAGAATGAAAGTTTTAATGGTGTACCTCTGTACAGGTGTGTCTCCAGTGACGTTATTTGACATTTTGATTAGTAGCCAGGAACAATTATGATTCATGTCTATACTCCCTTTCTCTTGATATCCAACATATTAGAATCAAAACCTTCCAAAATTCAAAATTTCCTTTTTTAAAATATACTTTATTGTCAGATTGGTTTCCATACAACACCCAATGCTCATCCCAACAAGTGCTCTCCTCAATGCCCATCCCCCACTTTCCCTTCTCTCCCACCCCCCCATCAACCCTAGTTTGTTCTCAGTATTTAGGAGTCTCTTATGGTTTGCCTCCCTCCCTGTAACTTTTTTCCCTCTGTCCCCCCCCACCCCCACCCCTGCAATGGTCTTCTGCTAAGTTCTCAAATTCTACATATGAGTTAAAACATATTGTATCTGTCTTTCTCTGGCTTCACTTAGCACTTAGCACAATACTCTCCAGTTCCATCCATGTTGCTACAAATGGCCAGATTTTATTCTTTCTCATTGCCAAGTAGTATTTATTTCATTGTATATATAAACGACATCTTCTTGATCCATTCATCAGTCAATGGACATTTAGGCTCTTTCCATGATTTGGCTATTGTTGAAAGTGCTGCTATAAACATTGGGGTACATGTGCCCTTATGAATCAGCACTCCTGTATCCCTTAGGTAAATTCCTAGCAGTACTATTGCTGGGTCCTAGCAGTGCTATTGCTGGGTTAATTTTTTGAGGAAACTCCACATTGTTTTCCAGAGCAGCTGTACCAGTTTGCATTCCCACCAACAGTGTAAGAGGGTTCCCATTTCTCCACATCCTCACCAGCATCTATAGTCTCCTGATTTGTTCATTTTAGCCACTCTGACTGGTGTGAGGTGGTATCTCAGTGTGGTTTTGATTTGTATTTCCCTGATGATGAGTGACATTGAGCATCATTTCATGTGTCTGTTAGAATTTTCCTTAATAACAATTATATGTATCTCATAGTGAATGTTAAAAAACGTTTTGTCCATGAAGTGTTGCATATGGCTCATTCCCTCTGCTTCCCCTCCTCCAGTAATATAAACTTCTTTATCTACATGGAGGTGGTTTTTCTGCATTATGGTTTGACTAGACAATGGCCAAAACAAGACAGAAGTTACAAATGAGAGGAATCAATGCATTATGTCCATGCTGCCATTACAGAGGGGTAGGCCTGCCATTACACAGAAGAGGGACTGGTTTGGGCCCTCACTTGGAATTGCCATGGCTAAATTAATTATAATTAAGGTAAAATATAGGGCTACAATCAAATAAGGGTCACACAAGACCAGATTGTAGTAACCAGACTATAGGTAGTAAGTAGTATGATATAGTTGGAGCAACCCCAGACTAGAAGCTGAAACTCTTAGATTAAAATACTAATGTGGTTGCATCCTTACCTGGTATGGGCTGAATTGTGTCCTCCCCCTCTCCCCCACATTAATTTGTTGAAATACTAACTTCCAGTACCTCATACCATGACTTTATTTAGAAATATAGCTGTTGAGGATATAATTAGTTACAACGAGATCGTACTGGAGTAGGGTGGGTCCCTAATCCAATATGACTGCTGTCCTACTGAAAAAGGGAAATTTAGAGATAGATACACACATAGGGAACATGCAGTGTGAAGACTGGAGTTATGTTGTCTCAAGACAAGGAATACCTGGGGCTACCAGGAACTGAAAGAGGTAAGGAAGGATTCTTCCCCTTCAGGTTTCAGAGGGAGCATGACCCTGCCCATACCTTAATCTGGGACATCCAGCCTCCAGGACTGTGAGACAATATATTTCTGTTGTGTAAGCTGCTCCATTTTGTACTCTGTTACAGCAAGCCCCAGGAAACAACTGTTGCCCCAAACTTGCTAACATTTGGATAATGCATATTCTTTCATTAACCAAACACAAGAATGTTTGTTACTTGATGGGCAAAGATGTTACTTTTTGATGGTGGATCCATGGCTTCCCCTTAAAAATTTATTGTAGTCAGAGCAACTGTCCTCTGTTGTTCAGCAGCTCATTAGTCACGCAAAAAAGTGGATGCTATTCGGTTCTGCCCAATCTTCCTTACTGAGCTGGAATTTATTTCCCAGATGCTGTGTGTGTTGTGTGCTTTTCCAGAGGATTTTCCCCAGCCAAATAGGAGCCCTTTTATCAGGGAAGCTATGCCTTCCTTCTCCCCTTTTAGTTTTCAGTCATAAGGGGGTCTAACTCTGCAATGTCATTAGTGCTTCAGAGCTTCCCATGGGAACCGAATGAGGCTAGACTCCATCTGAGCACACATTCTTTCTCAGCACGTTCCTCTGACTGTCCTGCTTCCTCCACTCCCCTTCTGAGAGCACACCCTCACTGAATCCCTGTCTCTAAATTTTCCTGCCCCTTGGGAACTTGACTTTAGACCTTACAGCTCTATTTCTTGGATATGGAAAGAGCAAGGCCACTCCATTTAATATAAGACATGAAGGGGTAGGGCCATGTTTGAATGAGACCAGGTGTTAAGGTGTGGCGACCCGAGTCTCAGGCAGTGGAGTTGACATGTGCCCTAGCTCTCAGGTGCTGCCCTTACGGTGTTGTCAGCCAGCAAGCATGTCTGACTCTGTGGTCATTATGGGTGTATTGACCTGGTTCCCATAGGCATCTTCTCACTGATTCCATCCCGAACTTTCCAAACCAGGGCCAGGTATGTGAAGACTTGTGAAAGACACCCTTTCCCAATCAAGTGAGCGATAGGAGCTGGTCTGACCAGAGTGTCCTTGTGTGCCCTCCTCCTTTGGCACTGGCACTCACTAGCAAGGCCCACTCAACTTCACAAAGGCGCCCTTGGTGACCACCTTGCCTCAGGTGAACCCTCAGCTGAGAGAGCGGAGGAGGGAGGGCTGGATGACTCAGGCACACTGCAGGCATACGTTAAAAGAGAGGTGGAACATTCAGGATTTACAAAGGCAGTAAAAAGTCCTAAAGACAGGTGATAAAAGAACAATAGAAATCTGAGGGAAAAAAATTCTGGGCAGGAACAATCTGGAATATGTGTTTCTTGGGCACATTTTCTTTTCAGAGAATTCCTTTTACCTCCTGTTTTGCTTACCCACTGTTAAGTGGGCCTCATTGAGTGAAAACTCATACATTTAACTTTAATTTTTGTATAAATGATATAGGAACATAGCTCAACATTCTGAGTTCAAAATATTCATGCTATGAAAAGTTAGTCTCAGTCTTACCCCATCCTCAGTCATTCAATTCCTCTTCTTAGATGGAAGCTTTCTTACAGCTTCATGAGTATCCTTCTAATGATAAGATAGTGCATGCGTTTATAAATGTGTATGAGTACATGCCTGCCCAAATAATAGTGTCTTTTATGTCCTGTCCTGCATCTTGCTTTTTTTTCCCCTTAACATACTTTAAAGTCTATTCCCTATTAGTAATTGGGACTTCCCTATTGTTTTTAGGGAAGTTAACTGTTATTGCACACTATAGATGCCTTTAAATTATCTCCAGTTCTTGGGGCAGTTGGGTGGCTGAGTCGATTAAGCATTCAACTTTGGCTCAGGTCATGAACTCACAGCTCTCTGTCTCTCCCCTGCTTGTGCTCTGTCTCTGTCTCTCTGTCTCTTTCTCTCTCTCAAAAATAAGTAAACATTAAAGACAAAGTAAATGGTCTCCAGTTCTTGGCTGCAATGAATATCCTTGCTGTCATATCCTTTCACATATGTGTGAATATACCTACCAGCTACAGACCTACAATTTGAATTGCTGGATCAAAATATATGTGTACTTTCACTGGGGACATACAATGTCAGACTGCCCTCCACGAAGGTGGCACGTACTTACAGTCCTATCAGTACTATATGTGAATGCTTTGTCTACACCAGCCGTGGACAAACTATGGCTGTCTGCTTTTGTAAATACAATTTTGTTGGAACACCACCGTGCCCATTGTCTATGGCTGCTTTCAGACAGCAAAGTTGAGTAGATGTGACAGAAAACATATGGTACACAAAGCTGAGAAGATTTAGTATCTGGTTCTCTAGAGAAAAACTTTGCTTATCCTTGCTCCATTCCCTTCAGTACACAAGGAGATCATACTTTTTGATCCTTTCCAATCTGATGTAGGAAAAAGATGTGTCATTAAGATTTATATTTCTCATTTTATGAGAGAGGTTGGGAAATGTTTTCTATCTTCTTTTCTGCAAATGTTTTTTGTTTGTTTGCCTATTTTTCTCTTGAGGACATTAGCTCTTTAGTGACATGAGTAGCAAATATAGTCTCTTGTTTGTTGCTTTTCTTTAGATTACGATTATGGTGTTTATTTTCGGCATGCAGAAATGTTTGATTTTTATGTAACTGAATATATCGATATTTTCTTTTGTGGTTTTAGATTTTCTATCCTAGTTATAAAATCATACCCATGGCTCTTTTATTCTTTATCTTTTAATGTTTATACATTTGTTCTCTTTTGAGTTTTATTGTAAGATAGGATACAGTGATATACCCTTAGTGTTTTGTTTTGTTTTCCCAGATCTTAGTCAGTTGCCTGAAGTCCGCTTAATGAATAATTCATCTCAGAAAAACTGATTGGATAAACCATCTTTATTATGAATGAAATTCCAATTTGGGGGCTCTATTTCTGCATGTTTTATTTTATTAAATTGATATTCACTATTTTAATGAATCAAGCTTTACAATACATTTATTTTCTGAGAGACCTTGTTTCCTCTTAGAGAATGAATGAAGGAATTTTTTTAGAATGAATTTTTCCAGATATCCTTAAAATTTTTTTCAATATGGTTATTATAATTAGATTATATATCTTTTTTTAAATGAAGTTTTTATTTATTTATTTTGAGGTGGATAGGGCATAGAGAGAGGAAGAGAGAGAACTTCAAGCAGGCTCTGCATTGTCAGTACAGAGCCTGATGTGGGGCTCGAACTCATGAACTGTGAGATCATGACCTGAGCTGAAATCAAGAGCCAGATGCTCAACTTGCTGAGCCACCCAGGTTTCCCAGCTTGTATAGTTTTAAAACAGCTTTGGTGCTTTCTCTCTTTCTCATATCCCTGCCTGTGTATGAGAATACACTTAAACCTTAGTCTGTTGGAGGACAAGAGACCAAGTGTAGCAATGTTGAGACCACCCTAGACCAGCTGACCCCCAGCTGACCCCCAGTTGACCACAGCACAGGAATAAGTCCTGTGCTAAACCTGTATACTGTTGGTAGAAATGCCCAGAGAACATAGAGCTCTGTTAACAAGAGGAAATATTTATTGTTGTATGGCATTGAGATTTCATTGTAGTTGTTAAGAGTAGTACTGTGGTAATAATAACTGATAAAAGACTAGATGAGATCACTTAGGTTCTAGGGAGACCAGACAGACAGAGACAAAAAGATGACTGAAACTGGAATCCTAGGGCACACTCATATTTAGAAGCTGAGCAGTGGAACTCAGAATATGGTCTTACCTTCTGTTATCCTCTTACTTCTAAATAACAGTACCTATGTAAAAATGTCTTTTTAGAACAAGTAACAGTATTTAAAACACATGGACAATAACTCTGGAGAATGACAAAATGCTTTAATTCATTTATTCTTAAGCATTTACTAAGTGTTACTTCATGCTAGGTTATATTTTCCAAAATGGAAATAATATAGTACATGTCACTAAAGAGTTCATAGGCAAGTGGGGCAGATACATACAGACCAGTGCATGGTGTGAAAAGTATTTTAAGGGGTTTTTAACAAGGTCTGTGTAATCCTTCATGCTGCAGAAGTCTGAAGAAGCTTAATCCCAGTCTCAAAGAGTTGCATTCAAATTAAGCAAACCCAAGCACACAAAGAAAGGATATACTGAATTCTGGCCAAAAGCCAGAAAACTGCTTTCTAATACTGGTTGTGGCTGAGAATGACCATAACCCATCATTGAGCAAGCCCATTTTTTCTACATTTCTTAGCCTTCTTTGTAATTTGGTGTGGCTGTGTGGCTGAATTCTAGGTCCATGAATACCTCCTTCATGTGACCTTCTTGGATTCTTTTGCCTTCTACCTGCTTGATACGGAGAAGCCCAGTGACCTTGGAAATCACATGTTAAAGATGACAAAGCAACACATTAGAAATAACCTTGGTCCCTGATGTATTAGAACTCAGCATGCCATGGAATTATACTACCTGTGAATCAGAGACACCCATTTGCACTTAATATGAGCAAGAGATGAACTTTTGTCATGTTTGAGCCATTATATGTGTTGGAATTTGTTTGTTATAGCAGCTAATCCTACCCTAATAAACTAGTGTAAGGAAATTGCACTAAAATCTGCTATGTTGGCTGACATTGCTGTAACAAGCTTTTGTCACAGATAGTTGTTTTATAGGACATATTCGGCCTCCCTAAATTCGAACCAGGTAATAACAACTCATGTTATTTAAATAAACTATGACATGTAGACAGCAGATGCAGAGATGATAAAGTAGAGGGGTTGTTCTGGGTGAACTTAGGTTGAGAAGGCTTCTCATAAAATGTGGATCATGAAGAGCAATATTGAGGGAGGAAGGAGACTGGTAGGAAGGTAGAAGGGCATTTGCAGATAGAGGATTTGTTTTTGCTTTTATTTTGACATCAAAGATCCAATGACCTTTGATTATTATCTATGGAATAGCTACATTGTTGACAAATTTTTATAATAAAGATATCACAGGACCCTACCTGTGCTACCTTATCACATCCTTTCAGGTTTCTTTGAATTTTAGCTGCAGCTGTGGGTGATAGTTCTTCCAGCAATTAGTATCTCCCTTCCAGTGTCTCCTTGTGTGTACTGTTTTCTATCCCAGGACTTCCTCCCACACTTAATAATTCCAAGGGAAGCCCTACCCTGTAGGATTGCTGAGTTTAGCGTCAAATCTTTGCCAGTGGGGAAGGTAGCAGAAGGATTAATGCCCCAGGTGTTTCTCTTTTAGATGGACAATCCTCGGAAGCATTCTGAATGCTTCTCAGGAGGACCTGGTGGAATCATCTCCACTTACTGTGGCAGCATTGATAATGCCTCCTTCTGTGGGCCAGTGCTGGCTCCTCCTTGTCTCATTCTCCCCACCTCCTCACTCCCACTTCCTGGGGGCACCTCCCAAAACTGAATCCAAGTCTTTGTCTCCAGGTGTACTTTCAGGCAAAGCCAAACTAAGGTAGTATGAGTAAGAATTTCTGCAAGTCTTTTCTACCTCTGGAACAAATAAATCCAAGTGTCAATTTTTGTCTTTGGAATATTCTTTTTATTTTATTTTTGTTGGAAGCCTAGATACCATTTCTAAGGCCAGCCATCATCTCCCTTGGAAGCCCAAGATTTTACACCATTATATCTAATCATTGTAAGCTAAATCTTACTTAACATTTAACACTCAAACACACATGTAAATTATTTATATCAAGTTTCAGCAAAGATTTTTTGAGTAACTTTTGGATACTAGGTACTATACTTGGCACGAATTTCATTTTTTCTCATGCAGCAATATGACAATATTCCATTACTTGTGCTGCTTGAGAGCTAGACATATTCTTTGCAAGAAAGCATATCATGCTCTAGAAAATATACACTATTAGTGTGTATGTGTGTGTGTGTGTATGTTTTCAACCCTTGCAAACTTATTTTATTTCTTCAGTTACATATTTCTCTTACTCTTTGTTATCATTAACATTTTCTTTTTAAATTTCTGAATCTATTCTCTTTATTCTTTGTCTGACCTCACTCATGATCTGCTTATTCCTGACTTAGGATATATCTTGCATTTCTTAAAGATAAACTAGAAAACTATCTTGTACCTGTTTGTTAGGTGCTCAAATTTTTGAGAAGAACTGTGTTATAAAAGGGCTCACATGATTACTAAAGAATCAAATCTCTTTGGATATGGTGCATGATTTATCTAAATTCTGACCTGAAACAAATAATCTGAAATAAAGTTGAGAGCTCTTGGGTTCACAGTAAGAGCCCAGTTTTCCTTTATTTTCTGACAACAAATTATAAAAGTTTCAACAGCTCTGCTGTTCTTTGATTATGTTTTCATTCCTCCTGGTGACTTCCCCAGGAGCCACCTGCCCCCTTCTCCTGGCTTTCATTGTCTTAGGATGCGCCCTGACCTGGTGTTTCCCAGAGTAATTTGTGTGCAGCCTGCCTTCCTGTCCAATGATGAATAGCACTTGCATATTTGATTCTGTTCACTTACTTATCACCAAGCCCCATTATACAGATGAGTAAATGAAGTACAGAGAGGTTGGTGGTTTGCTCGGCATCACAGAGCTAGTCCAAAAATACCTAGAATTGTGCCTTTGTCTATGACATTTTTGGGTCAGTCAGAAACAGTTATTCATACCTTTTGGTGGATATGATGAGGTATGGGCATTAATCAGAAATGTTAATTTCTTGATACTTATTCATTGGCAGAATAAATATTTATTGGCATGGAAGGCACCAGGACATACACTGTAGGAGGTAGAGAGATATAAGGTCTCTGCTTGCATATTTTTGGGGATCTGTTTTGCAGATTCCAGTTCTTGGGATTCTGAACCAGTTGAGAAATAGATGCAGAATCAGTGTGGGATAAAATATATCAATCTTACTGTGTGTCACTGGGGAACATGGCTACAGGTAGCTGCAATCTAGCATACTAATTTACTCACCATCTTACAAAGTAGACACATGCCCTTCACCCAGCTGCAGCCACATGCTGCAGTGAACTTACTCTCCACCAGGGAACATGTGTACTGCAAGTTGGCTGCTTCCAGAAGGAAGATCTCAGAAAGGTTCAAAAGTGGTTTAATCTGAAAAGTTGGGTCACTCTATTTCCTCTGGGAGAGGAATAGGGTGGGTGGAGGGCGGATTAAGAGGAAAGAAGGAACACATAATTTCCCAATACCTCTCCAAACCAGAAGTTCCCATTTTATTAGTCAATGTAAAAGTGCAGAGATAGGAAGAAAATGTTTTCTTCTAACCTATATGAAAACATAATTACCAGTATCTTTTACAACATAAGGTAGTATGCAATTATGTGATTATCCTTTGAAAGTCTGCCCCTACATAACAACATCACCCAGAATTCTTGATATTTTCACAGAGATAGCTAAAAGAGTTTAACATTTTCTTTAGATTTTATTTTGTTCTAATACTCTTTTTATCCTGCTAGATTTTTCAATAAATCAAAGGTCATTTTTCAAATTTCTGGAAAATGTGTTTATTAGTGTAGATTTTTTTAGAGGGATGATTTTCAAATGCATTGCTGTGAAAAAGCATTCTCCAAAGATAGCTTTATAGAGTAACTCCCATGACAGTAATGAGTACTGTGTATGTTAGTTTGTGAAGAAGAAGCAGAGTAGGGAAAAGCAGAAAAGGTTGCCTTGCTGCAGGACTTTTCAGAGCCTTTAATGGATAACTGAACTGTGACTTTCTAAAGGATAGATATAACAAGGAGCATTTCTCAAACTGATTTGTTCATAGAATGCTTCTGGAGAATTAAACTAAAAAGTTAAATGGAGAATTAATGTGCTGTGGAACATACTTTGGGAAATGCGGTAGTAGGAATTCAGAGATGGGCAATAACACTCCAGGCTGAACAGTCCGCAAAAGCTTTGTGTTGAGTGTGGAACTTCACTGGGCATTGACAGATGGGAGAATCTAGCAACAGAGAAGGACGTGGACACTCCACATGGGGAAACAATACTGGCCCAGAGTTATTGGAGGGAAAATGAAAAAAAAAAAAAACCAAATCTCTCTAAAACAAAGGAGAAGGAAGAGGAGAAGATAAGGATAAGGAAGGAAATGCATTCAGTATGGAGGTTCCTTAAAAAATTAAAAATAAAAATATCATATGATCCAGTAATTGTACTACTGGGTATTTGCCCAAAGAAAACAAAAACACTATTTCAAAAAGATCTGTGTACCCCTATATCTACTGTGGCATTATCTACAATAGCCAAGATATGGAAGCAGCCAGTGTTTATTAACAGATTGAATAGATAAAGGAGATGTGAGCTATAAATACATGTGTATATGTATATATGTAATAGAGTATTACTCTGTCATTAAAAAGATGAGATCTTGCCATTTGTTACAACATGGATATAACTAGAAGGTATTATGTTAAGGGAAATAAGTCAGAGAAAGGCTAATACCATATGATTTCACGTCCATATGAAATCTAAAAAACAAAACAAATGAACAAGCAAAAAGTAGAAACAGACCCATAAATACAGAGAACAAGCTGATGGTTACTGGGGGTTGAGAGGGTGGGGATGCAGAGGATGGGCAAAATGGATGAAGGGGAGTGAGAGTTATGGAATGAATAAGTCACAGGGAAGAAAGGTACAGCATGGAAAATACAGTCAATGGTATTGTAATAGTGTTGTATGGTGTCAGTAGCTTGTGGTGAGGAATGTAACTAATGTAACATTGTGTGTCAAGTATACTCCAACAAAATAGTATTTAAAAAGAGAGAAATACACATAAGTTATCTCAGCATGTAAAAAATTAATTTTTTGATATTTTTAACAATTTTAAGGTTTTTGATATTTTGGCCATTTAAATAAAAGAAAGGAGTAGATACAGTAAAAGTACATGCAGAGATGACAGACTTCAATAAGCCAAGTAGTAGCATTTGCTGGGACTTCTGCAGCCATGCCAGCCTCTGGCTTTGAGAAATGTTTGTATCCTTTAAATATTCCCCAAACAATGGCTGTCTCTTGTGTTTTCCTACCATTTCATTTCAGTTCTCATTAGACTACCTTCAGCCCCATATCTATTAGATTTGGTGGGTGTTTGCACCTCTCCTGGCCATGACTTGGGTCATTGTGTCTTTGGATGCTTGCAGAGGACTGCTCAGTTTTGTTCACATTCCAGAAAATATTTTCAGGAAAATACTAGGAACTCATGACCAAAGCCATGATTTGTTGACTTTGTGGAATGGAGCTCTCTCATCAGTTTTGGATTTTAATTATTTAGGGGGTGATGGGTGCATTCAAATTACCTGCCTCTTCCATGAGCTCACCCTGGCAGTACAAAGTGATCCATCCCAAAGAGATAATCACAGATAATTGTCATGGGAACCTGACGGCAACAAATGTGCTCTTGCGTTATTGGGCTTTGTATTGACGTGGCACTGGACTATGTTCATTCATTGTGGATGTCCCCAGCTTAGGTAGGTGCAACGTCACCACTGCTCTGGTGTTGACATTGTTGTTCTTTTGGGTTTGGAAGAAAATGTCTATAAAATAATAATACTTGGAGTATTGATCAGGCTTCCCTTTTTTTTTTTCACTGTGTGTGGTTAAGGGTGATAAAATATTCATGTTGTAACATGAGTTTATTTAATGGATGCTGATTGTTTTTTCTCTCTTAAGGATTTTGAAAATTTCAGAAATGATGTATCTAGTGCTTTGCCTCTAGAATTTTCATACTTATATTCAGAGAAGATTTATTAAGCTCTAACTACTTAACAAGCTCTGTCCTAGATGTATTATGTTTGCTTTCTCATTTAAACTTAATCTTTGTATTAAGATGTTGCTCCTATTTTATTGATGTAGAAACAGAGAAGTTCAGTAATTTTCTTAGGGCCAAACATCCTGAGGTAGGTGGAGGAGGGACTGAAAATCAGGTCTTGTCAAGGGTTTCCCTACCCTTCCCACTATGCAGCAGGCAATGCTCAGAGGCTAGTCAAAGCTCATTCAAAGTTTCCTAATTTCTCTTTTTGGATTTTTACAAAGAAAATCCATGCTGTTTTGGTGGTTTGTGTCAACTTGAGGCCATGATGGAGTTACTCATTCATGTGAGTATCGAATGAATGTTTAGGGGAATACTCAGGGTTCAGGATTCCCAGGCAGAAGAACATCCTACAATCTCTTGGTGAGAATTCTTCACTAGCCAGCCTCATGGCATCCTTAGAACTCCTCAGGGATTACTAAATGATGAGACTTCCTGTCATTTCACCTGTCCACTCAGACATTTGTCCTGGCTTCTCCTATGGAATCAAATCTGGACCCTTCCATCTAGAGTTGAAGAACCTCCAAAACATGGTCTCACTATTTCTTCAACTTTGGGTCACTTTCCAGTGGTTGTTTTCCATTTAGAACAGGTGTAACCCCTATTTCCCCTGCAGACCCTCCTTGTTGAAGCTTCCCTTATTCAAATGCCCAATGTTCCTCTCTGCCTATCTGTATCATCCCCATCCTTCTAGCCTCCTCCGGAGATGTTCCTTTTTCTGATACTTGGTTTTCCAACAGTGCCTCTAGGGTTTGAGACCTCCCAGAAGCTGTGAAGGGGAGATACAGGGGGTGCTTGCTCTTCACACTAGCTACCACTAGAGCAGTCCTACTGTTTCTGGTCTGGTAATACAGGAATTCTGCTTCAAAAGAGCTTCCCGTTCTCCATGTTCTCCATTTTGGCAGTGCTTGAGCATCAGGGGTGGTGGTGTCAATGGGGCTTATCACCAGGTACTAAACTGTGGTGCTGGCTCAGGTCAAAAACAGCATACAGGTGGCTGATTTATACAAATCAGAATGCTAATATGTTAATTTAGCTTGGGAAATACAGCACCAAGAGGATGGAATGTCTTAATCAGCCTTAATTTGCTCCCTGAGAGCAAGCTAGCTACCTGGGAAGCCAAATTATCTACTGAGTGTTTAGAGACCATGGAACAGAACCAAAAATCATTTTATACTAGCAGTGCTTCTGAGCCAAGGTAAATCCACACACTAAACCAGCATGGTTCAAACTTTAGCCTGTATCAGCATTGCCTTGATTTGAGTTTCGTCTTCCCTAGAATTTCTGTGTGTGTGTGTGTGTGTGTGTGTGTGTGTGTGTGTGCATGTGTGCATGTAAGAATTTGCATTTCTTTTAAAAAATTTTAATTCTAGTATAGTTAACATACAATGTTATATTAGTTTCAATATACAATATATTGTACTATGTACAATTAGTGTACAATATAGTGATTCAACAGTTCCATACATTACCCAGCGCTCACCACAAGTGCACACCTTAATCCTCATTACCTGTTTCACCCATGCCCCCACGCAGCCCCATTTCTAATAAGCTCCCAGATGATGCTGATGCTGCTGGTCTGGGGTCACACTTTGAGAACTACTGTTTTCAATCATTACAGGAAACAACAGTGCTGTATATACAAAGCCAATGTCATCTTCCCTCCTCTAAGCCTTCCTTGTGGATTCTGCCAGTTTTGGACTACTTTTTTTTTCATATGATCTAAGACTTGCTAACTTGTAATTCCATTGCCTTTCTGCAAACTTGCATGTAAGAGTCAGTGTAATTGCTAGTCCCTCCTGACTTTGTTACATTGGCACCTCAGACCTGCATTACTGAAATTACTCAGTCCACCCATTTTCCTAAGAGTTTTGGACATTCTCAAACCCTTTTGTCACACACTTTTAGACCCTGTATCGTTCTCTGACACTCTCTCCACATAGTTACACATACCCAGGGGTCTAAGTTGCACACTGTGTGCAGATTTTCCTAGTTTTTGTGGAAGCCATATGTCTTTTGAAGGAGAGAACTCCATGTTCTTCATGTTTCTTTGATTCCATTTTTCCACCATATCCAGTAAATATGAACAAGAGTGCTCTTCTTTTGCCTATTTTTGTCATGAGGTAATAAAGTGAAAGACACTTGGTTGTAATTTACCACCAATAGAGATTTCCTGCCTGAAAGCATGAGTCACAGTGTCATGGACACATGAAAAGAAGCTGTGACCCATGTCCTGAGAGTAATTGGACCCAGGCTAATGAGGACCAAGTGGCTGGTGTGCACATCCTAAATACAATCATTGATGCTTTCTGCTTACCCCCCATTATCTTTTGGGCTTCCTGGGGAACTGGCTCAGATCCCCCAGGGAATCTAGGAAGTCTCAAACTATGGAATCCATTAAGGGGGTGGTATGCTTAGGTGACTGGAATAGATACAGCTGGTAACCATACTTGAAAATGAGGTCAACTACTCAGAACATTAAAGAAGGGTTTTTTTTTTTAGTTTAATGATTTTGGAAGTCTTCCTTAAGCCCAGGATAAAATATTTATCATATGATCACCTGGTATATGGTTTTAGATGGCATTACTAGGACTTCAGTCTCGGTAGGTATGCCAAATCAGGTAATGAGGACCTCCAGACCCTCTCTCTTCCACAGGATGATCTTAGTTTAATAGGCATTGCTGTAGATTAGAGGGTGAAGGTTGGTAGGTATCACAGCAGCCTTTTATTTAAGATGTTCCAGTGCACTGAAGTTTGTTCCAAGCCTGAACAATTAACTGGCTATGTTACCTATCACTTCTTTGTGTCACAAGAAGCCAAGAGGCTCTTCCTCTTTCTTCTAGTTTTGTTCACTCTGGGTAGTGCACCTTGTCCCCTCTTTCTTGCTTCTCTCTCTCCTTACTTCCTCTGCTCTCTAACTCTCTCCCTTGCCTGTCATATAGCAGAAAAGACAGTCACATGAAGCCAGCTTGGTGGGTGACAGGGAGGTGCTTGAAAACCAATCAAGTTGGGGTAAGCTTGTATTGTGTTAACTTGGCTGGAATTACATTTTCCACAGTTCTCTTCCTTGCATACTTATGGGTTAAAATAACCACAAGAGACATCTTATGAAAGATGTAGAAGGAAGAAATGAAACAACAGCCATATTATTTTCATGCTTGAAAGGTCTGTACATGGCAAAAGACACTGATGCCACTCACATATGCCAGTAGTTATCCTCAAGCTCACCCAGATAGCTGGTCTGCTGCTCCTTCTTCAGCTGTTCTACTTTCTGGGAGGTGGTGGGGGTCTAGTTCCATGATGAATGATCATCTTGTCCTGCAGGACACTCTGTCATTGAAGGTGGAAACTTTGAGAAAGTGAGAGAACAATACAGGTTCTAATCTGTTCTGGAGGATCCCAGCCCATCCTTGCAGGTTCTTTTGTCTTTGCTTTCCCCACTTGATATCCACATTTCCTTTCTGACTGCTGGCCCTACTGACTTTAGGCTTCAGCACCCAACACAGAAGGTGGAGCTTGATGTAGGCTGTGTAACCAACTTCCACCATTGTGTTATGTCAAATCCCTGTCCTAACCCCCTTATTAGCTATCTCCTTGTGGTTCTGCTTCTTTGATCGAATCCTGACTGATATATACCTCAAGTCATGATTCTTAGGCAGAGGGATCGCTTATAGGATCTCTGGTTGGAATCAGTTCACAGGGAATTTGGCCAATGGATTTTGAGATTGTTAAGTACCCAGTGGCAATTAATGGCACCTCATTTAGGTGCCAAGTATTTGACTCTGATTTAGCAGCTAGACGGGAGTAGATGTTTCCACTGAGAGACACTATATAAACCAACCCTGGAAGGAAGATTCTGAGGTCCTGAGGGGCTGGTCTACAAGCTGGCTTTAAAAGTCAGGAATTTTAAAGCAATGTAAGACTACAACGTCTTCACTGGATTGTTTCTTGGGTCTGGAAACCTCCAAAAGCAGATGCTGTCTATAAAGTTGTTTTGTGTTTTTCTTTCTGTGCCCCTCCCCTCTCCTTTTTTTTGTCTTGTTGATGTAAAGGGAGGTACATAGGAAGAGGAAATTTTCTCATTACCTTTCTTCCTCTTCCCTTTTACATTCCCATCAATTCATGGTCCCAAACTATAGGCATGTGACCATCAGATGGTGATATTGTTTCAGTGTTAAGAAACTCGACAGCTTTGGAAAAAGGAATGTAACTCAATGTTTATGGAATTCTATCTTGTACTTGGGCAGTGGCTTAGGACAGCAGTATTTCTGACCTCTCCTTGGCCTCGTCTGCCTAGTCTCATGCTTCTAGCTTTTTCTAAAGGAGCAACTAGGAAAAGAAAGTTTTATTTTAAAGCCAGTTTTCCCCCTGAATTCCATCTTTGCGGAGAGAAGTGTTTTTTGAGCCATGGTTTATGATTAAATTATATGTCTTTAACCCACCTTTCATTATTCAAAAAAGCCCAGTACAAGAAAGCTCTTCAGATTATTCTGTTCTAAGAGGGAAATTTGACTCTTCACAGAAGCTTATTTTTAAATTTAGTTATGAAAAGCCACCGTAAATCATTGGAAATGGCATGAAGCAACAAGGTTGAAACCTATGATGATATCATCCTTCTTTATTGCCTTATTTCTTTCCATAGAGCTACCATTTCTGGTTCTCACCATTTCTGGACTTCACTTTAGGCAGGGGACCCTGTTACTTTGGCCTTTTTATACCTTTTTGTATGGCTCAGTTAACCCTTAATTCATATTAAAGAAAGTTTGACCAGTACCTCTCTTGGTAAGGAGGTGAGGGGTAGAGGGGATTTAAATCTAAGAGTTTAAACTTTAAGAAGAGCCCTTCAGGCTTCACCTGAATGTTTGGGGAAATACCGTTTTGGAGATTTGGATTCTTTTTCCTACCACTAAAATCACTTGCATTAAATAAATAACAGTGCCACTGATTACAAGATCTCTTCTGCCCATTTCCCTTAATTTTTCATCTGCAAAGACAGAGTCTTAATGGCAGATTACCAACCTGATAGTCTTAGACTTGGGGACTGGGAGATAGGATAGCTTATCTGAATGAACCATACATCTCAAATGTGGTCCACAAGACACTTTTTCTTCCTTCCATGCAAAAGTATTGTTTGCAAGGTTTTTGACATTTTTCACATTAAGAGGTGCGATCTACTTCCCTTCCCCTTAAATCTGGGTAGGCTTGTAACTTCTTTGACCAAAAGAGTACAGCAGAAGTAATGACATGTTACTTCTAAGTCAGAATCACAAAGGCTACAAAACTTCAATTTTAGTTGTCGGGAACACTCTCTAGGAGCCCTGATATCCTGAGGCCACCATATTGTGGAAGCCCAAGCCACATGAATGTGTATATTGTGTTATTTCCACCTCATCTGGGATGATCGAGGTGGGCCTATGTCTTCTTCTAGAGTATTGGCTAAAAACCCCATTGAGTGAATTTCTTCTCTTGAGTTGCTCAGAAATTGAAGGCCAAAATAAAAAACAATTATTCCTCTATTAAAGAGAAATTTTTTTTCTTTGTTAAAGAAAGCATTTTGGAATTACTAGAGCAGAAGGGAATTAATTAGATGCAAGAGGATATCTGGACAGTACGGTGATAATGGGTTTGGACTGCTTCTAATTTGAATATGGGGAAAGAAGACTGGAAGCAGATTTGGGAGCATTGTCTGCATCTCTTTTGGCCATGCAATACTATTTAAGCAACAAAAGCATCAGCTCAGTTTTGGCTGACTTATTGAAACTAAAGATTTACAGTAGAATTTCCTTTGTTGTTGCAATTAAAGACAAATACATGGACTATATCACTTTCAAAAAGTCACTTTTTCATTATTCAATTGGAAAGATAAGGGTTGGTTCTACACTGTTTCCCTGAATACCGTCAACCAAGTATCTGGCCTGCTGATGTGTTAAGATTCTTGGAGAAGGAAGCTGAGTTATGACTTTAACTCAGAAATAGAATAACTCAGGCTTATCTTATCTCAGGGTGGCCCTACCCTAAAATCTGAGAAGGTTCTCATTTAAGTGCCTATTGGTATGGAATCGAGTTTGGGAACTCTATATGAGTTCTATGAACTAACCTTGCTTGCTTGCATTTCATTTTGGTCTTATTGATTACTGTCATATTGCCCAGTATAGATGTTTTATATCTACGTAAATAGGCTGGAGGGGAGAAAGAAATATGCATCATGCCCACTAATACCTTTCTTTCCAAGAGTAACCTAAATTCTGATTTCCTCCACCAAAGATTCGTTTTTCTTAATCTGTTATGAACTTAATATAAACAGAATCTTTTAGTATGTACTTTTGTTTTCTGGATTTTCTGTGCAAACTAATATCTCTGAGATGTATGCATGGTATTGTGTATTTTGGTAGTCTATTATTCAGTATATAACTGAATTTGAAATTGAATATGAGTTCTGAAATCAAATACGAGTTTCTTAAAAACAGGGATCTTGTACCATATTTTGTGTTTTACCCTCAAAGTTTAAAATAAATATTGGCTGGGGGTACCTGGGTGGCTCAATTGGTTGAGCATCCGACTTCGGCACAGGTCATGATCTCATGGCTTGTGAATTCAAGCCCTGTGTCAGGCTCTGTGCTGACAGCTCAGAGCCTGGAGCCTGCTTCAGCTTCTTCTCTGTCTCTCTGCCCCTCCCCTGCTCTTGCACTGTTTCTGTCTGTATCTCTCTCTCAAATATAAATAAACATTAAACATTAAAAATAATATTGGATGAATTAATTAACATAGTATTTCTCTTCTAGTTTCTTTCTAGTCTATTTTCTTAACCTATTTCCATGTCAATAACACAAAATAGAGCACCGTTCTGCCTTCCTGTACAACCCAAGGTAGTAGCTTATTGAGCTGGTTGCTAAAAGACAATATAAATAGATTCTAGAAGGTAAACACTTTTTAGTAGCTAAGTAAAAAGCTTGCTGACTTTAGACTTGTTGAATTTTTTTAGCAATAGTAAAATTACCTGAATCATCTCGTATCTAAATAGATCAAGACAGTATACTTTGATCTAAGTACAAGTTATGTTAATAGTAAAATAATATTTAAATTCTGAAGTCTGATTTAGAAAAATATCAGGTCTACATTTACTTCTACACCTAGTTCACTAGAAAGCCTTTTTCTACTCTCTTATACTATTTAGATTGCTATTTAATGCTGTTTATTTATTTATTGTTTTGTTGAAATATAATTGGCATATAACATTGTATTAGTTTAAGACATTCAATATAATTATTTGATATATGTGTATGTTGTGAAATGATTACCACAATAAATTTAGTTAACATCCATCACCTCACATGGTTACATTTTGTGTGTGTGAGTGTGTGTGTGATGAGAACTTTTAGGATTTACTCTCTTGGCAATTTTTAGATATATAGTACAGTATTTAACTATAGTCACCATGCTATGCATTAGATCCCAGAACTTATTTATCTTATACCTGGAAATTTGAACTTTTGACTGTGTTCACCCATTTTCACCAACCCCATCCCCCACTTTTGTCAACTGTCAGTCTGTTGTCTGCTTCTATGAATTGGTTTTCTTTTAGATTCCCTATATACATGAAATTATATACTAATTGTCTTCCTCTGACTTATTTCACTTAGCATAATGCCCTCAAGGTCCATCCATGTTATTGCAAATGGTAGGATTTCCTTCTTATTAATAGTTGAGTAGGGGCGCCTGGGTGGCTTAGTCGGTTAAGCGTCCGACTTTCGCTTAGGTCATGATCTCGCGGTTCGTGGGTTCGAGCCCCGCGTCGGGCTCTGTGCTGACTGCCAGCTCAGAGCCTGGAGCCTGTTTCAGTCTGTGACTTCCTCTCTCTCTGACCCTCCCCTGCTCATGCTGTCTCTCTCTCTCTCCTAGAAATAAATAAAACATTTAAAAAAAATTTAAAAATAAAAAAAAAATAGTTGAGTAATATTCCAGTGTGTGTGTGTGTGTGTGTGTGTGTGTAGGTGGGTATGAGTGTCTGTGTGTGTATGTGTATCTATAAATCTCTATCACAACTTCTTTATCCATTCATCTGTTGATGGGCACTTAGATTGTTTCTCTGTCTTGGCTATTGTAAATAATGCACAATGTGCAGATATCTCTTTGAGATACTGACTTCTTTTCCTTTGATTATATATACAAATGTTGAATTGCTGGATCATAAGGTGGCTCTATCTTTATTTATTTACTTATTTATTTATTTATTTATTTATAGGAATCTTCATTGTGGCTGCACCAATCTACATTCCTACCAACAGTGCAAAAGTTTTCCTTTTCTCCATATTTTTACCAGCATTTATTATCCATTGTCTTTTTGGTTTTAGCCATTCTAACAGGTGTGACGTGATACCTTACTCTGGTTTTCATTTGGATTTCCTTATTATTAGTGATGTTGAACACCTTTTCATATGCTTGTTGGCCATTTGTATGTCTTTGAAAAAATGTCTGTTCAGTTCTTCTGCCCATTTTTAATCCTTTTTTTTTTTTTTGCTATTGAGTTGTAGGAGTTCTTTATATATATCTGTCTATGTATATATCTGTATTTTTGACAATTTCCCAAGAAATGCCAATGCAGACCAAAGCATCGTTCTAGGGACCATACTTTGAGTACCAAGGTTCTAGACTGATCTTTTTTCTTTATATATTTTCTCTTTTCTCATCTTTGACTTTTAAAAATTGTTTTCTGGGAGATTTCCTTGTTATAATATTTTTATTGTGTTTCTTCAATTATCATTAACAATTAAGATACCTTTTTAAATTTTCTGATCATTTCTTTTTTTATAACACCCCATTTTTTCATAGATACAATATTTTCCTATCCCTCATATTAGTACGATGTTTTTGGAGTGCTTTCTTTTTATATTCTGTACTGTTTCTGTTTTTTTTTTGTTTTTTTGTTTTGTTTTGTTTTGTTTGTTTTCAGTTTATTTTTTAGAATCCTTCTTTCACATTAGATTTTCTCCATTTCTGGTGATCCTTGAGTGCTTAGTTATATTTAAATGAAACTCTAATAGGCTGATTGGTAGCTTTGTAGGTGAAGAGTGGAGGCAGCTTTGTTGGCTAGTGAAATTCTCATTAAGGTGAGCTAGATTTTTCACCAGGGTGTCTCCAAGTATCTGTATGTAAAATATTTTTCAAGGGGGAAGCTTCTCCAGATAAGAATTTCAGTCTTCTGCAGTATGGTATTAGCACAAAACAGACACATAGACCAATGGAACAGAATAGAGAATCCAGAATTGGACCCACAAGTGTATGGCTGACTAATCTTTGACAAAACAGGAAAGAGCGTCCAATGGAAAAAAGACAGCCTCTTTAGCAAATGGTGCTGGGAGAACTGGATAGGGACATGCAGAAGAATGAAACTGGACCACTCTCTTACACCATACACAAAAATAAACTAAAAATGGATAAAACAGGAGACAGGAGTGAGACAGGAAACCATCAAAACCCTAGAGGAGACAACCTCTTTGACCTCAGCCACAGCAACTTCTTACTTGGCATGTCTCTGAAGGCAAGGGAAATAAAAGCAAAAATGAAATATTGGGACCTCACCAAATAAAAAGATTCTGTACAGTGAAGGAGATCAGCAAAACTAAAAGGTAACTGATGGAATGGGAGAAGGTATTTGCAAATGACATGTCAGATAAAGGGTTAGTATTCAAAATCTATAAAGAACTTACCAAACTCAACACCCAAGAAACAAGTAATCCAGTGAAGAAATGGGCAGAAGACATGAATAGACACTTCTCCATAGAAGACATCCAGATGGCATACAGACACATGAAAAGATGCTCAACATCACTCATCATTAGGGAAACACAAATCAAAACCACATTGAGATACCACCTCACACTGGTCAGAGTGGCTAAAATGAACAACCCAGGAAACAACAGATGTTGGTGAGGATATGGAGAAATGGTAACCCTCATGCACTGTTGGTGGGAATGCAAACTGGTACAGCTGCTCTGGAAAACAATGTGGAGGTTCCTCAAAAAATTAAAAATAGAATTACCCTACGACACAGCAGTAGCACTACTAAGAATTTATCCAAAGGATACAGGAGTGCTGATCCATAGGGGCATATGTACTTCAATGTTTATAGCAGCACTTTCAACAATAGCCAAGTTATGGAAAGAACCCAAATATCCATCAACTGATGAATGGATAAAGAAGACATGGTTTATATATACAATGGAATACTACTTGACATTGAAAAAGAATGAAATCTTGCTTTTTGCAACAACATGGATGGAACTGGAGGGTATTATGCTACGTGAAATAAGTCAATCAGAGAAAGATAGGTATCATATGTTTTCACTCATATGTGGAATTTGAGACACTTAACAGAAGACCATGGGGGAAGGGAAGGGGAAAAATAGTTTCAAACCACAAGAGACTCTTAAGTACAGAGAACAAACTGAGGGTTGATGAGGGGTAGGGGGAAGAGGAGGAAATGGGTGATGAGCATTGAGAAGGGCACATGTTGGGATGAGCACTGGGTGTTGCAGTAAGAGATGAATCACGGGAATCTATTCCTGACGCCAAGAGCACACTGTATACACTGTATGTTAGCTAACTTGACAATAAATTATCTTAAAAAAACTAAAAGCCCTCCCTCCACCTCCAAAATAAAAAATAAAACATATGGAAATGGTAAAAAAAAAAAAAAGAATTTTTGTCTTCTGTACTGAGGCTGGGAGTAGTGTTGTTGGTGTAAACATTTGGCTATTGGTTTTCTGTGAACAGAGTGGAGGAACAAGGCTAAGGGGTACACAGCTCAGCATGTAAATATTTCCTTTCATGCCTTTATATTCAAGCCCAACTCCTCTCAGGATTCTATTTATCCAGAACATTGCACTTTGTTCCTCTATGGGATATAGGAGGAAGGTAGATCCCTTAACTGCATTGAATGCAGGAGATGATCAGGTATGCAGGAAATGTCCCACTTTCTGTAAACAAATAACTCATACCCCGTGTGTTTGGACCTAAATCTAAATCCACACTTCCATGTCACTAAGTGCTATGCCTCTTAGGGTTCAGCAGGGGCAAATTATCTCAGTTCTTTCTGGTATCCCTTTCTGCAGGCATTTAGGTTGTGATTTAGTTAGCTTTGTGATATCAGTTATTACCTTTCATCTGTTTCTGTATTTCTCTTCCTCATTTACTTAGTCAAACTTTGTAACCTTTGGAAACAAATGCATAAGGAAAAGTAGAGAAGTGCTTATTTATCTAGTATATGAGGATAATAATGGGTTCCACCAAGAGCACTTAAAAATAATTGAGCTCCAGAAATAAAAATGAGCTCTGTCCTATTAAATATTAAAACAGATGTCAACATTTTCAAATATATGTCGTTTGAACTTGAAGCATTTCATAAAGCACAGTGCTTTCTAAGCATTATGGTAGAATACTCAAATTATGAAGCCTGACACATTGAGAATAGGAAGTTAATATAGAGGCGTCATCTTGAATTTCTAAATGAGGAATCTATATGATCAGAAATGTTTTTAGATAGATACATTTGGCAGCAGTATGGAAGAGGGAGTAAAGATAGTCAGATGGCTGTAATTGTATTAATAACTATGTGAGAGTCTGAATGAAGTGGTGATGGAGAAAAAGAGACAAACAGAATAATATTTAGGAGGCTGAACTTTTAGGAGTTGGAAACTGGATGTGGGTACAAAGGAGGGTGGCAGAGGTGTACATGCCTCTTGTAATATCTCTTTGCTTCACTTCTGATTTCACCTGCAGTGGTGTTAGATGGTTCCTCTGCACCCTGGAAGCACAGGGAACACCCAACCCATGACCTACCCCTTGTAGCCCTTAACCACCGGGAAATGGGAATTTGTGAAAATGCTATAGACTCTTATCCTTCAGTGGGAAAATCTGAAAACTTATTCTACATGGTTCCTCAGAAAGTCCCATATGGAGGTGCATTGCCTTTGTCCATAGCAAGAATCTTCTCAGTAGCACGATGTTTATTGGCTCTTTCTCCTTTCTTCCCTTATGGCCCCTGATCTCTCACTCCTGCTTCCTAGGCTTACCTTCCAAATAAACTCCTCATACTCATGCTGTGGTCCCAGGGTCTGCCTTTGGAGGAACCTAGTTGAAGGCAGGGAGGATTAAAAGAAAACTGTAATGCATGGCTGGGTGAATAGGGAGGTGAGGACCTACCTAGGAAATGCTGGAAGAACAAGGTAGCAACTGAATTTGGTTTAGGATGCTTTGAACTGGAGGTGCCTTTGGAATATTCAGCTGAAGAGGTATGGTGGGAAGAAGCAGGTCTTTGTGAATCATCAGTATAAGGGTTGAGGAAGAGAATGAAACCACACAAGTAGAGCGATGGTCCAGGGAGAGGATGAAAAATAAGGGAGGTGGACAAAACCTTGGAGAACACCAATATTTTAGGGGTGGACAGGGGTGGTAAAATGTTGTGTTCACTGTAATTTTGCTGGCTTCTAGGGAGTGCTTGGCACATAGTATTACTCAGTAACTATTTGTCCAGTGACTGAAGGAGACTGAGATGGAACAGATGGAAGTGTGGAGAACCAGGAAAACCAGGGCTGTATACAGGAGAGAGAGTGAAAAGGAGAAAATGTTAAATGTCACAGTAGGCTTATCTAGAGTATTGATTGAGGTGGGTCACTGGGGGACGTTGCTGTCTTCAGGGAGAGAAGGAAGATGGACAAGTTCAAAGAACAGATGTCAAAGCTTGTGGAATCAATATGCTCTTACAGTAGAGATGGAGATTTGGACCAGTTTTTTTTTTAATTATGATTTTAAAACTAACATAAGCTAGTTGAAGAAATTTGGAAAGTATAGAAGAGTACAAAGTAGAAACTAATGACCAATCCAGATACCTCCGTTCTTCCATTATTCCTTCCATAATAAACACTTAACATATTAGGGTGTTAGGTTGAGTCACATGGAAGATTCTGTAGGTCAAAAACAATTGAGTATTGACAATTTTCTGAGGTTTGAAGTCTATTTCTTGGCAGAGAGGTGACTACTCTCTTAAGAGGTGGAGAGGGAAGGAAGAACATTTTGGAATAGCTTGTGGGGTCTGCAGAATTTAGGCAAACGTTTAAAGTTTTAAATTTTAATAACATTTTCTTAGGGTGGGAGCATCTTGAAATGTTTTTGTAAGCTAAGAAGTAAAAGGAAGGTCACTGGTAGTTGTTCACTGGGGTTGGAAACATGAGAATTTACCTTCCACTTCTTGATGTGGTGTGGTGCTTTTCTCCAGCAGTGCTGATCAATCAGGGTCTGCTGGATGGAGATTGCAAAGTGGCAGCTCGTGGAAAAACAGGCCCAACTTCTTCACTGTGGTTGCAGGAGCCCAGGGAGCTTTCCCATTCTGGGTCATGCCCTGTACTTGAACCCAAACAGCTTGGGACAGAACATACTGAGGTTCTTATCAGGGAAGGGATCACAGTTTAGGCCACACTCTGGACTGTTATGTAAATAGGCTGTTTGAAATGATTGGAGCCTCAACCTCAAGGTAGGAAGCAAGATGCTCTTGTTTATTTTTGGAGTGGAATTTTGCAGCACAATCTGCAGAGAGTTTGCTTCATCATCTGGAATACCATTGGAGCACTGAAAAGCCTGAAGTGGATTCTGCTTCAAGATCTCTCTAGGGAGCCAACCAGGTTTCAGATATTTAAACTCAGCCATCATAGACTTCCTGCAGTACAAAGGTAAGTAGCAAAAGGACACACAGAATTATAGTTCTTGTTTTATTTTTTCAAAAAATTGGAGGACAATAGGTGTTAATTGAGCCTCCAGTATAGTAAAAATATAAGAATAAAAAAATAAAGTAACCTAAACTCTAATTAGATAGTTAGATATTCTCTGTAAAAATGAGAAATAAAGCATATTAAAACCAAGACAAGTATTATGAAAGAAAACCAAAATATCTCCAGCAAAAGCTCTCTGCTTATAACATGTGGACCCTTCAGTCCTCAACTTTAGCCTTTCTTCTCAGAAGCTGGAAGCTGACAAGCAACTGAGCTTCCTCTTTGCTCTGGCTGCACCCTGGGAGGAATCCCCTCCCATAGCAGATAAGGGAATTATCTCAGGGAATCAGTGACCCTGGATTCTTGCCTTGTATCTACCCTGGGGCTGCACCTTATAATGGAATCTTCTTAAGGAGGTCCTTTTAATACTGTATTGATTTAAGACTTTTTAATAGAAACCTTTTCATGCATTTGTTTGAAAGTAACTAGGGTTAGACAGGCTTGAGTTGTTTCTGTACTTTTTTAAAAAAATATAGTTATTGTCAAGTCAGTTTCCATATAACACCCAGTGTTCACCCCAACATGTGCCCTCCTCAATGCCCATCACCCATTTCCCCCTCTCCCCACCCCCATCAACCCTCAGTTTGTTCTCAGTATTTAAGAGTTTTTTTTTTTTTTTAAATATTTTTATTTATTTCTAGGAGAGAGAGAGACAGCGTGAGCAGGGGAGGGTCAGAGAGAGAGGGAGACACAGACTCTGAAATAGGCTCCAGGCTCTGAGCTGGCAGTCAGCACAGAGCCCGACGCGGGGCTCGAACCCACGAACCGCGAGATCATGACCTAAGAGAAAGTCGGACGCTTAACCGACTAAGCCACCCAGGCGCCCCTCAGTATTTAAGAGTCTTTTATGGTTTGCCTCCCTCCCTCTCCATAACTATTTTTTCCCTTCCCCTCCCCCGTGGTCTTCTGTTAAGTTTCTCCTGATCTACATATGAGTGAAAACATATGGCATCTGTCTTTCTCTGACTGATTTACTTCACTTAGCATAATACCCTCCAGCTCCATCCACATTGCTGCAAATGGCCAGTTTTCATTCTTTTTCATTACCATGTAGTATTCCATTGTGCATATAAACCACATCTTCTTGATCCATTTGTCAGTTAATGGACATTTAGGCTCTTTCCATGATTTGGCTATTGTTGAAAGTGCTGGTATGAGCATTGGGGTACATGTGCCCCTATGGATCAGCACTCCTGTATCCCTTGAGTAAATTCCTAGCAGTGCTATTGCTTGGTCATGTTTCTGTACTTTTAATCAAGGTCAAGCCAAACTATTGTGGAATGCCTTCTCAATTTCAGGGATTGGTTCCCTCTCCCTTGGTTTGTGCCTTAAATTGGGAATGATGACAATGAACTAATGTGAACCTGGCCTTACTGTGTTCCAGGCATGGGCTATTATTTTACATGCCTGATTGCCTTTTATCTACAGCAACACGGTAAGCCAATGTGATTATTATTCCCACTTCACTAATGAGGACACCAAATTTTAGAAAGGACAAATGACTTGCTCAGAGCCACACAATTTCAGAACCACTTTAAACGCAGGCAATATGGTAGCATTGCCAGGCTGCTCTTGCTAACATGACTAATTTCTGTATGAACAGAGGGAGAAGGGAACATGCCGGACAGGGTTTCTCACAGATCCCATAGAAGGGCAGTTCTGTGAGAACTAGCAGGTTGCTACTTTATTGTGTGTGTCAGGGATAGACATTTCCAACAATTCAGGGAGTTAACATCTCCAAAATCTTGTTAGAAATAGAAAGATAATGATGCTTAAGATTGCAAGGAATGCATAGTGAGTGGTCTAACTGCCTGACATAATCAAATAAATAAAATAAGCTCTGATTATCTGTTTATATTAGACATTGGAATAAATAATTGGGACTCTCTTCTCCCATGTATCACTCTGAATACACTGGAAGGAAATCACTAATGGAATGCCTATTCCTTGGAATTTATGTTTCCAATCACCTGATTACCTAGTTTTAAAGCTAGTCCAGGAAAGGAAAAGAAAGACAATTAATTTAGACTCCAAGTAGAAAATCTGGCTGTCTTTTATACTGAAGACCATTTCTCCCCAAAACTTCCTAACCAATATGTGTTTCAAGCAAGTCCAACCTGACCCAGAATAACCATATTTTCTTTTTTTCCTTTAAATTTTTCCTTACTCTGGAGCTGGAGTGTGGGAGTAGACTATTACCTGGGATGCTATGTTCTAGCCCCAGTTTAGCTCTCATTACTCTTTCCCTTTAGGTAAGCTACTTAGTCTTTATAGACCTCCTACTTCTGCTTGAATTAAATCAGAGGACCCCATGGACTTTGAGTGGATTGATGGATAAAATGTGTAGGCTCACCTCCCAACCATCTCTGGTGTGAGGGACTCTTAATACACCAAATGTTTACTAAGCACATGCCACCCATCCTGGGTGGATTGGGAAACAAATATAGTATACACACACACACACACACACACACACACACACACACACAAATGGCATATGGTGCAAATATATATAGATTTTTAAAAATTCCTTAAAGTTCTATACAAGATTGTAAATTCAATTTGAAGGTCGAAGAGTCAATGCGTTTCCATGGATTTCCTTTTCATTCAAAGGCTATATGATCCCAAAGAAATTAGGAGCTTCTGACTTCAGTGATCTCAACATGTCCTTCCATGGCCAAAGTTTTTTCTAGCAGTGGCTTTTTAGTGAATTCTGTTTATAAAGTATGCATTTGGATTCTTTAGAGATTGCCACAGTCCCTTTAAGAATTGACTTTGTAAACCATAGAAACAGCTGTGAACCACTGTGGGGTTCATTTTTTGTACTGACCTGGGTCCAGATGGATGAATCATTTGAGTGCGACATCCAGATGCTCAGCCGAGGAAGCTGGTTTTGAGAGGCATTGCCTATTTGTTTAGTGTTAGATGCACATTCTTGATCTATAAGAAGGCATTTTTGGAAGTGAGACAGACATAAGTCAATCTTCTGTAATGGCCAAACATCCAAAAGTCAAAGAGAATGGCTAACAAACATAAAAACCAACTAGCCAGATTAAAACAAAACATAAGCAAAGAAGAATAATGATTGTCCTATATCTTAGCTTCTTACACTATTGTTTGATGTTTTGTTTCTTCTATTCCTTTACTGGTATTCCAGTCAGTTCTTTTCATAGTTTGTGCACCCACAAGGATATGTAGATATAATGTGTATACTTGGTGACTGGTGTAAAGAAACACTCAGAAATTGAAATTGGGACTCCCGTATCTGATGTCTGTAACAAGGAATCCTGGATTAAACTATGATGAAGAGGAAAACTAGCTCAGTGGCTATGAAAATACCTTGTTTCCAAAGAATCTCTGGCAGGGGCTTCAGAGTAATTTATGTGCACCAAGGATAAGAGAAGAGGCCTGGTGCTAAGAAGTGTCTGAGTTTTATCTGCCTGATCTGTTAGGTCTGTCAACCAGCTGCAACTATTATAACTGATAAGGTGGGACTTCTACCTGGGCTTATCTGTAGTCATGGAATCTCCAGGAAGAAGTTATGATCCATGAAAATCCAGGAATTAGACATCAGAGACCTAGCAGATACACTTGTAGAACTTATGTTTTATCTGTTGCCAAGTTTATACTGAGGTTTGTAAGGTGCTGAAGTACAAGTTCTTATTCTTCATTCAAGTAGATTCCACTCTTTATGCCATATTTACAAAGAACTCTTGTACCATATTTGTTTCCCAGTCCATCCAGGATGGGTGACATGTGCTTAGTAAACATTTGGTGGAGTAAGAATCCCTCACATCAGAGATGGTTGGGAGGTGAGCCTTAATTGTTTCATGTTCCTGTGATGGCATTATTTCATTCAATACAAAAGTATTCCAAGATATTGCTAAATGAACCTCTTCTTGGCTTTTTTCAATTCTCAGTGTCTCTTTATGATCAACTCTATAACATCTATGTATTTTTATTTTTCCTAGTTGAAACACTTCAAGAAATGTCAGGCAATGATATGTTATGTGTATTATCCCACTTACCACAAGTTACGTGTGTGTGTGTGTATGTGTTTACAGATGTATGATTATGGTAAATGTGCAACAGGAAGAAGAAGCCTGTGGTTTTCCTTTTAGTAAAGTAAAAAGGAGGTAGAATTTCTGTCTAGTTGGAAGTAATGGTAAACTCTAGAAATCATGAAACTTTAATCTCCCTTTGGCTTTGCAATGATCTATATTTTAAACAAGGATCTTTGATCAGTGAATTTATCTGCTGGTCAGAATATTCTGGGGTGAATTGCTTGGCTGCAGGATGATAGAATCCAGCAGATGGAGAAAAGCAGTCAAAGTTGTGAGACTCCTGCTATCTCAAAATGACAACCCTTTAGCTTTTTCAATAGTGTCATGTGATGGAAGGTCATGTACACACATCAAAGGAAAATTGTATGTGATTCAATATCTGAACACAGATTTTGCAATTCCTGAAGTTTGTGTAATCTCTAAGAAACAGGTTGAGAGCAGAAAGAAAGGGTGAACTGTGAAGATCCTGTATTATAAAAGTGGGGACTGTTATTCACTTGCACATCTATCCTACTTAGGAATTCTAGTAAACGAGGCAGAAACATTGTGTAGAGAGAAAAAGAAACAAGTTTGAAAAATCTGTGAAGTAGACTCCAGGAACTACCAGCAAACCATTATTCTACTGGTGAGGATTTCTCTAATAAAATAAACATCTCTTAAAAAGTTTTAATCCCTTTGTGAAATAACACTGTGTGAAGTAATATTAATTAAAGTCCCTCACTATGTGAGCAGACAGTCTCTGAGGTTGACAAACACAAATATGTATGTAGGGAAAGGATTTCCCTTATAAAAAAAAGTTGCTCTGATAAGTATCATATTTGGACCTCAGTTGTGTCTGTTTAGTAGGAAATTGTTTTGGCCAATGGTCATTCCTCATAGACTTTAGTTTATCTTCAGGAAACCCATAGTATTTGCTTTCCTGGTAAACTTTTGTTATATTGAAATATAAGATACATACAGAAAAGATTACAAATCCTAAGCATACATGGTCATAAATTTCCACAAAGTGAGCACTCCTCTGAGAACACACCCATTAACAAGATAAAAAGCATTGCTACATATCTGTTAGCCTTCCTTGGGCACCACCCCACTCTTCTGACATCCATCCACATGAATTAATTTTGCTTCATTTTGAACTTTGCATAAATGGAGCCATACAGTGATTTTGTGTTTGGATTCTTATCATGGTTATGAAATTCATCCATGTCGTTACATGTATCAATAGTTCATACCTTTCATTGTTGTATACTGTTCCACTGTATTGATACAACACAATTGGTCCATTCTACTGCTGGCAAATGTCTGAGTTGTTTTCAGTTTTGGGCTTTTAACATTCTTATATATAACTTTTGTTAGACATAGTACTCTTTTCTGTTGAGGAATGCAATTTTGGATCACAAAGTACGTACATTTCACCTTTAGTAAATGAGCAAAAGAGTTTTCCAAAGTGATCATTCCAAATTACAATTCATCTTACAGTGTGTTCTTGTTCCACATTCTCGCCAACACTAGGTAATTTTAGTTATGCTGGTGGTTGTTCAATAATATCTTGCTGTGGCTTTAATTTGCACTTCTCTGATCAGTAATGTCTAGTAAATCTTTATACAAATATTGGTCATTTGGATATTCTCTTCTATAAAATGTCTGTTCAAGTCTATTACCCATTTTAGAAATGGTATTGTTTCTCTCTTTGTTAATTGGTAGGAATTCTTTATATGTTATCAAGGAGTCCTTTCTTATGTATATATATTTAAAAAATATCTTTCATTCAGTGTCTTTCCTTTTTCTGTTTTAATGTTATATTTTGGTGATGCAAGTTCTTAATTTAAATGAAGTCCAGTTTATCAATGTTTAACCTTATTACTTGATATGCTTGGGCTCATGCCAAGGTAATAAAGATATTCTCTTACTAGCTTCCAGAAACTTTATTGTTTTACCTTTTATGTTTAGGTCAATGATCTACATGATATGTGGTGTAAGTTCTCCAACTTTGTTTTTCTTTAGGATTTCTTTGGCTATTGATCTTTTGCATTTCTGTCTCCAGTATAGAATCAGCATGTCAATTTACATTAAAAAATCTGCTGACAATTATGATTGGAATTGTACTGACTATAGATTATTTGCAGAGAAATTATCTTATGATAAATTCCCATCTGTGAACAAGGTCTGTCCTTTCCTTTGTTTGGGCATTTAATTTCTTTTAGTAGTATATCATAGTTATCTGAGAGTTTGTAATATATATCCATGATTTATCACTGTTTAATATAAACTTTATATAAATTATATGTAATATAAATTCATAGTTTTACTACTTCCCAGAACATTTATCACTCCCATGTTTTATATCATGGTTTTCTTTTCAATGCCACATTTACTGGAATATACTTCAGATGCAGTAAAATTCACGCTTTTTATATATACAGTTCTATGTGTTTGACAAAGACAGGCATTTAACTACCCACAATCAAGATACAGAATATTGCCATCACCACAAAAACCCAAAATATTTCCTTATGTGTTTTTATGATCAATATTCTCACCCCAGCCCTTGGCAACCAAGTGATATGGTTTTTGCTTTTAATAGTTTTATGTATTTTAGAACGTCATCTAGATGGAATCATACAGTTAAACAAGTAGAGCATTTGTGAGTGGCTTCTTTCACATGGCGTAATGTTTTGGAGATTTATGCATGTTATTGCATGTATCAGCAGTTCATTCCTTTTTATGACTGAGGAGTATTCCATTGTGTGGATCCATCATAATTTATTTATCTATTCATGGATTGATGGACGTTATTTAAAATTTTTGGTGATTATGAGTAAAGCTGCTATGAACATTCTGTAGAGGCTTTTGTATAGCCATATGTTTTTATTTCTCTTGCAAAATACATGTCTGATAAAGATCTCACACCCAGAATAAATAAAGCACTCTCACCACTCAACAATAAAAAAAAATAAACAACTCAATTTTAAAATGGAAAAATGTTTTGAACAGACATTTCTCGGAAAATACATGGATGGAAATAAGCACATGAAAAGATATTCAGCATTATTAGTCATTAGAAAAATATGAATTAAAACCTAAATGAGATATTGTCTCACACTATTTGAATGGCTAAAAATAAAAAATAAAAATGACAAAACCAAATTCTTATGAGGACTCTGAAGGAATTATAACTCTCTTACATTGCTGGTGGGAATACAATGTAACCATATGTTCTTATTCATTTCAAAGAAATGAAACACAAAATATTATTGTTTTGCATATAATATTAACAATATTAACACAAGTAATATTAATTATATTTACCCACCAGTTATAATTTCCATTGTTCCTCATTTTCTCCCTTTTTTCCTCCTTATTTCTGTCTAAAATTATTTTCCTTCTACTTAGGCAACTGTAGTACTTCTCTTAGTGGAAGGCTTCTGGTGACAAATTCTCTGTTTTTAGTTATCCAGAAGTGTATTTATTTTGCCTCCACTTTTATAGGATATATTCTCTGCATTTACAGATTGAGACTTGTAGTTTTCTTTTAGCACTTCAAATACTTTATTCTAATGTTTTCTGGCTGCCATCGTTTCTTTTAGGAAGTCAGTCATAAATCTCATTGTTTATGTGGCTTTTTTGAATCCAGACTTCTGAGCTTTATGGAAAAAATATTTTATTTAAAACTTAAATGATCCTAATATTTTTTCTATAAAAAGGAGGCATATGCTCAATATGTGTTTCAAATTTATAAGACAATATTTGGTGGATTCATTCATCCATGAATATCTGCCTACCTTCCTAAACACTTTAATCTTGCTTAGCTTCACAAAATCCTTGGAGATAAGGAGTCACTGATTTTCCAAATGAAGAAGATGTGGAGTATAAGGCTTGCCTGAGCTCCCCCAATAGCACACACAATCTAGGGAGAAGGGTTAGATAGCTGAAAGTAGAACCCTGCCATGGAACCTTAGTTTTCAGATGCTAGAGCTTTTGCTCTTCTAGAGTACAATAACGACCATGCCTCTCTTATTGGAATATGGTTACAGAAATTACTCCTTCATGTTTATGTATTTTGAGGTTCACAATGAGAACCTAACAGACCTGGGTGGATTGTGGACAGGCTTCCTTCATGAACACACAAGAACAAAGAGAGAGGATACAAAGCCATTGACTAAGTGATGCAGCTGTTGACAAATTCTGTCTAGTTTGTTCGTACTCTAGAGTCTTGGCATTAATTATATAAACTAACTTCAATGAACTGGTGTTTCTTGTTCTAATTTTTTTTAAGGAAAAATATGAAAAGATGATACAGGAATAGGAGGAGCGAAGATAAATTAGACTTAGTGTGGTTTGCTTAACAAAGCATGTAATTTGTGGTGATGGCCCAGAATATCCTATATGCAAAGCCGGGGACCCCTTACTCTGAATGCACACTGTCTTATATACCCCCACAAAAGTTTGATCATTTATAAAGTAAAATTACACGTTTATAAGTGAAAAGGCCCTTATTTCTTTGTCATGTCATTTGGGTGTGTTTAGTAGAATGGCATTGAGAGGTGAATTAACAGGATATTCTATGTGAGTTTTGTTTCACTGGTTTCAGCCAACATTGTGTACTCATCTCCACTTCTATGTCAGTTCTTTTTTTAATCACCAGTGACAAGTAAGCAGCTGTCACTCTCTCTCTTTTTTTTTTTTGTAATATTTATTTATTTTTGAGAGAGAGAGAACGAGCAAGAACAGGGAAGGGGCAGTGAGAGATGGGGGCAGAGGATCCAAACCGGGCTCTGTGCTGTCAGAGCATGAGCCAAAGTCAGATGCTTAACTGACTGAGCCACCCAGGTGCCCCTCATGTCAGTTCTTTCTACTGGCACATTCATTGGGTTACCATTCTTGTTTTTTTTAGTAGTACTTTTTATTAGATGGGGATCAGGGCTCAATGTCACCCACAAACCTCCTTTGAGAAAGAACCAATGAAATCTTTTTGTTTAGTGCAGTTGAGCATCATTATTTCAAAGAGGTTCTTTTTTTTTAATTTCTTAAAAGAAACTTCATTTTTTGTCTTTCCCCTCTTTGCTTTTGTTGTTAGTTGAAATTCTTGCTATCAGTTGCTTCAAAGAATGTTACTATGGTGCTTGGGCCGGATCCACTTAAAAGGAAATTGAATCATGTCGGTGTCTTAAATACTTTCTGATCTTTCTTACACCTTCTCAGAGCTCACAGTTATTGTAGAGGCAGGCTGGAGGGCACAATGCTTGTATATCAGAGAGATTTTGTTTCTAAGAAGTAGCTTTCGTAGGGTTTCAAAAAGGCACTTAGTTTGAAGGAACATCCCATTAAATTATGAATTACTCATATAGAAACATATAAAAATCCATTCCCCAAATAAAGTTTTTCACCCAAAAGTAAGATATATTTTATAGATTAATGGTCATTAGGTTTTAGAGATACAGAGATGTATTTTGCGATGTATTGGTAAAGAGTTTCAACTAATTTAAAGATTGTTTTAGTTAGCTATTAATCCTTCTGGTTGATCATAGTGAATGCTACACCCAGAACTTTACCCAGAGTTTCTGTGAATGGAAGTTGCCGTGTATACTTTTGGGATCAAGTTTAAGCTCAGTTTTTGCAGGCTTCAAGGTTCCATATTTTATTTTTGTAGAGGATCTCTCCAGTTAGTTCAGCTTGGACAGTTAAAATATCCTAAAGAGAGTTGGGAATGTTCCAAGCAAACCAACTGAAGGTGGGAGAGTTGTGGGTATGTGTGTGTTAGGAAGAAAAGTGTATTGCATGAATGCCTAAAGTAAGCTAAGCCAAGTTTGAAAAGGTGAAGAGAACAAAGTGAGGTGTATGATCTTTTAAAAGCATTCTTATATAAAAGATTACAGATATCAGAATCAGAGAGACCTGGGTTGGAAGGGACCCTTCCCCCTATAAGGTGCAGGATTATAGACAAGTTGTTTCACTTGTCTGAGTGCCAAAGCCTTGGTTTTGATATCAGGAAACAGTTGATCGTAATAACTACATGAAGAAGATGAGGGCAAAAGAGAAGTACAGTAAATCTAGGGAAGAGGAGGAAGGAGAAGCAAGAAAGATTAAAAACTGGAAGGTGGAGGAGATGAGGAGAAGAAAATGTTGTGACGATTAGGGATACTGTCTGAAAAGCATGATGCCTGACATGGAGCACATACTTAATAAATTGGCATTGCTGTTACTCTAATTGTAATTGTCCTGTACTGTAATTATGTTTCTATGTGCAGTCATAGACTAAAACACATAATTTGAGCTGATACATGACTGCAACTATGGAATATTTTGGCACTAAACTATTTTCAAATTATTCTTGCAAGGGCAGAATATTTAAACATTGACTTTTAAAGAAAAATTGCTTAGACTTCTTACCTACATTTAAAATAATTCCAAGGTGAATACGTAAATAAATAAATAAAACAAAAATGATAGCTGTCTATAAGAACAAGAGGGGCATCACAGAAAATCAGAGTCGGTCCTTCTTTATCTTTACCTTGTGTGTTTTTTAAAAAATGTTTTCTGGAGGCCTCTGTGTGGCTCAGTCGGTTAAGCATCCGATTTCGGCTCAGGTCATGATCTTAACTGCTTGTGCATTCAAGCCCTGTGTGAGGTTCTGTGCTGACGGCTCAGAGCCTGGAGTCTGCTTTGGATTCTGCGTCTCCCTCTTTTTCTCTGCCCCTCCCACCCCCCTCAAAAATAAACATTAAACATTTTTTAAAAAATATTTTCTGAATTTTTTGACATGATGGAAGTCTTCTAGAGGTTATTTCATCCTCTGATATGTAAACATTTTTCTTTAAATAGAAGATCCTCTTCTTGTTAAGATTTCTGTAATTCTAAATTGTGACGGCATGGTATAATTAAGTTTATAAGAGTACATCAACAATTAGGAGGGAATTTGGCTTGTGTTTAATAAAAAAATCAGTCTATTATTGAGTAAAAGACATTCGTGAGGAAGAAAACAATTAAATAAGTGACTGAAGTGCCCTAGGGAAATATTAGCTTACAATGACTTCTTGTGCAGCCAGTCAAAACAGGCGATTGATGCAGTGACAGGCAGGCTTTACAGGAAACATTAAAAAGCCCAGATGGCTCAAGTTTACGTTTACAGAGTAGCTGGGAAAGGCAGTTAAATCCTACAAGTGCCAGTCAGTTAACCAGAAGATTTTTAGTACTGAGGACAAGAACAAAGCTGAAAAGAGATGGGACAGAAGAGCAAGGAGAAGAGGGCAAATAAGATGAAAAGATCATAAGGTTGAAAAGAATAATAGGGAAGATGAAGAAGTGAAATGAATACAGAAAAGAGAGAGAAGGAAGATGAAAAGGGAATCTAGAGGAGTGCCTGGGTGTTTCAGTCAGTTAAGCATCCGACTTGAGCTCAGGCCATGATCTTGCGGTTCATGAGTTCGAGCCCCATGTTGGGCTCTGTGCTGACAGCTCAGAGCCTGGACCCTGCTTAAGCTGTGTCTCCCTCTCTGCCCCTCCCCAACTTGTGCTCTGTCTCTTGAAAATAAATAAATGTTAACCAAAAAAGAAAGAAAGAAAATGGAATATAGAAAGAACAAGGAAAAATGAGACCTCTAAACACACTCTGGTGTTCTGGTAACTAATGTCTCAGTTTAAATTTTTTTTTTTTTGTATTATATTAGAATTAAATGGTTTGGGGACAAAAGGAAAGGACATATTTGAAGCAGGTTCAGCTCTGCACTATTCTATTGGGTAAGGCAGAAATTGGTTTTGATAGTGAATTGGCCTCTGTTTACAACATACCAGTGGCTTTTATGATGTATTTGAAATAGCTTTGAGATTCACCTGCAATGGGTTTATATGGTTCTGCGACAAAAACATTAACAAATTCCACAAAACAATGTGTCTATGAAGAGTGACATTAGATTGTTTGCATAATGGCTTCTTCAGCTAAGGGTTGGAGTAAAATTAATTCCCAGAGAATGAAGTAAGCATTCATGAACTTTGAGGAGGTAGAAAAATAATTCTGCTGTTTACAAACCTAATAATGACATAAATTTGTTTAATCTTCTGACTTAAGAGCAAGGTTTTCCAACAGTGGCGCTATTGACATTTAGACTGAATAATACCTGTGAGAGGATGTCATCTGCATTCTAGGATGTGTAGCACCCTTGACTCTACCCAGTAAATGCCAGTAACACCCTTGCCCAGGGTTGTGACCATCAAAAATGTCTTCAGACATTTCCAAATGTCCTCAGTGGGCAAAGTTGCCTCCAGTGGAGAACTACTGCTTTAGAGACATTGACTTTAAAGTTTAACAATTCACTGTATCAAGAAAAAAAAAAAGCTGGCTATATGGAAATGAAGATATCATACATCTGTACACCCATATTTAAGATTTTTCCAAAATATTTTCACAAGTGTTATTTCTTTCTTATTCACATATGTTCCTTGGGAGAAAATTAGGGGAGATGATATTAAACCTATTTTCCCAAGGAAACTGAGATACAGAGGAAAAGTAGAGTCCAAAGTACATAACGTCTTAGTTTGGGTTCTCCCAGAAGAAGGCCCTGGGACAGGATCTTAGTGCAAGTAGTTTATTTGGGAGATGGTCCCAGGAAACCTCAGTTGGGGAATCAAAAAAGGAAAGAGACAACCAATATGTTAAACAATTCACCATCACAAACTGAATTGAAAGTTTAATCTGGCTGGGGAACTCTGAGGGCCAGGGTAAAATATGCACCTCAAAATTATCCCATCTGGGGGCAAGGGATTAGAATTTTTATGTATCATTTCATGCCACTAATTGATTAGGAGCTGATCCTAGGATGCAGATGTGTTGGAATAATGGCTCCTTCCCGGAAGATGCCCACATCTTAATCCCTGGAACCTGTGAAAATATTACCTTCCATGGAAAAGCTGACTTTGCAGAGGTGATTAAGTTGTGGACCTTGACATGGGGAGATAATCCTGGATAATGCAGGTGGGCCCAATGTACCACAAAGTTCTTTATAAGTGAAAGAAGGAGGAGGAGAATTAGAGAAGAGAAGTGACAGTGGTGTCACGGTCAAAGATGTGATGTGAGAAGGACTCTTCGAGGGCCATGAGCCAAGGAATGTGGGAAGCCTCTAGAAGGTAGAAAGAGCAAGAAAATGAATTCCTTGTTAGACCGTCCAGAAAGCAGTGGAATCTGCTAACACCTTGATTTTAGCCCAGTGAGACCTATTTCAGACTTCTGTCCTACAGAATTCTATGATATTAAGCATGTATTTGCTTAAGCCACTACCTTTGTGGTAATTTATTACAGAAGTAATAGGAAACTAATAAAGATTTTGATACCAGTAGCTGCTGTAACAAATAAGTAGACATGGCTTTGAAACTGAGCAGTGGGCAGAGGCTGGGGGAATTTTGAGCAGCATAACAGAGTTTATAGTTTTGGACTTCGGGTTCAGTGTCTAACTTATTATACCATCAATGTTAAAGGAAGTCACAGAATCACTAATCTATGAAAAAAAGCTTAGTTTTTAAAATTATGTTTCAGTCAGTGTCCAGTGAAAAAATTCTATACCTGCTTGTTCAATGGAGAAATTGAGTATGGAAACTAATTACAAAGGTGTTGGAAGACCTAAAAATGCTGACAGAGGAAGTTGTAACAGTTCATAGGTTAGCAATGTCAGGAATCTGCTGCCATCCATCCATGTGCAGCCACCAAGGCAGGAGGTGGTATTCTCAAAACCCAAGGGTCATACAACAGGACCCAGAACACTACCTGTACAGCTCTACACATTTCTAAATTGTTGTATCAAATAATTTACCATTGATGACCCATTCTGATGGAGGATAACAATGACATGATTCATCTAAATATATTAAAAATAGTTTGATATATTTTTAATATTTTTATAGTCATCTTCTCTCCTTAATTAGGTTGAAGGGCATTGGAAACATGGAAACACGCATTGTGGTGAAAATTTTTCATTGTTTAACACACGATGTACATGATTCTCATTCATTCACTGATTCAATTCATTTATTGGTGAATTAATTAATTGAGCACCTCCTTTTGCTAGTTTTTGATGAAGCATTAAATGAAAACAATGAAGTCCTTCAACTTCATGAGGAAAGTGCAAAGGCTCTGAGTCAGGAATATGTATGGCAGATTCCAGGAAAAGCGAAAGATCTTTTGCATTATGGGATGGGCTCTGGGGAAGGAGAGGACACTGGAGATGCTGTAGGTTCCTGTAAGTCCTCTGCTTAAAGCCTCCAGAATGATTTTGTAGAATAACATCTCTGGAGATCAATAGAAGAGGGACAGGAAGTAAAATCACTTGTGCTTGGTTTCTCTTAGTTGATTCTTGTAAGACACAGAGCATCTTTGCATTCTTGGAAATCTGTTAGGCACCTTGGGTAGTTACTGTCTATTTCAATTGAACTTATGAGCTTCTTTAAGGAATCTGACATCTAAGGTTGGCTTTCTTCCCATCCAAGACTGGTTGCTTATTTTAGTTACACTCCCATAGGGTCAGATAGATCTTGGAGAAAAACATCATTAGTAAGGCTTGTTTCCATCAGCATCTCAGCAGGAAACAGATGGCACCCTTAAATGGGGAGTTGAGAAGAGTTTAATGATAAGATTATTTGCAAAGTTACAGGTTGGGGATGTTGAAGCACTTGGAGCTATTAACAAACATCAGGTAGTTGTTACCACCCCTAAGCAAAGGAAGGAGAAGTTACCAAAAGAGGAAGGGTCCATAACTGTAGCTGTATTGTGGGAGAGGGACCACCCAATCAAAGGCATGACCTTTCTCAGATGAATGCAGCCACTGCCCACATGAGGAATTTTTACTGCAAGCATCTTTGCTGTAAGCATTTTCACTACAAACATTTTTGCTGCATAATTAATTGGGCATAAGGTAATTTTGTCATAAAAGATAAAATCACCAAAAACAAAGACAGACATTCATTAAAAAGAACATAATGAAACATAAAGGTTGAATAACAAAATTAAAAAGACTATTGGGAATACAAAATATATTTGGATATATTTAAAATATGTGTAGATTCATGGCAACACTGTACAAATAATAGGTTCGATGATGTGGCTTGTACCTCAGCACTTGTTTTGAAAGTCTTTCATTCATTGTATTCCACATTTATTTTTGCTTGTTGACTTGTCTCCTTATTCAGCATGCCACTTTTTCTTTATTTGCTAAAATTTCTTCCTTCATTAGGAGAGGTATCAGTTTCCAGATACTAGGATATATATTTGTAACTGAGCTTTGTACTGTGTTGTGAAAGGCTTCTACACTGTTGTTTGCTCTTGGCATATTGTCACATGTCTATTGATAGACATTCCAAAGTTATGTGTGAAACGTGGGTTCAAAATGTACAGCACTGGGGCACCTGTGTGGCTCACATGGTTAAGTGCCTGACTCTTGATCTCAGTTCAGGTCTTAATCTCAGGGTCATGAGTTCAGCCTCACTTTGGACTCCACGCTTGGCATGAAGCTTACTTAAAACAAAACAAAACAAAACAAAAACTGCACCACTATATTGACCATTATGAGGGCTAAGATTTGCATAATATCAAAATGGGAGTATTGTGTCAATGGAGAAATGAAATAAAATTGTCAACCGGTTGATGGCATCAACAAGTTGTCAAACCAAACTGTCATCCAACTTTTTTTTATAGTTTATGGCAAAATTGCCTTACAGCCAATTAGTTATACAGCAAAATTTAAGAGTTATTCAGTGAAAGAATGCTTGTGGCAAAGATGCTCACAGTGAAATTACTTAGAACCACCAATGCCAACCTAACTCTGAAATGTGGGAGCTGGGGGAAAGTCCCCTGATTCCACTCTGTCTCCTCTCTTCCTTCTTCCTTCCCTCCTTCCTCCCTCCAAGCATCTCCTGCACATTCAGTGCTTCTCTTTGACCAAACCCACCTGGAAACCACAGGGCAAAGGAGCCATTGTTACAGTTCACAGAAGTCAGCATCAAGGGCACTGAACAGAGAGGAAAAGGGTATACAGTGGGTCTGAAGAAGCAAAAGGAGAAAATCCAGGTCATAATTACCTTGAGCAACACTAACTTTATATTAACAATAATTTTTCCAAGATTCAGAATAACTTTGAATTTATGATCCTTTAGAAACAAACCAGAATTAAGCTAAACTTTGTGGGAGAAAAGGGAAAGATTTGCTACATAATAACTAGTATAAATAAAATTGCTGTGAGTTGGGATGTCACTGAATCTTCCTGACATAAAGATATGAAATCTATTTGAAGACTTTTATATGTAAAGAATTGATTTGGTACTTTAAATAACTATTATTGATTTTTTAATTGCTTTTAAAAATTTACTTTTTAAGTGTTTTTATTTATTTTGAGAGAGAAAGAGAGCACATATGTAAGTGGAGGAGGGACAGAGAGGGGGGAGACAGAGGATCCCAAGCTGGCTCCACATTGTCAGCAGAGAGCTTGATGTGGGACTTGAACTCATGAACCATGAGATCATGACCTGAGTCAAAATCAAGAGTCAGACACTTAACTAACTGAGCGACCTAGGCTCCCCTCCTTTAAAAAAATTTAAAACATGCCTCAAAAGGCCTGTGAATCCTTCTTTGTCCAGAGATGACTATAGTTCACTTTGCTTTAAAAAATACTCTTTGAGGGGCACTTGGGAGGCTCAGTCGGTTGAACATCAGACTTTGGCTCAGATCATGATCTCACAGTTTATGAGTTTGAGCCCTGCATTAGGCTCTGTGATGACAGCTCAGAGCCTGGAGCCTGCTTCAGATTCCGAGTCTCCCTCTCTCTCTGCCCTTCCCTTGCTCACTGTCTCAAAAATAACTAAACATTAAAAAATTAAAAAATATATTCTTTGAATGCACTTTTTACTATCCATTTGGCTTCCCCAAACCCAATCTGACTGGCAGGGATTTTCTGTAGTCACATGTTTGTCTTTGGTATGTCCATTATGGACATGACAACAGCCATTACATAAGTAAACCATAGAGGGTCTGATTTCTCACTTGATCTTGTATATTATTTCTTTTCCTTTGTGTTAGCTCTTCTGCACCTGTGTTTGAGTTAACTCTTGGCTCTGAGGACATTTGGAGGATGATTAGAATATTTAAAAAGCAGCAAGTAAACAGATCTTATAATTAAGTTGATTGCCTGGGTAGCCGGACAGAAGAGATTGTTGTATTGTTATAGGAGCTCAAAGAAGCACCCCTTTGAGAACCTAATAAACTTCCACCTTTTTTCAGGCCTGACCTGATCATTTGGCATCAGAGACCACGGGGTCATGCACAGGACAAAAAGCTTCCTCTAGAACCTTTGTTGGAAGTAATTTGTTTTGAATGAGCAAGTGTTAAGCTGGTGGATTTAGTCATTGAGAAGACTTGAGAAATGGATTGGACAGGATTGAGGAGGTGGCATTTTTTTGTCTGTTGGGATTGAACTTCATGCTTTCGCCACCAGAATAACAAGGAGGAAGAAGGATGAGAAGAGGCAGAATAAAGGGAGAAGGCTGTAGAGACAGCTAGAAGTTCTAATATAGATGGAGTTAATGGAAGAAACATTTCTGCTTAGTCCTTGATACAGTCCTATCCCTGTCTTTAACTCTTTTTTGGTGCACCTGTTGTTTCTTAAACTTCCCCATCATAGTACCGATACCACCCACTGTGATCATTTAATTTCCTATCTCCTCCTAGATTAGCTTTTCTGACATAACTTTTAGCAATGATAGAAATGTTCTATATCTGCACTGTGGCTATTGAGTATTAGAAATGTGGCTGGTGTGACTGAGGGACTGAAAATTTAATTTTACTTAATTTTCATTAATTTAAATTACATAAGCACATGTGGCTAGTTGCTAGCACATTGGACCCAAGAGTTTAAGACTACATGTTCTGTGAGGGTAGGGACTATACAGGTCATCATTGTGGGCATACGAAAAATCTCTCCCAGCAGTTTGGTGGCTTGAACAGGTGTCCCATGAGAAGATCACACACCTAGGATGTGGTGGTAGCTCTGCCTCTTATAAGCTGTGTGACATTAACCGTTAATCTCTTTGCATGTCACTTCTACCTTAAGATTGTAAGGTTAAATGAGCTAATTCCCAACCTGCTTTCTAGTGCTGACATTATAAATATGCAGTAGCATACTTGTTAGCGTCTAAAAAAGCTAAGCCATTTAATATTTATTTATAAAGTACATTTCTCAGTTGTTCATTGAGAAATATGAAGGCTTTTCCAGTCTGATACAGCCTCAAGTTGGTTATTGCTTACAAACTGACAAGCTAAGGAGCGATGCAATGACTTGAAAAAAAAAAAAAAGAATGTGTGATGACCGAAACTTGAAGTACATTTCTTTTTTAAATGGCAGCTAAAATTAATTTAGAAGTGGTGGCTTGACTGTGTAAATAAACACTGACTCATTTAAGTTAATTGTAACTACTGAATTCAATATTTACAATGCTAAATTTAAAGGCATTCGTTACTAATGTGTAGTCACAAAAGCGGTATGAGTCATTTATTTTATCTGTTTGAAAAGACAAAATATCATCTTTAAAAGATAAGCAAATCTACTACTTAAATTTTATAGTCAAATTGATGCATGTTTAAAACTTACAAGTAATATACGCACAATAAAAAAATTGGGGGAAGAGAGACAAGAGGAGAAAAGTTAATTGTTTCATCTCACTGATAACACTATGATATATACCATTTTGGTATATTTTTTCTTTGCATGTTCCTTTTTATGCATTATAATTTTAATTATTCAGTATATACCATATGTATATATTGCTCATATTTTTAATGATAAAGTATTAAATGTTTTAGAACTCCTGAAAAACATAGAAAATAATATAACACACATCATGTTTTTGCCACCCAGATATCAGATATGAGTTTTGACACATTTGGTTTCGATTTCTTTCTTGCTTTAGGTCTTTTTGTCTTTAAATAATAAAATAATATGGATGTAGTGCCAAATTCATCCTATACCTTCCTTCTCTTTCCTTCCTGAAGTTGTTTTCTGCTCTCATCCGTGCATTCCTATTTTTTCCTACAAATATGTAGTCCACAATGTATCATATTGCCTCATGTGTTTAAAATGTGCACAAATGTTACCATCTACAACTTGCACTCTTTGTTCATTACAAAGTTTTTGAAATACATCCATGTAGGTACATGTACATCAAGTTCATTCATTTTCATTGTTATAAGGCATTCCATTTCTAAATAGTCCATAGTTACCTAACCTATTTGCCTGTGATGTGTTAGTCACTTCTATAATTTTTATTATTACGTCAGTTCTGTAACAAACACATTTTATATGTGTGTGTGTGTGTGTATAATGTGTGTGTATATATATAATACATATATTATATATAAAATACATCTGAGAATCTTTTTAGGTAGATAATCTAGATTGCTAAATTATACGGTAGGAACATCGTCAAATGTACTAGGTATTGCCAAATAACTCTTCCAAGTAACTGAAGTAATTTACATCCCAGTCTAAATCTACCTTATTTTTGCCAAACAATGGTTACTTTAAGACTTTTTAAGTTGGTTGATTTGAGGGTATAAAGTGGTATGTCATCATTACTTTAATTTCTGTGTCACTATTTCACTGATTTCTGATGAGGCTAATAAATTTTCGTATTTGTATTGATCATTTGGATCTCTCCTTCTTTTCCAAAATCTTCCCCAATTCCTTTGTGCTTGGTTATTTTTATTTTCCTTATCGATCTGAAGCAGTCTTTGGACTGTTTCATTGAACTTTTACAAATATACATACTTAAATAATCTTATTTATCCAAATGGGCTATATTCATGTTTAGTGACAATTTATTAACATGAGCATGATGAAAATTTTATAAAATACTTAAGATTCTAAGGTGACTGGAGTATCATCTTTCACAGCTATGAAATCTAAACTGTGAACAGCACTTTTTTGTTTTGTTTTGTTTTTAATAATGCAAAGAATCACATAGCTTTTAGAGTTTTAGGTACAGTTCTATAGGTGATTGTCAAAAGCCACTATGTTATCATTTTACCTGTCTAGAATTTTTTTTTTTCCTACCTGGAAATAGAACAGACAATTAACAAAAAAACATTTCCACTAATATTTTTACTTTACCTTGCTTTTCTCTTTGGGCCCACAGACTACAAACTCTAACTTCTAGACATGTATATAAGGTGATGTAAAATTTTTACATGTAAAACAATAATCTAAAGAAAATCAAAATTAGACAGTTTTGTAATGTGTAGAATTATTGAATCAACATGTTGTGCACCTGAAACAAATATTACATTGTATGTCAATTATATTTCAATTAAAACTTCAGGCAGTTTACAAAGGTATGGGTGTTTGTGATTCAGGTCCTTCTATATCTTCCAGATGTTTGAAAATCAAAGCTTATGTACCTATGGTTATAACTGTCAGTCCTTCTTGTTGTCTCTTCTCCCACTCTGTTCATGCTTGTTTTCCCTCTCAGCAGCCCAAAGTAACACTCTTTTGGTTACCTCCAGGAAGGCAGAGCTGGGTGAGGGACAGAAGCAATGTTATGTTGAGACAAAGATATGTGGGATTCTTAGAATCATTCAGACTTGGAATAAATTCTCATCCTATCACTTCTATCTAAGTGGACTTGTTACTGACTCCCAGGTCCTATCTCCACCCATGAAATGATGGTAAGAGAATTATCATAATAATCCTCTAGCTCATGTTCAGGATGTATCATAAGCTAGCCACCATAGGGTATCTCATTTAATTAGGGCTCCTAAAGCAATCATTGAGGAATAGGAAAAAGAGTGGACAGGAGTTAAGTGGTGGTAGCTAGGAGGCAAGAGACATGAAGATCAACAGGGATGCTGAACTGAGATGGGCAAACAACCCAGAAGTTTCATGATGGAAAGTGAAACCAAACGCTTTTGCAGAGGCAAAAATTTCCATTTTTGTAATCTTTAAGGCACAGTTGTGGTTCTGAGAGGTGTAAGGGGGCCAAAAGTTACGTAGAGCTTAAATACCACCAAGGGTAGAGTTGTAGTTTGCTTGAAGGAGTTAAACTCTTATTAATGGGAAGAAAATGCTTTTCTGGAACTGGTCATTCCTAATAATGTTGGGTAACAGGTTTCATGCAGAAAGATTTCAACTGTTTCAACTTTCAAGGAGGGCATTGTTCATAGCAGCTGAGTGTTCCAAACAGTTTAGGATTTAATACCTTCAAACATTAACACCTCTTTAAAAAATTTACCCATTGTATATGGGAGTCATTATAAAATATACATTTTGTTACTCTGTCTTTTTAGGCAAAACATACTCATGTAATTTAACCTTTTCTTTCTGAATCAAGAGAATCATTACACATTTTGGTTTTTATATCATGTCATAATATAGTGATGCTCTTGGGATCTATTAATATATAAATGTCTGTTTGTTCTAGACTGCTTGAATCCCATGTCTGCCTTTAAACTTTTATTCTGTTTTTTCTCTTGCTTTTATTTATCTTGTGATGTGCTGCCAAGCATGTTACAAATATTTATAAAGTAAAAGTAATTAGGCTTCAGGTAAAGACCTAAGAAGCTCTCCTTTTGGTTCAAGCAACTTCACACAAAATGTGTTGAGTGTCTAATATGTGACAGGCAACTTGCTAAGTGCTCAGAATATAAAGATGAATAAAACCTCTACTCCTGAGCATTCTACATATGGGTGGATTATAACCTTTGCTGTGACTAACAGGCTTGTAATTTCTTCTGTAAGCTTTGAGACACCTGTCTTTATTACTTGCCAAACATTCTTTCTAAATTTCAGGTGCATTTGTGCCACTTGAATTTGGTGATTATCTAAGCTTTCAAGAGTTAATAAATTCCTCTTACGTATGAATGGTCATTGCATATTAGAAGGAAGAGAGAAGATGCTGAGTAGAGTTGGTGAGCAAGCATGGTTTGGAAGACCCTACAAGGATTTCTACTAGCATGGTGTTTAAATATTTCAGATTTATGATAGAGGGGTGTCTGGGTGGCTCAGTCGCTTGAATGTCCAACTCTTGATTTCAACTCCGGTCATGACCCCAGGGTTGTGGGATCAAGCCCCACATCAGGCTCAGTTCTGAGTGTGGAGCCTGCTTGAGATTCTCTCTCTCTCTCTCTCTCTCTCTCTCTCTCTCACTCCCTCACTCTCTCTCCCCATAACCCACTGGCTCTCTCCCTGACTTCCCCACTTGTTGCTCCCTCTTTCTTTCTTTAACATACTTTTTAAAAATTAGAAAAATAAATGTTCCACACTTATGATAGAGATTTTTGGACAAAACAGTTTCATGAAATTGGATTTTAAACTCTATCATCTATTCCAGAAAAAGATGTAATATACAATATTATTTATGAATTAAAAAGATGCAGGCACATTCTGAAACAGAGGGATAACAGGGGAACTGGCATGATCAGACTGAAGGGGGTAAGCTCATTGTTTACCTGGTCTTGGGATAGGCAGGAGTGGCCAGCAGTTTAACTTCTGAGAGTAGGTGGTTGTAGTACCAACTTATGTTTGGGAACTGAGTTTGTCTCCGTATATGAAATTGGAGGGGGCATTGGAATGTTCTTCCGTCATAAAAACGGGGGGAAAAGGGCTCAAAAGAGCCAGGATCAATGCTTATATCTCAGGGTTGGTTTTTTTGTTTTGTTTTTGTTTTTGTTTTTTTGCAAAGCTGCTAGAAAGAGACATCTCTGCAAACAGGGTTGGGCTAAGCCTTTTTCTGGTTCAGAAAATTATTATTTTTTAGGATAATAGTCCTCAGCTGCCAAAGAAAGACTTAGCTCTGGATGTATTGGATGTGGGGGTTGGAGGGAGGCAAAGTTGAAGCCATTAACCAGAGAGAGAGAGAAGCAAATCTACCCTAATATCACCAACTCTTAGTTTTTCCACAGTTTTCCCAGAGGTGTTCTAGTTTTAGTACTAAAATTCCTATGTTCCAGACACATTATCAGTCCTGGTCAAATCAGAATGACTAGTAACCCTACCCACCCCCAACCTGAAAACTAAAATGCTAAAGCACATGACAAAACCAGCACCAAGAAAGATAGCCAACAAGATAAATAATAAGAACAGAAATTAATGCCTGATAAAATACAAAATGACTTTAAAATAAATACATTTAAAGAAAGTAACAAAAATTATGAAAAAATAGTCAGCTATGTATTAAGGCAGGTGTATATGGAGAAAAATATGTTAGGAATCTGGTATATGAAAGAAATGTATAGTCATTGAATATTAAAAGCACGACCTGGTTATTCACTGTAAAAGTAGAATTTGTAAATTGGATTGTTACTGAATTCACTCATCATGCTGCACAGATTGACACAGTGAGTAAAATCTTGGAAGAGAAATTAGGGTAATTGACAATGGATTGAGAGACCCTTAATATATACAGTCTTTTTTTTTAAGGAGAGAAGAGTGGATGGTTGAAAGGAAATATTGAAATGGACTATGGCTGATGCTTTTAATACTGCCCAAGGGACATGAGTCTTCGGATTGAAAGTGCACACCAAGTGCTGATCAGATTAAATGAAATAAATGCAGAAATATTAATTGGAATGAAGTTATAGAACATCAAAGATAAATGAAAATTTGTATTTTATTATTTTCTTAAGTTTATTTATTTTGAGAGAGAGAAAGCACAAATGGGGGAGGGGCAGAGAGAGAAGAGAGAGCAAGAATCCTAAGCAGACTCCATGCTGATAGGCCAGAGCCCGTGCAGGGCTTGAATTCATGAACCATGAGATCATGAGCCGAATCAGTTGCTTAACCAATTGAGCCACCCAGAAACCCTATAAATTGAAAAGTGTTAATATTTACCAGATAGAATAAAGATTACATACAATAGAATGGCAATTAAACTGATAGCAGATATCTCAGTTTCAAAAATAGATGCTTAATGAGTGCCTGGGGGGCTTAGTCAGGTCCAACTGCTGATTTCAGCTCAGGTCATGATTTTGTGGTTTATGAGATTGAGACCTGAGTCAGGCTCTGCACTGTCAGTGTAGAACCTGCTTGGAATTCTCTCTCTCCCTCTTTCTGCCTCTCTTCTGCTTGTACATGGTCTATCTCTCTCCCAAAATAAATAAATAAACTTAAAATAGATGTCTAAAAACAGTGGAGTAATATTATCAAAATACAAAGTGAAGGAAGCTGGAATTCTATATCAAACTAAACTGTCATTTGAAAATGGGTATTAAATAAGCACATTTCCAGATGTGCAAAAACCAAGGGTATACCCAATCATATTCTTTCATTTAAGTTACTACCTAGGAATTCTATACCAAGCTAAACTGTCACTTGAAAGTGAGTCTTAAATGAGTACACTTCTAGATATGCAAAAACTAAGAGAATTTATCAATAACAAGCCTTCAATTAAAAAAACAAAAACCTATCTAGAAAGAAATATTTAAAAAAACAGCTGTGAACAAGGAAATTTGTAAACTGTATTGGTAAACATTATTGACTTAAGAAAACAAGTCGCTAATATTTTTTTAAAAGTGAAACTAAAATTCTGGATAAAGAAGAGGGGAAGGAGAATCACAAAAGAGAGCTATTTGGGTGATAGAACCTAATTTACTTAAATATGATATCATTGACATCTCAAATATCAGTTTGCTTTTACTCCTTGGAACTTAAATATTTGGCCATTTCCACTTTCTCCTAAGCAAGGGACATTTGACAGATGGCAGATATTTTATCAGCTTATTTCCAGTCAGGGTGGGTTGCTGGGAGGAATGGTGGAGAGAGGAGAGTGGGGTTGTGGGTTGTGGGTAAAGATGGAAAAATGGCAAGTATAGAACATTCTGGAACTTTTAAACTCACTGAGGTTGTCACAATGTGATGTCAGAGCTTTTTGACATAGAGTTCTTAGAAAGCTTGCCAAATGCATATTAAAATATTAGAATGTGTTTTTGTATCAAATTTAAATAATTTTATCTTATTCATAATTTGAAATTATCCAGACTTCTTTCTTTTTTTCTCTCAATATGAATACTTGACAATTGATTGTGGTACCTTTCTCTAAAGAACATAAGAATGGAAAGTTTACTGGAGGGCTGTCAACTCTGTGACTGAAGGGATTCATTTATGCTCAAGGGAGGGCTCCAATATGACTTCATGTATTTAGATGTCATCTCCATTTTTAAGCTGTCTGAAAGCTTGTGTTTAAATTCTGGGAATGTAGGGCTTATTTTTTCTCTTTTTTCGCCATATAGTTGAATACAACTATATATACACATATATATACATGTACATACTTGAACACTGATATAGTCTTATATTCTTTTTTCCACTGTTTCTTAATCTCTGATTGCCAAAAGAAACACATTTCTTATAAAATACATTTCAGGCCATAAAGGATGAGTTTTAAGATTTTGATGAGGAGAAAACAGTAGGTCTGTGAAAAAAAGAAGAGACCAAACAAGACAACATTTTAAAGGAAGTAATTGCCTCTGTATGGCAATTTTGAACTCTATTGTTAAGTGGTTTCTGGAGTGATATATGATTTTACTATATATCCTGAATATTTGCCGGAAAAATTAAAGATGCGCTAAGAAGTAAAGGCAAATCTATTTGAATGCAATAGGGCTTATTATTTTGTTCATTCATTCACACATTTACATGTTTCTATATATACATTCATCAAATGTATGTAATATACATACACTCCTTCCTCTGAATAGTACTTTGTTGGCTTTGGTGTGCTTGGGAGAAGGTGAGTGGATGAATCTGGTTGCAGTGGTTGGGCATGGTATAGAATATTATTAGAAAGATAAGCTGAGCACAGAATGCCAAAGATCTTAAATGCTGGCTAACAAGTATGTTTGAAAGTTACTTGAGCAGGAACATGACACAATGTTATACTGAACCGACTACTGATCATTGAATGAAATAGTAGGGGAGTGTCTAGAAGCATGATCAAATGCAAATTAAAGAAGAGCTTGCAAGACTCTATATGTATATGTGTCGCAGCATATATGGAAGAAAAGAGACACACAGAGAGAGTAGTTGACAATTCTGTGTTGTTACCAGGATGTAATGGGCACAAAAGAAAAAAAATTCAGAGAGAATCAGAGATAACTCTGTAGAGTTTGCAAACCTGGTAAGCTGATTTTAAAGGACAGGTAATGCATTTGACTTTCCAAACCATGACTTCTTTTGCAAACATTAGTGGAGAATTGTTTTTTGAAACTTAAAGTTATCCAGTTCAATTATAAATACCTCTCCTCTTTTAAGGAGTTGTATGCCAAGCAAGTGAGCTTTGGGTATGTTGCATCAGATTCTCAGGGTTTATAAGCTGGTCCTTAGAAACCAGACAATTTGGGAAGGTTCATACTGTTTTAGAGTATCTTAACAGATAAAAATTTGGTTATGATTTGGATGTTTCTTCCAAAATGTCTCTGTCCAATAGAACTTTTTGCAATAATGGAGATATTCCTTATCTGTGCAGATTAATATGGTCTCCACTAATCCTATATGTTTTTTAAAAAATATTTATTTTATGGGGCGCCTGGGTGGCTTAGTCGGTTAAGCGTCCGACGTTTGCTTAGGTCATGATCTCACGGTTCGTGGGTTCGAGGCCCGCGACGGGCTCTGTGCTGACTGCCAGCTCGGAGCTTGGAGCCTATTTCAGAGTCTGTGTCTCTCTCTCTCTCTCTGACCCTCCCCTGCTCACGCTATCTCTCTCTCTCTCTCCAAGAAATAAATAAAAATATTTTTTAAAAAATATTTATTTTATTGTGGTAACATGTGTTTATGTGTTTAACAGGAGATCTACTCTCTTAACAAATTGTTAAGTGTACAATACAGTATTGTTACCTATAGGTATGATGTTGTACAGCAGATCTTTAGAATTTACTAATTTTGCATAACTTTGAGCCTGTTGATTAGCAACATTCTGTTGTACCCTTCCCATAACCCTGGAAACCACCATTCCTCTCTTGGATTTTTTGAGTTTGACTATTTTAGTTGCCTCACATAAGTGGAATCATGCAGTATTTGTCCTTCTGTGACTGACTTATTTTACTTGGCATAATGTCCTCAAGGTTCATCCATGTTGTCACGTATTGTAGAATTTCCTTTTTTTAGAGGATAAATAATATTCCATTGTATGTATACTTTTTAAAATCCATTTATTTGCTGATTGGCATTTAGGTCGTTTCTTTGTTTTTGGAATTGTGAGTGATGCTGTGGTGAGTGAACATAAGAGTGATAATATTTTCAGTGGTTTAATGGATATGATATCAAAAATAAAGCCAACAAAAGCAAAAATAGACAACTGAAACTACATCAAACTAAAAAGCTTCTGACAGCAAATGGAATAATTTGCAGAATGAAAAGGCAACTTATTGGACAGGAGAAAATAGTGCAAACTATGTAACAGATAAGGGGTTATTTCCCAAATACATAAGAAACTCCTAGAACTTATTTGCAAAAAGAAATCAACCTGTTTAAAAATAGGCAAAGGACTTGAGTAAGCTATTTCTTCAATGAAGTCATGCAAATGGCCCAGAGGTATATGAAAAGATACACAACATCACTAATCATCAGAGAAATGTGAACCCAAACAATAGTGAAATTATCAACATGTATCTGTTAGAATGGCTACTGTATAAAAAACAAAACAAAACAAAACAAAACAAGAGCCTATAAGTATTGATGAGGATGTGAAGTTGGAACCCATGTGCACTGTTAGTGGGAATAGTATACCTGTTATGGAAAATAGTACAGGGGTTCCTCAAAAAATTAAAAACAGAATTACCAAATAAGCCAGCTGTACTACTTCTGGATATTTTCTCATAGCTTTAGTCCAACTGAGAAATTGGATTTAAGTTTAAATTAATTTATATTAATTAGTTTTTATAATTTATATAATTTATATAAATTAATTTAAACTTAAATTTAAATAGCCTCACATAACTGGTGGCTACCATATTGAACAATGCAATGCCAAAAGATCTCTAAGTCAGCATACTTGACAATATGTGACTGACTAATTAGTTTAGGGAAATTGTTCACTTTAGCATAGTGATTGGAATCTGAACTGTCTTTGTTAACAAAAATTGTCCTTTGGGGGAAATTTTTCCATTCACTGAGTCAAGAAATATTTATTTATTGTCTATTCTCTTTTAGGGTAAGTGTTAGCCACAGAGTTGGAGACAGTCATAGTCCTGCTCTCCTGTGACTCATGGCTCACAGTGAAGGATGTAATTGAAACAAAGTCATACAACTGCAGATCTAGATGAGCACACAATCAAATAGGGAAAAGCTTCTGCAAGATTTTAATGATGTTCTGACTCAGGTTGGGATCCTGGGGAGGTGGTGGAAAAAGACTTCCTGAAAAGGCAGCATTTTGACTGAAACCTGAACCATGAGTAGAAATTAGCTAAGGAAGGAGTGAAAGTAGGAGGGTTTTAGCAGGGCGCAGTCTTATGTCTAAAACCTTGCTTTGCTAAGGAACTGGAAGAAGGGCTCTCGGACCTATACAACTTGTATTTGTACTTTTTTAGCTTATACTAAGCTGTGGTGTGTGTGAGCTATGTCTTCAGAATCTGCAGCTTCACACTGGTTAAAGGTAACCATGTTTAGACATAGAGCTCCTCTCTTGTTCTCTTCTATCTCTTCTTGTTATTAAAACATGGAAGTTTTCAGTGATACATTGGATACCTGCTCCCAATTCTTCACTGCCTCTCTGTTATGGAATTATATGCCCAAACCCTTTGATATACAGCATTGTAGTATTTCTCCCTGGAGTAGGTGGAGTACTGTTCCACCCCATTGGTATGGGATATGGCTATGTGGGTTGTATTTGCTAAAGGAATGGGAGTCAGTGTGATGTGAGCAGAGTATAAATGTGCTTTCATTATTTGGCTTTATCTCTTATACTTCTGTCATCCCCCTTGAAGATACGCTGTCCTATATAGCTGCTGGTTTACCATGAGGTGGAGACTTAAACCCAACTGGCAGCCTAAACTAAATACTGCAACCAATGATGAAATTAGACCAGCACCAGCCATACTACAGAAATTAGAGTGAAACAAAAGAAATATTTTTTACAAGCCACTGAGCTTATTGAGTTGAGTTATTGTCATGCAGCATAGTTGCAGTGGAAGCCTGACTAATACAGAAGGATGTTCTTTACTCTTACTGGTTGATTGGCTAATTACATACCAAAATAGTCTCAACCAGCCCTTGAATTACATATTTCTTTTTATTTGTTAAAGAATGTCAGGCATGGTGAATAGATGCAGAACTTGAGGCTGGGTTGTTTGTGAGGGTTGGTTGAAGCAATGAAGGGCTCACATCAGTTTGTTTAGATGGCTTTAATGGTTATTCTGATTTAATTATTTAAAAGGAGCTGAGTATAATCACCTGAGTATAAGGGGGCAGAACATAGGTGACATGTCTTTCCTACCCATGCCCTTGCAAACAAAAAATAACAAATCCAGGGAAACACTGGGGGACATGTGAAGAATGCAGCTCTTCTCACAGCCTAGCAGGTGCATGGGAAATTAAAAGCAAATTATTGAGATAAAGAATGATGGATATTATAATAGTGTAGGGGACTCTGGGCTTCACTCAGCAGTCATTTCTTCCACATATTTTCTTCCCTTAAATAAATTCATATAAGTGAACAATAGTACATCATAAATGTTTGCTATTATTTTTTCTATTTATTTTCTTCTTGAACATAATTTGGTGTCTTCCTTCAGCTCTCAGAAGCTTTGGTCTTGGTTCCCTTTCCCTACTTTTGCATGTGTGTTCATGGACACACACACACTGTCTGTCTGTCTCTCTCTCAAAATAAACAAACAAACTTAAAAAATAAACAAAACAAATGACCAACAACAAAAAAAGAGACAACCCAGGTAACAGACTCTTAACTATAGAGAACAAACTGGTGGTTACAGAGAGGAGGTGGGTGGGGAGTGGGTGAAACAGGTGAAAGTGATTAAAAGTGCACTTATCATGATGGGCACTAAGTAATATATAGAATTGTTGAGCCACTGTATTGTACATGTGAAACTAATATAACACTGTATGTTAAATGTACTGGAGTTTTTAAAATATAGGTTACCTTACAGATTCTGACTTAAAGAATTTCTAAGATATGTTTTCAGGAAAAATAAAAAATAATCTTAAGTGGAAGTTCCTGAAATATAAGGAGTTATAAGCCCAAAATATACTATGTGTGTTTATCTAACATTTACTATAATAACAAAAATAATATCTAATTTATAGGTTAGAAAAATAAGACAAAAGTAAAATATTGAATAAGAAACATAATCAAGGAGTATCCAGGTGGCTCAGTCAGTTGAGTGTCTGACTCTTGATTTGGGCTTGGTCATGATCTCATGGTTAGTGAGTTCAAGCCCCAGGTTGGGCTCTATGCTATCAATGTGGAGCCTATTTGGGATTCTCTCTCCCTCTCTCTGGCCCTCTCCCATTTGCACTCTTTCTCTCTCTCAAAATAAACAAACTTAAAAAAAAGAAACATAATCAAGAGAGGAATGTTCAATTGTAGGGTTTTGTTTTTATATTGATTTAACTATACTTTGTATTGCAAAGTAATAAATAAATTCCCTTATTCAAGCTTTTTAGGGAAACCACTTAAAAAAAAGTAAGGGAAAAATATAATGAGGAAAAATTAATAATGAAGGTAAGAAAACACAGAGGTATAAAAAACATGAAGCACAAAATAAGATGGTAGTACTAAATCTCAAATATATCAGTAACCATTTAAAAAATAATAGACTGTATAAAAAAACAGAATCCAGCAATATATTGCTTACATATGACATATGTAAGCTGTAAGGGCATTTGTATGGAAAAAAATACATATTTAAGCAAATATTAAGCAAAATCAGCTGGGCAAGCATAGTTACAGAAGATTGGTATAAGTATAGAGATTGGAAAGGTAGAACTAAATCTATCATTATCCATAGATGAATGTCTACAAGAAAATACAAAAGAAACAATTGAGAAATGGTTAGAATTGATAAGAGCTTAACAAAGATGTTGGATATCAAATTAATATATAAAAGTAATTTGCATTTCTACATATTGCAGAAAATAGAAAGTGAAATTTAAAAGACGATTTTTTAAGTCTAAGTAATTCTATCTTTCTGTCTAATCTATTACCTATCTACTTAACTCTATCATCTATCTGTAATATCTAGAATTAAATCTAAATTTAATGTTTGAAGACAATTATAAAATTTTGTTGAGAGGCATTAAAAAGGAATGAAATAAGTGGAGAAATACTATGTTTTTGGAAGGGAATGCTTAATATTTTTAAGGTGTCAAGTCTCCCCCAAATTATCTTCAGATCCTGTATACTTCCAGTAAAAGCACAGAAAGATAACTTATAGAAATTTACAAGAGGTTTCTAAACTTTATATGGAAGAGCAAAGGACCAAGAGTAGCCAAGGGACTCCTGAAGAATGTTAAGTAAGGTTGTGTGGGTGGAGTGGGATTGGGAGAATAGCCCTTTAATATATCAGGATTTATGATAGTTTTTATAAACTACATAGTTTAGACAGAGCAGCATGGTACAAAGATAAACATGAGGAAAAAAATGAAGACAATGGAGGAAAATTTATATAAAATCCTAATTTTAACATAGTTGGTGATGGAGATCAGTGGGAAAAGAATGAATTATACACTGAAGGATGCTGGGGTAATTGGTTAACCAGGAGGAAAATGAAAAGCTAATTGTATCCTTATCTCACACCATTTACAACTGGCTTGTCTTATAGCCCAAATTGTTTCTGTGGGGTTTTGTCCTGTCACAGTGAGCACTGGGACAGTGGCAAATATCATTAGTTTTATTATACAAGACAAGAAGTTTCTCTAAATATTCATGGTTGGGCGGGGGGGGCGCCTGGGTGGCTCAATCGGTTAAGCTCCGACTTCAGCTCAGGTGATGATCTCATGGTTTGTGGGTTCGAGCCCTGCATCAGGCTCTGTGCTGACAGCTCAGAGCCTGGAGCCTGTTTCACATTCTGTGTCTCCCTCTCTCTCTGACCCTCTCCTGCTCACGCTGTCTCTCTCTCTCTCTCAGAAATAAATAAAACATTAAAAATTTTAAATATTCATGGTGGAAAGCCCTGAATAGAAGAACTTCTAGGTGCTACCAATGTGTGGTAAGCTGATTCAGCTCTTCAACAATTCAGCAGTTGGTTATCACATAAACAGCATACACAAATAAATACTGGATTTAATTCTCTGGTGATTCTAAGCAACATTTTGGAGTCCTAACCCTTCTAAGTACATTTCCTTTCCTTTAAGGAAAAGTTAAGTGCTAATGTTGTTACCAGATTGTCAAATGAAATCTGGCAGGTCTTCCAAGTACATATGTAAATTGTAATTAAATTCTTAATGTAAAGCTATACAATTCACTGCTTTGAAAATAGTACTTAGCTACAAAGCCAACTTACATTCTTTTACTAATAAGTATTGACTGGAGTTGGAAGAGCAGTGTTTTCTGGCCTGGTTAATGAATTCAAGTGACAAGTTTTATGTTTTGTTGGAGGCTGACATTTGCTCAGTGGAGGTAAGAAATATTAACCTAAGTTATGAGGCAGAACTCAGAAGCTCCTCTTGAATATAGAGCAAGCCACTTATAGTGTGGGGAGGAGATAATTTTACAGATAGTAAAAACACTCACAGAGGGAAGGCATATCCCTGACCTTGGCAAATATTGAACAAGCCCTGTCCTTATGTGTTCCATATAGCTAAGGTTACGGGATTTTAATAGGTGAACTAGACAAGAGTTAAGTAATGTACGGTTGTGTCTTGTGTTTTCAAGAACTAAAAAGCATCTGTACAAAAAAGTATACCATGGATATCATAATTCTATCCAAATTTTCATATAAGCCTAGTAGACATGATACACAAATATATTATCTCAGCCAAATGTATGTATGATGTCTTTCTGTATCATATCTGAGGACAACCTGTAAAAGAATCGTTTGGGTGTTTTTATTGCATCTAGATTATAGTGATAACCAGGAAACATTTTCCTATAGGTAGATTATAGAGGAATTCACCAATGCAAATTTCAAGAACTTGGACACTTTTATTTTTATATTAGATCTTTCATTTGATAGTAACTGTAGCTTATTCTTATGCATAGTATGAGGTCAGGATTTAATTTTTTTTCTTTTTTCAAGTAGCAGACCAGTTATCTCAGAACCATTATGAAAAGTTTATCTTTTAGTGGTTTAAGATGTCATCTTCGTCATGTATTTAGGTTCTATGGGTATTTTAATCTACTTCTGGACTGCTACTTCTATTCCATTCATTTTTCTTTTCCATTGTCTGTGGTGCTCCTTTATAAAAAACACACAGGGACACCTTGATGGCTCAGTTGATTGAGCGTCTGACTTCGCCTTAGGTCATGATCTTGCTCACAACTTGGAGCCCCACATCAGGCTCTGTGCTGATGGCTCAGAGCCTGGAGCGTGCTTCAGATTCTGTATCTCCCTCTCTCTCTGCCCCTCCCCTGCTCATGCACTGTCTCTCTCTCAAAATAAATAAATGTTAAAAAAAAAACTTTAAAAAACACACAAAAATGCCGCGTTTAGAATCTTTGTGAATAGGTATGGAAATCTGCATTTGAGATAAGTTCCCCAGGTGATATTCATGTGCACATGGTTGTTCCTTTCCAACTTCTTCAGGAATTTTAACAAACTTTCTTATCCTTTCAGGAAAGTAGGTTGTTGGCAAGTACAAAAAGACAGATTGTGATCCACAACTATGGTATGGGGGAGAATGAGGGTCCTCTCCACCCTCCAGTAGTTTATTTTCAAGATTCATTTATAAAAATGTTCATCATTTCACACAAAATAGTCTGAGGTCTGGTACAAGATGGTAGATTGCATGCAAATTCTGATCTCTTCCATAAACCTGTTAAAATGGCAGTGAAATACTAAAGGAATAAATTCATAAAGTTGCTGAAAGTAGATGGGGAGGGATATAAGAAGACCTAAACAAACCAAAGATTATGGTTAATTTCTGGAATACAGAATACCATTTGATTTCTATTTGCCATCTATTGCTGCATAACAATTTACCCCAAACTTAGGTGGCTTAAAACAATTAATACATATTTATTATCTCACATTTTTTATGTGGGCCAGAAGTGTGAGTGCAGCTTAGCTAGGTGGCTCTGGCTCAGGGTCTCTCCTGAAGCTATGGTCAAGATGTCAACTGGGAATTAACTGGGACTGGAAGATTTGCCTCCAAGATGGCTCATTCATGTGACTGGCAAACTGGTTCTAGTTATTTGCAGGCCTCATTTCCTCTTCAAAAGCTCTGGAAAAGAATCCACTTGCTTGACATTGTATTCTAGGATTGATAACAATGATAAATAATGAAAACTGAGAGAAGAAGAGGTAGTAGTAGTAGTAGTAGTAGAAATAAAAATGTTAAAAATAAATATTATAAATAAATGATAATAACTGGAAGGTGAATGGATACATGAAATGTTACATATTCATACAATGGAATATTATTTACCAATGAAAAGGAGTGGGCTGTTGATACATGCTACATTTAAGATGAACTTCAAAAGCATTATGTGGAATGAGAGGAGAGCAGGTAAGTTGGCAGAGAAGTAGGTGGAACCTGGGCTTTCATTGTGCCTCGAATACAACTGGACCAAGGTCAGATCACTTAGAACACCCAGGAAATTGATCTGTGGACTGGCAGGAGGATCTCCACAGTTGGAGAGAGACAGCTTGGCAGTTGCGAGGTGTGTGGAAGTGAATTGGAGGAGAGAAAAAGTGGGGTACCTCAGAGGTGAGGGAACCCTTTCCATGGAAAGATTAAGGGAGGGGCGTTGAGAAAGTGCAGCATCAAGTTTGCACAAGAGGAAAACCTCTCTGGACTACAGACTGGTGAGCGAGAAGTACTGAGTGTCTTTTTGGCAAACAGCATTTGGAGTTCAAACTCTGAGGTTTTGAAAGTGCTTTCTCCAGAGTGGAGCCTTGGTGCAGGCTCCTGGAGAGAAGGTAGCTGGCCCTGGGGTGCATAGTGTGATATAGCAATTTCTGGGGCACACTGGGAGAGAACAAACAGCCCCCTTCCTGGAATATTTTCTGAAGATGGTTTATTGCCTCCCCAAGGACAAAAGACCCTGCAGGTGCCGGCAAAGTCCTTTTATCAGCAAGGTGGAGAGGCTCTCTTCCAGAGCGGGGGTAGGGAACAGATCCTCATGGTTTTGGGTCCTTTAAGACTTTGGGTTTTGAAACCTAGCTGCGCACCCAAGAAAAGACAAAGTAGATTTGCAGTGCAGGGCAAGCTGACTGCCCTCACTGCCTGAATAGTGGAAGTTGTGAGACCCCTAATCAGGGGAGGAGAGATTGGAACGGTGCTATTTCCCCGCCAAGGCCAACATGGTGGGACTTCAGAGAGCAACACAGCAGCCACCCAGTGGAGACGGGACCCGCTTCCACCAAACCCGCTCCCCCCCACCCCCATGCCGGCAACCGCTTATTTACTGGAGTAAGACTGTCGCTGAGCCAAGGCAGGGGACCTCTTCCAGACCAGCATAGCCAACACTGTTCCATACACCCGATGCACTGTACAGTTCTTGTTTTCTTTTTCTTCCTTCATCTTTTTTTCTTTTAGAATCAGGCTCATAGTTTCTTGTTTTATTTATTTTTTTCATTTCCTTTTCCCTTTTTTTGGATCAGACTTTTTAATTCTTTTTCCTTCTCTTCTTTTTTTCCTTTTTTTCTTTCTTTCTGTTTGAAATTAGACTTACAGTTTTTTATTCTCTGTTTGGGGTTTTTGTTCCCTTTCCTTTCTTCTATTTTTGGGATCAGCTCCCCTCCCCCACCCTCTTTTTTTTCCATGGTTACTTCAACAAACAAATCAAAGCACAGCTAGTTAAAGGTCCAAACACTTTACCACTGCAAGAAAGGAGGAGCTCTGCAGAGGACTGACCAGTGGGAAAGAACACCCAAAATGCAACAGCAGAGTGTGCAGAGCATATACCAGGAACACTTCCTGAAGTGGCACATCCTGGACAGTGTATGACCCTTTTTTAATATAGCAGTATGCTCAGGTGCAGGAAAAATAAGCTTTTTAAAACATGCAAGTGACTGAAACTTAGCCAAAATAGCAGGACAGAGGAATTCTCCCCAAAAGAAAGGCCAAGAAGAAATCACAGCCAGGGACTTGCTCAAAACAAATATAAGCAATATATCTGAACAAGAATTTAGAAAAATAGTCATAAGACTACTATCTGGACTTGAAAAAAAACATAGAAGACATCAGAGAAAACCTTGCTACCGAGATCAAAGACCAAAGGACTAGTCAGGATGAAAGAAAAAAATGCTATAAATGAGATGCAAAACAAACCTGATACAGTGACAATGAGGACTGAAGAAGTAGAGAAGAGAATAAATGAAAAAGAAGATAAAATTATGAAAAATAATGAAGCAAAAGAGGAAAAGGAAATTACTAGATCATGAGGGGAGACTTAGAGAACTAAGTGATCCCATGAAATGAAACAATATCCATATCATAAGCATCTTAGAAGAAGAATGGGAAGAAGGGGCAGAAGGTTTATTTGAACAAAGGATAGCTGAGAGCTTCCCCAATCTGGGGAAGAAAATAGGCATTCAAATCTAAGAGGCACAGAGAGCTCCCTTCAAAGTCAACAAAAATGTGTAATGAAAGAAACCAGAAACAGTCGAGAGAGGGCAAGATGGCGGAGAAGTAAGGAGCTCCGTACTTGCACTTACGCCCATACATCACACAGAAAAGATCTGAAGCCATTGGAAACCTTACAAAACCTGAGAGATTGGGAGAAAAAAGACGCAGAATCCACTGAGAGAGCCTTCTAACGTAAGTGCGAACCGGGGANTTTATATAAAATGTCCAGAAAAGGCAAATTGATAGGGACAACAAGTAGATTAGTGATTGCCTGAGGCTGGTATGTGTGTGGGAAACAGGTATTAATCGTAAATGGGCATGAGGGTCTTACTGGGGAGATAAAATGTTCCAAAACTGACTTACGGTAAAAGGTGTGTCATTTGGTGAAGTTACAAAAAATCACTACATTGTATACTTGAAATGGATGAATTTTATGATGTATAAAATATTTCTCAGTAAAATTAAAAACAAATATATTTAATGTAAAAAATAACTGCACATAAATCTTTAGTAGTACTATTCATATTAACAGTTGTATGGATAAAGTAACTACAAAATTCCAACTGCTCTACGAAGATAGAATTTGAGTGATGGTGTGATTTGTGGCACTCTTTTTTTTCAACAATTCTTTTTTATTTGAGTATAGTTGACACACAATGTTACATTAGTTTTAGGTGTACAACATAGTTATTTGTTTATACATTATGCTATGCTATCCACAGGTGTAGCTACCTACCATCTGTCACCATTCAATGCTATTAAAATATTATTGACTATATTTCTTATACTTTGCCACTTATTCTCTTGACTTATTCCATAACTGGAAGCCTGTGTCTCCCACCCCCCTTCACCCATTTTGCCCATACCCCCACCCCCATCTTCTCTGGCAACCATCAATTTGTTCTCTGTATTTATGGGAGTGATTCTGCTTTTTGTTTGTTTATTTATTTGTTTTTTTAAAGATTTATTTGTGTCACTCTTAAAACAGGGTTTGAAAACATACTCTTATTTTATCTTTTCTTTTTAAAGTTTATTTTGAGAGAGAGAAAGAGCATGTGTGCACACGTGTGAGTAGGGGACAGGAAGAGAGAGAATCCCAAGAAGGCTCCACACTGTCAGTCCAGAGCCTGATGTGGGGCTTGAACCCACAAACCGTGAGGTCATGACTTGAACCAAAACCAACAGTCAGACACTTAACTGACTGAGCCACACAGGTGCCCCTACTTATTTTTTCTTGATTACAAATGTAATACATTTCATTTACATTGCAAATATAAAACATGTTCAGTGTGAAAATTTTAGAGCATTAAGATATGTACAATTAATGACATAAAAATTACCACAATCTTCTTACCCAGGACAACCATTAATAACATTTAGCGTATATATATATTTCCAGGGTTTTTTTTTTCTATTTTAAAGCAGAGTTTAAATGCGTAGAACATTTTGTTTCCATGAAGCGATGGGGAAGCTTTCACTTTATTTGGTGTCTTTACAAAATCATATGAATTATATGATTTTATGTATCAAAGTGTTAATTGAATAAAAATGATAGTTGAACCTGAACTTTGAAAGAAAGAGAAGTGTGAACTCAATAGAGTTGTCTTAGCAAATTTAATTGGCAACCATGAGTTGGATAATTTGATTTCCCTTCCAAATTGTAACACTAAAATGCACTTTAGAGTCCTTAATTCAACGCAATCATTTTATAGATGGGGAAACTGGGGCCCAGAAGGGTTGTGAGTTTTCAAAGCTCACACATCAATGAGATCAAAGTGATAATACACATCTCACTCCCTGCCTTTGTTCCTAACTTTGAATTTGTGGTAGGTCCAGAGTAATGAAGGTCACACAATGGAATCTTCTGCTGTTTTTGCATAGACTTCTCCATTGTGGGAATGCCCAATATTTGAGATATTGCTACTTCTCTAAGGTAAAGTTAGACCTTCACCGAGATAGGATCACTTTAACTTATGGTGCCTTTTCCTGTTACTGTAGATTGTCTTTTGGTGTAAACCAAGCTATCTTCCTTGCCTTTCTATGTTGGCCTTAATTTAGAATCAGTGTAAGTATGATCAGATCAGTGAGAGCTGTTAATAATTCTTTAGAGGTCATGGAAATGACATAAGAACTTTTCTTCATGGGTGAGATATCCTGAGATTGCTATTTGAGAAAATAATGATACTTGTCATATATTTCCTCTAAATAAATCTGGCTTTAATACCAAAAATCCCTGTTTTCTTCACTTCTGTTTATTTTCAGTCACTCAAACTGACGCTTGCTGTCAATATCTCCTCACTGTAAGTGTAAGCAGAAGTATTTAAAGAAAGCGGTATTGTTTTATTTTGGGGTTAGCAATTTTCCAGGGCCCACTGGCAGAAGTGCTTAGCTCTAAAGAATCACATGTGTTTGCTTTGTTCTAAATATAGGCTAAACAGAATGCAGTAGAGCCTGAAGGCTTCAGACTGAAGCATTTGGAATATTAAAAAAAAAAAAAATCCCAGGAAGTAATAGCTCTTGCCCAGAACTAAACAAATAAACAGGTTTCTACTAAATGCAGGAAACAAACTGATGGATATCAGATTTTCTTCTCAAATCTTTTGGTGGTTTTTTAAAACATTTTTTTCTTTAAGACTATAAAACCAAAGTCAGCCTCCAATGGTACAGTCACTCATTGCTATATTGGTAAATGGCAACCAGTGTGTGGTCTTGCCGGACCATGGAGAAGGACTGTAGTGTAATGGATGTGACCGCTTTGAAAAAGCACATCATTATAATTTTTTTCTCTGAACTTTACCCTTCAGAATACTTTGTGCATGGATCTGGCATAATGCCAAAGAGCTTCTAACGCAAGTCTTTTGCCTTTGGCTTGTGTTGCCAATGAGATGGAGAGGTGAATATGTAACATGTGGTATTAATATTATTAAGTTCTGTTTTACATTGTTTCTCAAACTGGAAACTGTAGATCCTTGTGGCCTATGGATATATTTTCAGAGATATACAAGTTCTTGATTATATGGTTTTTTTTTCAAATTTTAAGGATGATATAAGAAAAATTAGCATAAAGATATTAAAGATCCATGTAAGTGGTCACCTTCTGTACTAGTTTGCTAGCATTGCTGTACAAAGTCCCAAAAACTGGGTGGTGTAAGCAACAGAAATTTATTGTCTCCCAGTTGTGGAGGCTAGCAGGCCAAGGTGAAAGTGCTGGCAGGGTTGGTGCCATCTGAAGGATTAGAGAGAATTTGTTTCATGCCTCTTTCTAAGCTTCTGGTGGTTTGCTGGCAATCTTTGTCCTTTTTTTTTTTGTTGTTGTTTTTTTTGGTGGCAGATGCCAGTGATCTCTGCAGCCATCTTCATATGGCATTCTCCTTATTCATGTGTCTGTTTCTGTTTCCAAATTCTCCTTTTTATAAAGACACCAGTCATATCAAATTAGAGTTCATCCTAATGACCTTATTTTAAGTTGACCATCTGCAAAGACCCTATTTCCAAATATGGTGACATTCATGGCTAGTTAGGGTTAGGACTACATCTTTTGGGGGGGACACAATTTGCAGTTTTGGGTGACAACATCTTCTAAATAACTTTCACCAGTTTAAGTTCACAACTGGGATAAAGGAAAGTAGGTACTATTATAATTGTTCCATCATCAAGAAAAAAAAATGCAGAGATGACTGAACTTGTGTGTAATGTATTGATGCCAATAGAAGGGCAGACACTATCATGTCAAGTCACCCTCCAGGAAAGTTTTTACACAATTTTTAGTAAAAGACAGTAATGGGACATGGTAGAACATAATAAGTCCTACACTGCCTGTATCATAAAAATCATATGTGTGAAACCACTTAAAGTAGCAATTTATATGTATTTCTACATAAAATATGAGTTAAGACTCAGTGTAACTTGCAGCTTATTTTGACACAACTTTATAAGAGGAAGAAGCCTATGTTTTTTGAAAGGAAATGTTATATACAGAGAAAATATTCAAATTTGCATGTTAATATTATAGTAACAATGATAATAGTTATCATTTATTAAAGACCATCTTTATATCAGACATTACATAAAATGCTAACCATTCCCATCATCTACTCAAGTTATTACAATCCCCACTTTGAAAAATGAAAAATCCACTGAGATGGTATCTTACTAATTTCTGTCTAAAAATTTGTAGTCTTTTCACTACACTTTTGTATAGTTCGTACTCTTTTCATTACAAAGTTTGTATTCTTTTCACTACACTTTTGCATTTTTCTGATTTTACTTAAACCTTGTGTAAGTAAGATGAACATTTCTTAGTGAGCATATCCTAGACTTTGTCTTTGGATATCAGTAGCTCTTTTTCTCTTTAAATCATGTGTCACTTCTCCTACACATACAAAGTCAAAAGACAACGAATCATATAAGGTGATTCTGGGTCCACGAATCTAGTTAGAAATATAAACCTTACCAGGTTTGGCTTCTGGGCCAATGAGGCCTATAGGTCTTAATAGGGCACTGTTCCTTCAGAGTTAGCCCCACTGAGAAGCCTGAGGGATCAAGGCTCACTCTAATGAGATTAAGTCACGTAAGACTTCATAAATTTAACAAAACCCCAGCAAAGTTCATATTGGCATCTCCCACCCTAGAAAACAGAGATCAAGAGCAGTCTCTGGTCTCTAACCCTGACATTATTAGCTGTGAGTTTATTTTCAGATCTTCAGTGGAAAGTTGCATTTCCTCTCAAAGTTTGCAAGGTTCTCCACTGTGACAGCTTTGTTCCTTGGGCACATGGGTGAACTTCTATAATGAAGGGTGGCCTTGAGACTTATTTAGCTCAAATTGTCTCCTGGGAGACTTAAGAAGATGAAATGTGACAGAAAAACTGGTCATTTTAAAAGAAGCTAATTTCTTTGAGGATTAGATACTTATTATTGTTTATTGAATCAATCACTTCCTTCTTCCCTCATTCTAAACTTGTGCCATAAAAGATTTCAAACTTTAAGGCAGGCTAGATATAAATCCGGAATGAAATTGTAGTTAAGTGGTATAGCCAGCTTGTTTCCATTTGGAGATAGTCCCTGATTGAAAAATGGGCTTTGCAGTGTCATTTGAAAGATTTTGTTTCTTTTTTTTTTTTTTTTTTTTGCTTTGACCAGTAAGTGCAAAGATCAGAAATTGCATATGCAATACAGTATTTCAATTGCGCCACCTGGCAAACATACCAAAGCTGTTTCACATTGCTGTTGGTGGTGTCTAGGAACAAGCATCTTGAAGGAAATAATTGTTTGTAGCTAAATAATTGTCTTATTCTATCAATGTTCTGAGGATAGGAAATCTAGGATGAAGGCTTGATCATGTCAAAAGTATCCTTGCCTCAAATACAGGTTTCATACAATATATCTACAGAATGGAATGTTGGATTGTAATTCTACCTTGTCTCCCTCCCTTCCTCCCCCTTGCACACTTTTCTACCCCCTCCCCTGCTTGCTCTCTCTCTCTTCTACTTTGCTTGCTATTTATTTTGGAACTGAATACAGGTACTTATTTTATGATAATTTGGTATTATCTTGGATATTTTTTATGGAATATCTTGATGAGCTTGAGGTTTCAACCAGGAAGAAACTGTTTCTTGGTTTTGTCCTTGAAAAGTTCCTTTTGTATATGAGATCAAATACACATATGACACACATGATGGTCAATGCACTTCAACCCTTTACAAACCATGGTGGGAGACTTGGATACCCAAACAATGAAAGCAGGCTTGACTGAAGATCTAACATCCCCAAGCGGCTTGATGAGTTTAAGTCAAGACAATGCAAGTTATCATTATTCTTTGTATGCTAACAAAAATGTAAAGTTTGCTACTATAATAGTAGAGCAAATGTAGAGGTAGTTGAGACCTGGAAAATAAATTTTTGATGTTGAGTGTGTTTGAGTGTATGTGTGTGTTCATGAATGCACACACACATGCACTGTGATAAAGAGGAAAGAACACTATAAGTACTTCCATGAGTAGTGATTGCTGATTTCAAGACAGAGTGCAGACTCCCATCATTTTTGTCCTTTTCGTCTTAACTCACTGAGGGATGGATTCAACAATTTAATAAGAGTGGAGTTTTTCTTTTTTTCTGTATCCAGCATGGTGTTGAAGGTTTGGGCTTATACAGGAAGGGCTCCCTTTGGCTCTCTCCTCTGCTATGGGTTTGGGGTAAGATTTACAAATGAGACTCACCTGCATTGAGGAGATCTACAGTGCTCTAAGCACTGAACATATTTTTTTCTAAGCTTTCTGATTCTCATCATTGGCTGGTTTGATCTCTGCTATTGGGTCCCAAGGTCTCATCAGTGTAGTACAGATGAGGGAATGTCCTTGCATCTTTGACAAAGGCCTTCATATTCCATAGGCTAAGAAAATTGGATAAGCAGTAGAAGCAGCAGGTCAAAAGTTCAATTCAGAAGCCAAGGAAAGGAGAGCCCTCAGCTAAGGCCAGAAAAAATATGACGACTAGACATCCAGTAGGCAACTTAGATCACATTCTTGTACAAGTGAGGGAAAAGAGGAAAGAAACCAAAAGCCTGAGTGGATATTCACTCCAAGGGACCATTTTATTTTATTTTATCATTTTAAAAAATTTAAATCAAAATTAGTTAATATATAGTGTAATGATGATTTCAGGAATAGAATCTAGTGATTTACCACTTATGTATAATACCCAGTGCTCATCCCAACAAGTGTCCTCTTTAATGGCCATTACCCATTTAGCCCATCCCCTAGCCAACACCCCTCCGCCAACCCTCATTTTGTTTTCTGTATATAAGAGTAACGTATGGTTTGTCTCCCTATCCATTTTTATATTATTTTTGCTTCTATTCTCTTATGTTCATCTGTTTTATATCTTAAATTCCACATATGAGTGAAATCATATGATATTGTCTTTCTCTGACTTATTTCACTTAGCATAATACATTCTAGTTCCATCCATGTTGTTGCAAATGACAAGATTTCATTTTTTTTTGCAATTTTTAAAAATGTTTTAATTTTTTAAAATTAATTTTTAAATATAATTTATTGTCTAGTTAGCTAACATACAGTGGATACCGTGTGCTCTTGGCTTTGGGAGTAGATTCCCATGATTCATTGCTTACATACAACACCTAGTGCTCATCCCAACAAGTGCCCTCCTCAATGCCCATCACCCATTTTCCCCCTCTCCTCCCATCAACCCTCAATTTGTTCTCTGTATTTAAGAGTCTGTATTTAAGAGTGCTGTATTTTGTCAAAAGCCTTTTCTGAATCTATTGACAGAATCATATGGTTCTTATCCTATCACAATGATTGATTTGCAAATACTGAACCAGCCCTGCAGCCCAGGAATGAATCCCACTTGATCATGGTGAATAACTCTTTTAATATACTGTTGAATTTGATTTGCTAATATCTCGTTGAGAATTTTTGCATCCATGTTCATTGGGGATATTGGCCTGTAATTCTCCTTGTTAGTGTGGTCTCTGGTTTGGGAGTCAAGGTAATGCTGGCTTCACAGAATGAGTCTGGAAGATTTCCTTTGGTTTCTATTTTTTGGAAAGGCTTGAGAAGGATAGGTATTAACTCTGCTTTAAATGTCTGGTAGAATTTTCCAGGGAACCCATCTGCCCCACTACTCTTATTTGTTGGGAGATTTTTGATAACTGTTCAGTTTCTTCGCTGGTTATTGGTCTGTTCAAATTTTCTATTTCTTCCTGTTTGACTTTTGATAGTGTGTGGGTATCTAGGAATTTGTCCATTTATTCCAGGTTGTCCAGTTGGCATATAATTTTTCATAGTATTTTCTAATAACTGTTTGTATTTCTGTGGTGTTAGTTGTGAGGCCTCCTCTTTCATTTGTGATTTTATAAATTTGTTTCTGTCTTTTCTTTTTGAGAAGTCTGGCTAGGGGGTTATAATTTTGTTTATTTTTTTCAAAAAACAAGCTCTTAGGTTCATTGATCTGTTCTACTGGGTTTTGTTTTTTTTTTAATTCCATATTGTTTATTTCTGCTCTAATCTTTATTATTTCTCTTCTTCTGCTGGCTTTGAGGTCTCCTTGCTGTTCTGCTTCTAGTTCCTTTAGGTGTGCAGTTAGGTTTTGTATTTGGGATTTTTCTTGTTTCTTGATGTAGGCCTGGATTGCAATGTAGCTTTCTCTTATGACTGCCTTTGCTCATCCAAAAAGGTTTGGACTGTCATGTTTCACTTTCATTTACTTCCATATATTTTTTAATTTCTTCTTTAATTGCCTAGTTGACCCATTCATTTTTTAGTAGGATGTTCTTTAACCTCCATGCATTTGGAGGGTTTCCAAAATTTTTTCTTGTGGTTGATTTCAAGTTTCACAGCGTTATGATATGAAAATATGCATGGTATGATCTCAATTATTTTATATTTATTGAGGGTTGTTTTGTGACCCACTATGTGATCTATCTTGGAAAATGTTCCATGTGCACTTGAGAAAAATATGTATGCTGCTGCTTTTGGATGAAAACTTTTAAATATATCTGTCAAGTCCATCTGGTCCAGTGTATAATTCAAGGCCATTGTTTCTTTATTGATTTTTCTGCCTAGATGATCCATCCATTACTGTAAGTGAGTATTACAGTCTCCTGCAATTACTGTATTCTTATCAATAAGATTGTTTATGTTTGTGATTAGTTGATTTATATATTTGGGTGATTTCAAGTTGGGGGCATAAACAGTTATAATTGCTAGCTCTTCTTGATAGATAGATTCTGTAATTATGATATAATGCCCTTCTTCATCTCTTGTTGCAGTCTTTAGTTTAAAATCTAGTTTCTCTGATATAAGTATGGCTACTCCAGCTTTCTTTTGACTTCCAGTAGCATGATAGATGGTTCTCAGTCCCCTCACTTTCTATCTGAAGGTGTCCTCAGGTCTAAAATGAGTCAGCATATAGATGGATCTTGTTTTTTTTTTTTTTTTATCCATTCTGATACCCCATATCTTTTGATTGGGGCATTTAGCCCATTTACATTTAGAGTTATTATTGAAAAGTATGGATTTAGTGTCTTTGTGTTATCTGTAGTTTTCATGCTTGTGGTGATATCTCTGGTCCTTTGTAGTCTTTGCAGTATTTCACTCATAGAGTCCCCCTTAGGATCTTTTGCAGGGCTGGTTTAGTGGTCATAAACTCCTTCAGTTTTTGTTTTTCTGGGAAAGCCTTTATCTCTCCTTCTATTCTGAATGACAGCCTTGCTGGATAAAGGATTCTTGGCTGTATATTTTTCCTATTAAACACATTGACTATTTCCTGCCACTTCCTTCTGGCGTGTCAAGGTTCAGTGGACTGGTCTACTACTACCCTTAGGTGTCTACCCTTTAGGTTAATTCCTGTTTGTCCCTACCTGATTTCAGAACTCTCTCTTTATTTTTGTATTTTGCCAGTTTCACTATGATATGATGTGGTGAAGACCTATTTTTGTTGAATCTGAAGGGAATTCTCTTTGTCTCCTGGATTTGGATGACTGCTTCCTTTTCCAGATTAGGAAAGTTCTCAGCTATAATTTGTTCATGTAAACCTTCTGCCTTTTTCTTTCTCTCTTTTTCTTCTGGAACTAGTGTGATATGGATATTATTATATTTCACTGAATCACTTAGTTTTCTAATTCTCCCTTCGTGATCTAGTATTTTCTTATCTCTCTTTTTCCTGACTTCATCATTTTCCTTAGTTTTATCTTCTATTTCACTTATTCTCCCCTTTGCCTCCTCCATCCTGTCACTAATAAATTAGATGCTCTTACTGCGTCTAATTTATTTTGCACCTCATTTACAGAGTTTCTTAATTCGTCATGACTATTTCTTAGTTCCTTGATCTCTGCAGCAATAGATTCTCTGCTGTCTTCTATGCTTTCTTCAATCCCATCTATTAATCTTATGACTATTATTTTAAATTCTTGATCAGATATATTGTTTATATCTGCTTTGAGCAATTCTCCAGCTGTCATTTCTTCCTGAAATTTCTTTTAAGGGGAATTTTCTCCATTTTGTCATTTTGGCTACTTTTCAGTTCTTTACATCTTTTAATAGCTTGTTACATGTCCTGCACCTGCAAGCACTACTATATTAAAAAAGGGGTCATATTAGAAAGGGCTCATACACTGTCCAGAGACTGGCCCTTCAGGAGCTGTTTTTGAAGTGTGTTGCATGCTCTCTGTTGTTGTGACTCTGGTTGCTTTATCTCCCTACTCATAATGGTGATTTGAACCTCCTACCAGGTGTGCTTTGATTTGTTCATTGAAGTAACCCTGGAAAAAAAATTAAAAAGGGGGGTGTTGGAAGGAGCCTTATCCCATACAAAGATAGAAATGACAGGGGTGGGGAAAAAGAAAAAAAAAAAGACCAGGCAGAGAATCAGAGAAACTATATGGCTTAATCCAGGGGGGGGGAGGAGAGGAAAATAAAGAAGGAGATACAGAAGACGTATGAAAAGAATAGATTAAACATTACTGCTTAAAGAAAACAACAACCAGAATAGAGAAAGAAAAGAAGAAAAGGAAGAAGAACATATAATAAATAAGAATTGACCAAGAATCAAATGAGAAAATGCCAAACCACTGGACCAATATCTGATGGTGCCTTGGAACCAGTGGCTGTGCTGGTGTGAAGGAAGGGTTGTCTGGTTAGGTCAGTGTCAATCTTGCTCTGATAGGTATGCAGTTACCAGGCACGGAGGGGCGTGGTTTGGTGTAGGTGGGTCTTGCCTCCACTTTGGGCTTGCTGTCTTGTTCCCTGAAGCCCCACCTTGATGATGATGGAGAGAAAAATGGCAACACCCCAGTCTCTCCTCCTGACCTGGTGTCCTAAACCACACTATTCAGGTCACCCTCACAGTGCTGTGCAGGCACGAGCAGGCCAGTTTGTCTCACTCTACAGTCTCCCATGCCTACCAGGCACTTGGCTGGGATTCAAACCCTGATGTCTTGAAGGATCCCACTCTGTGCCCCTTCTTTTGGGGTAGTGCCACTTTGCCCGGCTGACAAAGGGCATGGCTGGCATGTGCCTGCAGGGTCTTTTGTACTTGGGGCAACTATATGCCTTCTTCCCACAGCACTCAAGGGAGGAGACTGCTCTCTCTGACTACATGTCTGAGCTTGCTACAGAGCCCATGGCTGGGTGCCCTTCCCACCAGGTGCATGTACACGGCAGAAGGCCCCAGTCCAGAGAAAGCTCTGCAACCTTGGATGGTATTAGAAATTTGGCTTTTTCTTTCTTTTTATTTTTTTCCCCCATTTCCCAGTCTGTGACTTTTCTCTTGTCTAAATACAATCCTACACTTCCACAGCTTCTCCTCTTCTTTTTGTCTCTCCACAGAAGGGGATCCTTCCCCTTCGTGCCTATGCCACCATTTCATCTCTCTCAATTTGCAATCATGCACCTATGGCCTGCCAAGTTGTCCCCATGGGTCCCTAGAGATGTTTCTGTCATGTTTCTGCCCAGATTCCTGGAATTCCAAGTCTTCTGGCCCCAATACTACTGTGTTTGAGGGACAAGGGAACTTCAGGTCCTCCTACTTCTCCACCATGTTGATTCCTCTCCAAGATATCATTCTTTTTTGATCACCAGATAATATTCCAGTGTGTGTGTGTGTGTGTGTGAGCACACATGTTGTATGCTACATCTCCTTTTCCATTCATCAGGTGATGGACATTTGGCTCTTTCCATACTTTGGCTATTGCCAGTATTGCTGCTATAAAAATTGGGGCACATGTGCCCCTTCAAATTAGCACTCCTGTATCCTTTGGATAAATGCCTCATAGTGCAATTTCTGGATCATAAAGTAGTTCTATTTTTAATTTTTTGAGGAACCTCCATACTGTTTTACAGAATGGCTACACCAGTTTGCATTCCTACCAGCAGTGCAAAAGGGTTCCTCTTTCTCTGCATCCTCACCAACACCTGTTGTTGCCTGAATGGTTACTTTTAGCCATTCTGACAGGTATGAGGTGGAATCTCAATATGATTTTGATTTGTATTTCCTTATTGAGGAGTGATGTTGAATATTTTTTCATGTATCAGCCATCTGGATGTCTTCTTTGGAGAAGTGTCTATTCATGGCTTTTGCCCATTTTTTCACTGGATTATTTGGTTTTTGGGTGTTGAATTTGATATGTTCTTTATAGATTTTCATACTAACCCTTTATCTGGTATGTCATTTGCAAATATCTTCTCCCATTCTGTCGCTTGCCTTTTAGTTTTGCTGATTGTTTCCTTTGCTATGCAGAAGTTTTTTATATTGATGAAATCCTAATAGTTCATTTTGCTTTTGTTTCCCTTGCCTCTGGAGACATGATAAGTAAGAAGTTATTGAAGCAGAGGTCAGAGAGGGTTGTTGCCTGTTTTCTCCTCTAGGATTTTTATGACTTCCTGTCTTATGTTGGGTTTCTCATCCATTTTGAGTTTGTGTGTGTGGTGTAAAAAAGTGGTCCAGGTTCATTTTCTGCCTGTTGCTGTCCAGTATTCCCAACACCATTTGCTAGAGACACTGTTTTTTTCCCCCTATTGGATATTCTTTCCTGCTTTGTCAAATATTAGTTGGCCATACATATGTGGGTCCATTTCTGGGTTCTTGATTCTGTTCCATTGATCTATGTGTCTGTTTTTGTGCCAGTACCATACTGTCTTGTTGATTACAGCTTTGTAATACAGCTTTAAGTCCATAATTGTGATGCCTCCAGCTTTGGATTTTGTTTTTTTGTTTTTTTTCTTCAGGATTGCTTTGGTTATTCGGAGGTTTTCTGGTTCCATACAAATTTTAGGATTATTTGTTCTAGCTCTGTGAAGAATGCTGGTGTTATTCTCATAGGATTGCACTGAATGTATAGATTGCTTTGGGTAGTATTGACATTTTAACAATATTTGTTCTTCCAATCCATGAGCATGGGATGTTTTTCCATTTTTTGGTATCTTCTTCAGTTCTTTCATCAGCTTTCTATAGTTTTCAGTGTATAGGTTTTTCACCTCTTTGCTTAGATTTATTCCTAGATATTTTATGGTTTTCAGTGCAATTGTAAATGGAAGCGGTTCCTTGATTTCTCTTTCTGCTGCTTCATTATGGGGGGTGTATAGAAATTCAACTGATTTCTGTACACTGATTTTATATCTTGCAACTTTGCTGAATTCATGGATCAGTTATAGCAGCTTTTGGGTGGAGTCTTTTGGGTTTTCCACATAAAGTATCATTTTCTCTGTGAAGAGTGAAAGTTTGACTCTCTCCTTGCCAATATGGATGCCTTTTACTTCTTCGTGTTGTCTGATTGCTGAGGCTGGGACTTCCAACATTACGTTGAATAACAGTGATGAGACTGGACATCCTTATCATTTTCCTAACCTTAGAGGGAAAGCTATCATTTTTTCCAAAGGGAATAATTTTTAAGCTGTAAGTTACCAAGATTCCTTACTTTGCAAAATTAAGGATTTTCCACATTGACCTGTTTCCTAGGGCTACTGTAATAAAATACCATAAACAGGGTGGCTTAAAACAACAGAATTTTATTCTCTCACAGTCCTGGAGGCTGGAAGTCTAAAAACAAGGTGTCAGTAGGGCTAGGCTCTCCAAAGGTTCTAGACAGGCATCCTTCCTTGCATTTTCAAAGCTTCCAGTGGTTACCAGCAATCCTTGGCATTCCTTTTCTGATAGATGCATCACTCCAATCTCTGCCTCCATAGTCATGTGGTCCTCTCTCTGTGTTTTTGTTTCTGTTTTCTCTTCTTAAAGTAAACCAGCCTTTGAATTGGGTTTCATTCTAATCCACTATGCACTCAAATTAATTTGACTACATCTGAAAATATCCTATTTCTAACTAAGGTCAGTTTAGGAGGTTCCGTGTAGACATTAATTTTGGACCGTTTACAACTGATAAGGAGGGCTCATGAGTGAGTAGAATTTAGTTATAGAGGAATAGAGAATGTTATAACCTTGCATATGTGCATTGCAACTGTTAATTTAGGACTTGGAGACCGTACCTTTAGATAAAGTAAATCTAGTCCAGAGGAATTACATGCAGTGATGGTGTATAGACAACGGGAGAATGAAAGCCAGCCTAAAAAAAGAATGGACTTGGAAGTTAACATAGCTTGGGGCCAATATTTTCCTTTGGGCAAGTTAGTGAACTTCTTTAAGCCTCAATCTTCTATCTGTAAAATAAGGATTAAAAATGACTAACAAGACAGTTTTAAATTTTAAATGATTGCTCTGTTCAGCAGCCACCGAAGGTTTGGTGCATGGTTGTTTGGTCCTGGCTCTAAATAAATATTCACCCCATTTCCTTCCATAACTGATACTCCTTAAAATATTCCACTGTTCATCCTTTTTTCCTGAATTACATTCACAGGTTTATGCAGTATTATTAACTTGAACTTTTTTTCCTGTGATAAATTAATAAAAATTAAGTCAATATTTGGTAAATAAGGTTGGTAATGGAGGTTATAGAGATCTATAAACATCTTTTCCCATTTTCTAGTCTGTGATAAAACAAATGCAGCAAATAGTTATAAATACTATTACTATTTTTGCTTTCTGTCATTCTTTTGTATGACTTTGGAATGCACAGAAAATCTATAGGTTGAAATAAGAGAGACAGGAGAAGAAATAAATTATAATTTTGTAACAAAATTAATTAGAACTTTAAGCAAATATATTTTATCAAACACCAACAATTTTACCAATCTGCAAAATGTTCCAAGGCACCTTATTATGACATTTATTGTATTGCGTCTAATGGTTCCTACTCTCTCTTTTCTGTTGGATTCTAGTCTTCATCTTTTCAACAAATATGTACTAAGTGCCTAGCATGAGTAGGCTTGGTGGAGTACAGTAGGTATTCAAAAATGCTTAAAACACATTCAGATGTGCTAGTGTGCAGCTGATGCGCATAAAGGCTTCTATGGGAACTCTGCTTAAAGCTCATAAACTCAGTTTAAGGATGCCCAGGATATTCCCACTGTCCACTGGAAATTATACAGATCATGTCATCTTAGAAAAACTAAGATCTCTGCTAATGGGCCAATTTGAGAATTTCTATAGGGGCTTACTTGGCACTTTATTTGTCCTTTCTTTCTGACAACAATCCTGTGTAGATCATATAAATGGTCACAAATATGGAGACTGGCCTGAAGAAGGTAAGGGACCCAGCCAGTGCTACTTAACTAATAAAGAGGTGGGCATAGAGTGGAGTTTTAAGTCTTTTGGTTTCAGTCAATGATCTTTCTTTCTACCATAATTCCCAAATTTTCATGTGGATAGCTCTTTATCGTCCCAAATTTAAAAAATAGTGTTTTATGTTATTTTTAAATAATGTACAACATATGCCTGTTTGGGAAATTCGAATGACTCAGAAGTGGATAAATTAAAAAGACCTCATCTCTCCAAGGATTCTACCACTCCCATCACTATTTTTGCACAAACCCAGATAGCCAGTACAGATAGTTTGGTATATATCTCTTTTTATATCTGTAGTTTATAAGTCCCTTTGTGCTTTTACAAATATATGGCACAAATGGTTTATTTTGAGCACATATTATGTTTTCATATTATTTTTCCCCATCAATTTGCCTTTTATACTTTCTGTCTTTTGGACTTTATTTCAAATCAGCATATACAGATCTACTTTTTTTCCTGTTAAATAGTTGAATCACCCCCATTTAAAAATATGTATTTTACTTTTATTTATTTTATACATTTCTTGTTTTGAGCATGACTGTGTGTGTATATGTGTTCATGCACATATACTTTTTCCTATCTTCCTTTTTGAGGTGTTGGGGAAATTGCAATGTAGTTTTAGTCTTTTTGGTTGAAGCCAAAAGATGAAATCCAATCTTAAAAGAAAATTTTAGATGCAGCGCTTGTAGGGATGATAATGTGGATTACTCTGGCTTTGCATACATACCTTTTAAACTAACGTATGTGCTTTGACATTAGGAAGATGGAATATACAGCAATATGTCCACAAGGTAACTTTTTCTTTAGTCCATCTTCTTAATACCAAGTGTCCTGGTATATAAGGATCATAGAAAAGTCTTTGGTTTTAAGTTATTTCAAAGGGTAATTGTTCTTTCTTTCTTTTTTTTTTTTTNTTCGCACTCACGTTAGAAGGCTCTCTCAGTGGATTCTGCGTCCTTTGTCTCCCAATCTCTCAGGTTTTGTAAGGTTTCCAATGGCTTCAGATCTTTTCTGTGTGATGTATGGGCGCGAGTGCAAGTACGGAGCTCCTTACTTCTCCGCCATCTTGCCCCCTCTCCGGGTAATTGTTCTTTCAATTTAAGGAAACTGAATTTTTAATAATTGAACTTGGATTACAAGTCAATCCATGTCTCATTGCCCTAATTGGCTTCTGGTAATTCAATAATAGAAAATCAAACATTAATGGCAAAAGTAGACTAAGTCCCAGACTAGAAGATATTGCAAAGAATACCAAATATTTACAAATGTTGAATGACATAAATTATGGAAGAAGCATAATATAAATAGTAACAAAGTTTATAAGCAGTGATATCCTTGAACTAGAAGCTTGGAATAATAATATAGGTACAAATATATATCAGAATGGGGGTCCCTGGGTAGCTCAGTCAGTTGAGCACCTGACTTTGGCTCAAGTCATGATCTCACAATTCATGAGTTTGAGACCCAAAATGGACTCACTGCTGTCAGTATGGAACCCCACTTTGGATCCTCTCCCCCCGCCCCTCTCTGTCCCTCCCCCACTTATGCACACACACACACACACACACACACTGTCTCTCTCTCAAAAGCAAATAAAATATTAAATACATGTATATACATATATAATTTAGACAAAGGATGCCTTTGATGATTTGGACTAATTTCATTTTGTTGTATTCATATCATATTGATGTTCATATATATATACAGGAACATTTCTCTCATTAAAATAAAATTGAATTGAAGTTCATTGTTGCTTTAATATCAGATTGAAATAGCTTCAAAGTAGCTACTTTCACCATTTTGAAACCTCCTTTTAGGAAGAGAGAAGCAAGTGTATGTTTCTAGAATATCATTAATTCTTATTGCACATTAGAATCATCTGGGGGAGTTTTTAAGAGTGCCCTACACTCTTGCTCCCAGCCACGTCCAATGAGTCAAAGAACCTAGTTATGAGTTACTACTCATAGTGGAAATGCCTGGGATTTTTTTTTAAAGTTTATTTATTTATTTGAGACAAGGTGCCAGGTTGGAGGGGGGAGGGCAGAGGGAAAGGGAATGAGAGAGAGAGAGTGAGAAAGAGAGAGAGAGAGAGAGAATCCCAAGCACTGACAGTGCAGAGCTTGATGCAGGGCTTGAAGTCAGGGAACTGTGAGATCATGATCTGATCTGAAACCAGCAGCAAGATACTTAACTGATTGAGCCACCCAGGCGCCCCAGGAATTGACTGGAATTTTAAACTAATGATGCATGGATCTCACTCCTGGAAATGCTGATGTAAGTGATCTGGAGTGTGGTCTAGGCATTGGAGTTCTTAAATGCTCCCTAGTATACCAGATATTTTTCCTAAGGTATTTAGAAAAAAATTTTTAAATATATTATTTGAGAGATGTTTACTACAAAAACAAAACAAAACAAAAAAACACCTTGAAGGTAGACTTGGGTTCAAGCACAGATCCTACAGTTACTAGTTGTGAAACATGGATAACATAATTTCTAGGTTCTTCAGTTTTTCTCATTTGAAAATAGTTTGGTAAACTTCTGCTTAGGACCTACTATATGCCACAAACTACATGTGACATGTAAAAAACTAGCTCATAAGAGTTTTCTCAAACCTCTGCAAGGTAGGTACTATTATTATACACATTTTTCACAGTATCACCTGGGAACTAATTAGAGAAGTAAACGCTCAGGCTGTCTCCCAGACCTACTAAATCAGAAATTCCCTAAAATCAAATTTCCTGAAGTTCTTTAGATCATTCTGTTATATCTTCAAGTTTAAGAGCCTCCTGCACTACACTATAATGTGATAATCTCTACCTTTTAGGGGCATTGGAAGGATTAAGAAAATACCTTACATGAAGTATTAAGGACTGTCAAACTCATAAGTGATCAATAGCTGTTAGTTATTATTCTGTCATTATAGGTTACATCCCTCTTAACCATATCTCCTTTTGCAAAGATGTAACCAAGCTATCTCTTCTTTAGCTTGACAAAAAAAAAAGAGCAAATAACAAAAACCTCCCACAAAATATGACTCTTAGGGGTTTAACTCATAATCCTTCTCTTTCAAACTGTGAGCATAATTTACCTGCTTCCTTGGCTAACATTGTAATGTTGGAATTAGAACTTTGAACTTCAGTGTTTTTGATTGCTTTGATGACAGTTTGGTAAATATATTAACCATTTTATAATTTCTGCCAGACTACAGTATTGCTGTCTTCCCTCTCCTTCCCACAAAATCACATGCCACCTTGGGTGGATGGGCATTTGGGATTCTTCACTTAACCTTGACCAGCACTCTGCAATCAAATCCTCTCTGTTTGATTTTCTAACCTGTAGAGCAGAGGTCTGTGTCATCCTTCCTCCTGATATTGCCAACATGGCTCTAATCATTGGTGATATACACTAATGAAATCTCCCTATCAGGTAACCCCAATTATTTTTCTCACACTTGTGCTGAAAGAAATACCTTTCTTTTTACGTGGGAACCATTAAAACCATTGGAGGTAAACATTCAGCCTATTTAGCTTTTATAATAAAACAAGCTAACATGGGTTTGTGTGATTTTATTCATCATTAAAAGGGGAGTTACACAAAGGTAGTAACCAACACTATAGGCCTACATTCTGAGCCCTCATTTTCCTAATAGACTGTATTCTTTAAAAATTCTATTATGAATTTTGTTGTATGTGTGTTCAGACTACTGTTCTCAAAGTGGTATTGAAAGTCTCAGGGATTAAAGGAGAAAGGGAAGTGAACTAATAAAACCCAACCAGCTTTTGAGTGATCATTGAAATATTGTGTCACCTTCTGATAATACATTTCTTCTCACTTTATAATATGCAGTTTCTCCCTCTGTGAAGTAAGGCTGTTGATTTTCATTGTTGTTGCTCACATCTATGATAAACAATTTAATTAAGTATCTTTAATAACACAGTATTCTGCAGAAGGAGAGGGTTTGTGGTTGTCTTCCATTGTTATTTGTCCAAGAGGAATGGGGCTGTAACGTCGACGTAGATGCATTGGGTAGAGTGGATGGGAATGGGATCTTTAGAGACAGGAAAGATGCAGAAGAATGAGCCTGGCAGAAAGGAACTCATCCAGACAGCCAAAGCATTGCATTTTGTTTTTGTTTTTGTTTTTTTTTTTTGTTTGTTTTTAAAGGGTTTAATTTTTTTTACAATGAGGCAAAATCTATTATTACTCTCTTATTATTCTCTGTTGGAACGTAAAATGGTCCCAGCCTACTTTATCCATTTCTTGTGACGGCTATGTCTATGTTCACCTAAAAAATAATGGTGTTTTACGTATACCCTGGGTTAGTGTGTTTGTGACAGATACTAATTTTTGGCGGGCAAGTCAGGACCACTTGGTTTTAGCTTTGGCGCATCAAAGCATTGCATTTTGGATCAGCTTCTCTAGAACTTGAGATGGGGATTTTTTTTTCTTTTAATGTTTGTTTATTTTTGAAAGAGAGACAGAACGTGAGCAGGGCAGAAGGGGCGGGGGTTAGACACAGAATTAGAAGCAGGCTCCAGGACTGAGCTGTCAGCACAGAGCATGATGCGGGGCTCGAACTCACAGACCACGAGATCGTGACCTGAGCCGGAGTGGGATGCTTACCCGACTGAGCCACCTGGGTGCCGCTTGAGGTGAGGATTCTTATATAAGTGATTTATTGAAGGGGAGCTCAGAGGAGAAATCTGGAAAGAAGTAGTGAAAGGACAGTGAAGGAGGAGCCAAAGAAAAATGTGAGTTCTACTAAAGCTTCCTGTCAATCTGAACCTATGGAGAGCTCTAGACCATGAATGACATCTCATAGTTTTCCTGCTTTGGAGCAAGGGGATTGGGCATTCATATTCCTACATTAGTCAGTGCTTGGCTATAGGCCACTGCTGGGGGTGGGAGGTCATAACTTCCCAGGCATTCCCAGAGAGATTTCTTTCTTGGCTAAGGCTGTTCTGGAAAAAGGACCATCTGTGAATCACTAGCAGCCCAGTACTCAGTACTCACTGAGGTAACAAAGTTCTGGGTGCAATACTAATAGCATCTATTACCCATTACATCGAGGGTCTGGTGCTGGTATAGGTCAATGGCTTCCAATGGGCAAAGGGATTCCAACAGGTCTATAGCATAGTGGATATCCCTGAGGGGGACAGGATCACAGAAATAAAAAGGTCACTTTTGAGCCGTATGTAGGGCCCCAATATTTAGGTGAGAAACTAGTAAGGTCAGACACAAAAGGGCTGTGTGAGTTCCTAGCACATGAGCTCAAAATAGGGGATGAATCTTTCAATGAACCCTGGAAAGCAGTACATGGTAACTTCTCATCAGAACAATATTGCTCTGAATGTCCAGGTAGGGGGAGCCGATTAATAGATACATCTCTAGGATAATGTGTTCTAAATCATCCTGCATGGTGGATAACTTGATTCTGAACTCCAATGGAAGGAGATACTGAATTTACTTGCTACCTCCCATCTTTGAGTTCATCTGAGAACTGAAGCTTGTGGTATAGAAATCAGTCCAGCTAGTGAAGAATGAAGGAGGATGTGGGAAGAGGCAAGTTAAGCAGGAGGCCAGAAGTTACAGGGATGGTCAAAAGGCAAAGTATTTTAGTTCATTCAGTATATATTGGGCAGTGCTTTCTTCAACTTCTTTTCTAGGATAATTTTCTCCTTTTATTGATGTCCAGAGATGCTTTCTTTTGTGCCCAACACTAGGTCTATTTCTGTAAAAGATAATAATCCATTCATATGGTCTCAAGAATAAGAGTTCTTAAAGTTTTTAACAAGTTTTACTGGTAACCTGTCTTCACTTTTCTCCCTTTCCAGTCTGGCCATTATGTTAGTATCTTATATCCCTATAAGCCCTTAGTGTCTAGGGATGTTTTTTTTTTTTTGAATTCAGAACAAACATTAATTTTCCAACTCTCACGTCTGGATAAAAATTCCTTATACTATAGATACTTGGATAGGTATACCTTTGTGGGGAATGACACATATATGATAGACTAAGGACTTAGTTGCCATTTGTGACAAAGCAAAAATAGTAAACAGTTATATCAACAAGGGCTGAGATTATACTCTATTATGAAGAATATTTTACATTAATCTTTAGTGTCTTACTCTGGAAGTGTCTCCCAGGGAGGATTTGACAATGTGGTTAACTGTGCCAGTCTTGCAGCAAACATCTGGATTCAGATCCCAGTTTTTTAACTACATGACCTCTGTGATTTAGTTTCCCCCCTGCACAAGATGGTAACAGTAGTACCTCCCTTGTAGTGTTGATGTGAACTTTAATGCTTATAGCTCATAGGCATGTATGACCTTAATCAAAGTGTACTACTTCAGTAATTAAATTTGATAATGATGTTTCTTTACTACAACTACTACTCATAGTTTACGTCACTGGTAGAGCCCCTGGATAGGGCACTGAGAATAAATTTCTTGTCAGCAATTGTGGAGAAATTTTTGAGATTCATAAGCCAATTTTGTTAAAGCAAATATTTGTTTGGGGGACAGAATTATTTAATTGTGGTGACAGTGTTTCCACAAACACCATTTTTAGGGTAAACACCATTTTTGTTGAACAATTACTAGTTCTGAGATGAGGTTCATTCTAGGTATGAAGTATGTGATTTGATGAATGTGAGAACCCAGAAGCTTGGCTTCTGTGAGAAACTGGGTCAGAAGAAAGGAACTTCATTTCTGTCCTCATTAATTTGGGCTGCTAAAACAAATAACCACAGATTGGGTGCCTTATAAAAACAGAAATTTATTTCTCACAATTCTGGAGCTTGGGATGTCCAAGGGCAAGGCACCAGCATGGCCATGTTTTGGTGAGGTCTCTCTTCTTGGTTCATAGCTGATTCCTTTTCAACTGTGTCCTGACATGGCAGAAGGGACTAGAGAACTCTTTGGAGCCTTTTTTATAAGGCACTATTCCATTCATGAGGGCTCTACCCTCCTGGCTTAAGCACCTCCCAAAGACCCCACATCCTAATACCATTATCTGCAAGGATTGGCATTTCGACATATGAACTTTGGAGAGGAGGGGACACATTCAGAACATAGCAATTTTTTCCCTTTTTTTAAAGAAGCTCAAGTAGACTATTTTTTAGTGTTTATTTATCTTTTATTTTTTAATTTACATCCAAGTTAGTTAGCATATAGTGCAACAATGATTTCACAAGTAGATTCCTTAATGCCCCTTACCCATTTAGCCCATCCCCCCTCCCAAAACCCTCCAGTAACCCTCTGTTCTCCATATTTAAGGGTCTCTTATGTTTTGTCCCCCTTCCTGTTTTTATATTATTTTTGCTTCCCTTCCCTTACGTTCATCTGTTTTGTATCTTGAAGTCCTCATATAGATAAAGTCATATGATATTTGTCTTTCTCTGACTAATTTCTCTTAGGATAATACTCTCTAGTTCCATCCACATAGTTGGATATCTAGCAAATGGCAAGATTTCATCTTTTTGATTGCTGAGTAATACTCCATTGTGTGTGTATGTATATATATATACATATGTATATACATATGTATATGTATATATGTATATATATATGTATATGTATACATATNGATTCCTCTTTCTCCACATCCTCACCAACATCTGTTGTTACCTGAATTGTTATTGTTACCATTCTGATGGGTGGGAGGTGGTATCTCATTGTGGTTTTGATTTGTATTTCCCTAATGAGGAATGATGTTGAACATTTTTCATGTGTTGGTTGGCCGTCTGGATGTCTTTGGAGAAGTGTCTATTCATGGCTTTTGCCCATTTCTTTACTGGATTATTTATTTTTTGGGTGTTGAGTTTGATATGTTCTTTATAGATTTTGGATACTAACCCTTTATCTGGTATGTCATTTGCAAATATCTTCTCCCATTCCATCAGTTACCTTTTAGTTTTGCCGATTGTTTCCTTTGCTGTGCAGAAGCTTTTTATTTTGATGAAGTCCCAGTAGTTCATTTTTGCTTTTGTTTACCTTGCCTCTGGAGACGTGTTAAGTAAGAAGTTGCTGCGACCACGGTCAAAAAGGTTTTTGCTTGCTTTCTCTTCGAGGATTTTGATGGCTTCCTGTCTTACATTTAGGTCTTTCATCCACTTTGAGTTTATTTTGTCTATGGTGTAAAAGAACAGCAATTTCTTATACAGCTTTCTCCCAGCATTACTCACAAAGGAGAATTTCAAGGTTGAATGAGCTCTCCCATCTGTGTGTCCTCTATGATATCCCCATCTTATGTCTAGATGCCTTTGTCTTGACTGCGTGCAATGAGGAGCTTCATATAACTTAGACTGTTTGGGGATGGTTTTATAGTTACAAAAGTTTTTATTTTGAGTCTAGGTATGTCTTATTTTGTCTCTACAATTATTTATAATTCTTTCCTAGGAAGCCAGTTGAAACAAGTCTAATCTTTCACTCCCATGACTACACTTTAAGTATTTGAAGATAGTTTTGTCCCATGGTCTCTTTTCATTTGACTAAAATCTCAAAGCTTCCCTCACCGTTCTTCATTACTCATGTGGTAATAGACAATGAACATGCTTCTGTTTCTTTTTAAAGAACCAAACTCCATACTCAGTATATGAACAGCATGGAATGGGATAGGGCCCAAGAGGATGTGACATCTCTTTGGTTTTACATACTCTTTTTAAAAAAATATTTTAAAAGGTTTGTTTGTTTATTTTGAGAGAGAGAAAGAGAGAGAACACAAGCAGGGGAGGAACAGAGGGATCCCAAGCAGTCTCTGCATTGTCAGTGCAGAGCCCATTGTGGAACTTGAATTCACAAACCTTGAGATCATGACCTGAGCTGAAATCCAGAGTCACTTAACTGACTGAACTACCCAGGCACCCCTGGACATATTCTTTTTATGAAACTGACATGCTTCCTACTGCGATAAGGAGGCACCTTTTCTTCTAAGGAGGCACCTTGTACATATTCTTTTTAAAGCAACCCATGATTCAAAGACTTTGGCAGTCACATCATTGCTTGACTTATAATGAGTTTACAGTAATCTCTGATCTCTGAGTCTTTTTCACCCATGCTACTATTAACACATGTAACTTATATTTGTTTTGTGGACTAGTTGCAGAACTAAGTATTGTTGAGATTATATTTCATCTTCTTAAATTTGATCCACCATTCTAGCTTGTTGCATTTTTTTCTTGTAATCAATCTATTGTACTACTAGTATTAGATGGAACAATGATATTTATATCATGGATCAATAGATAACTAGTCTTGGCTACAGAAGATCAGAGAATAACATTATACTGCCAATCAGTTGGTAAGTCATTTACTAGTTTGGAAACCATGGCCCCATGCAGATATATGCTGCATCCACATGATACTCTGGGTTTCAATGTCTATACTTGAGACCAAATTGAAAGTCATAACAATATTTTAAAATATGTATATGAAAAAATAGATAATATCCCAAGGGTGTGTTTTATATGTCATGTGAAAAGTTCCATCAATAATGTGACCTGCAAGCCCATTGATTGTTGAGATCCTCACAGAAGTGGAGGAATTTGAGCCAGGCAGCTCTGGAAGGTTGCCTAGAGTTGGGTGAGATAGAGGAAAGGGAGCATGCATTTGAGAAGGTTATGACGTCCAGGTTAATGAGGCAGAAATGACCCGGTCACATTGGATGATTGTATAGAGATGAACTTCCAGGAAGTGTATAGGGGAGTGTCAACGATGAGATCAGAAATGTAGATGAGTGCACCTTGTGTGATGCTGATGTTAGAGCCAGTGTCTTTAATTGGAGCAATTGTTCTTTGGCCATATTAATCTTCCCATGTTTATAAGTGAAAATGCTGAATGTTCCTGCATACTGGCTATCTCCAGACTTGTCTTCCTTAGTTTTATTTGCATTAAGTGTCCATCACAAATATGAATTTTGCAAGCAGTTGTACTTCCTAGCATATTGTTTGGAAAATATCTGATTTTCTCTATGTAATAAGATGCACTTAAGATTTCTTTTGGGAGGCATGCTCATTTCTCATTGAATATGGGTTTTTCAGTGTACTTCTAAAATGGCTTACCTGGTTATTGGCTTTTCTTTGGGGACACTTTGAAGTTCACATATTTTGCTACCGTTTAAGCATACATTTAAGTATATGGTTTATTTTTATGGAGTAAGCTGACATTCACTTTTCTTGTCCTGTGTTTCGTGGCCTCTGCTCTGACAATGAAAAAGAATCATAAGGTAGTGGTGGTAACTCCTTAAGTTTCCAGTGCAATAATGTAATCCTCTTGGCATTCATCTCCATGGATGATTGTGATGGCAGTGATCCTTCAGCTTCTCTGTGTATTGTTTCCTCACTCCATCATAGCAGAGTCTCAGTGAAAGGTGATTTCCCTTGAACTTATATTTTACTAATGATATATTTAATAAGAGAAAGGGAGGAAAACAAAGGGCATCAATGATCACAAATATTTACATCTGGCAGAGGATTGAAAGGAAAACCAATCACAGCTGCCATTGACAGTTAATGTTATTAAAATGTTCAACGTGGAATTTCTATTTTAAATAAGAAACACTTGAAAGAAATGGTCAGGATTAACAGCAGCTTAAATTAAAACCATGTTGGTTTGTAGGTAAAAGAATGCTAGAGTCAAACACTGCCTTTAATATAAAAGCATTCTTTACCCCCAAATTATCCATGTGGCCCTGTTTGTGCTACTGGAATTTGATTAGGTTTGGCTTTTTCAGGAAGTAAGAAGAACCCATTTAATCTCTTGTTAAGTGGTTCATTCCCTGCCTAAGCCTTTGGGTAATGTAGTTTATTAAAATGTTCTGGAGTTCAGGTCGACTAACCATCCATATGCCTGCCTTTTGGCCTGTGCTACAGTCTAACATCTGATTGGCCCAAACCTGGGAGTAATAGAGTCAGTATACAATGAGGGACCTTGTTAAAAGCCCAGGACATGGGGATCAGTTCATTGGCCTACAGATTGTTAGCTGAAGCTCAGAATGCTCCCATCTGGCAGCCCCTCAGTCTGCATTTGTCCTGCCAAAATACTGTAACTTAATCACTGAAACAGAGTTGCTGGTTCTAATTCTCCTAATATACCTAGGAGCCTCTATGTCACTCACAAATACCATGTGTCATTTTAGTAGGAGACCTTATATTGACTTATAGTTCTTCTGCTCTTCTGTTCTCTGCTCTACATGGGACTTTGTCAGTCAACTCAGGAGGAAATATATATATATATATATATATATATATATATATACACACATATATATTATATATATACATATATATAATATATATATACACATATATATTATATATACATATATATATATAATATATATATACACATATATATTATATATATATAATGGAAATTATGGAATTTTATAAAATGATTCTAAAACTTATTCAAAAGACAAAAAGCCAAGAATATATAAAATACTCTTGAGAGAAACAAACTATCAAGGCTCAAAGTAATTGAAATTAAGGCAGTGTGATCTGGTGCAGTAGTAGACAAATATATGTGCCATACTATATAGACCAAGAATAGAGAGCCCTCTAACAGACCCACACTCATATGATATTTGAAATGTAGCAGATATAGTATTACATATCAGTGGTGAAATGATAGGTTTTTCAATAAATTGTAATAGGCAAATTGGATATCGATATTGGCAAAAAGAAAAAAAATAATCCAACTTTGCACCATCCACGAAAATAAATTGTATTTGGGGTGCCTGGTTAGCTCAGTCGGTTAAGTGTCCAACTTCTGATTTTGGCTCAGGTTATGACCTCAGGGTCTTGGAATTGAGCCCCACATCACTCTCAGCATGGAGCTGCTTGGGATTCTCTCTCGCTCTTCTTCTGCCCCTCTCCCATGCTTATACTCTCTCTCTCTAAAAATATAAACAAACAAACAAATTCCAGTTGGGGGGATTAAACATCTGAATATGAAAGGCTGGGCAGTAATGTTTTTAGTTGATAAGTGAATATTTTTATTACTACTGGTTAAGGAAGAGTTTTAAAAAATGAGATAAAAATTACACTAATTAGGATTTTATGGTAACAAATATGAAAATTTTAGCTGTTTACAGATAAGTGAGTTTATTTCTTTTCAGCAAGAGAGCTTTCCATTACACACTCATTCATGGAATAAACTGAAAGTCATACTTCTTTCTTCAACAAGTGGCTTTCTAAGGATACTTTGGATATGGCCACAAGAAAGAAAGAAAAAGAGCACAGTGGATTGATATAAGCCTGAGAAAGTGTGTCAGGCCTGAGAAAGGCACACATCGCTTCTATTCATATCATACTGGGGAGAACTTAGTCACATGACTCACCTAATAGCAAGAAAGTCTGGGAAATTGTAGTCCAATTTTGCTTCCAGGAAAGATAGAGAGGTGGACTGCCAGTCCATATTTATCATACAATATATCATATGCCTATATCAAAATGACCAAAAGATAAAGAGAACAAAAGACTAGCCAGTATGTGGGGAAAGTTATGTACAATATAAATAACATACCCAGAATATTTTAAGAACACTGAAAAATTAATAAAAATGTATAAATTATTAGAAAAGTAGGCACAGGACTTGATTAAACACTTCACAAAAGAGGTAATCCAAAAGAAAGCCTATAATTAACCAGGAAAATACTAACAAAAATCATAGGTTTTGACTAGACTACATATAACACACTTATATCAGATACTGTGAAGTGTGGTAAAAACACAAAATGGAGGAATGGAAACTTTTCTACACTGCTGGTAGGATTTGGAATTTGTATACTCACTTTGGAAAACAGTTTGGCATCATTTAATGTAGTTCAAAATGGGCATACTCTACAACTTAGCCATTCTAAGTCCCAAATGTCCCTTAATAGCAGAGTGGATAAATCAACTTTGACTAGTGATTCATTGGAATGCTATAGAACATGAAAATGAATGAATTATAGTTATTTGCATCGAATGGATAAGTCCCTCAAACATAATAATGAGTAAAGAAGTAAGTCACAGTAAATATAGTATAATTCAGGACAATAAAGCCCACAAAGTCTTCAAAGATAAAATGTTTGACTCAGGAATTTTATGCCCATTTATACTCATTTTGAGTATTAAAAAATGGAGAAATGTTTTTGAATATGCAAGGAGTTATAATGTCTTTTATTATTACAAAGAACCTTGGTCATTGAAAAGTTTGGAATACAGCTCTCCATGATACAGTGGACTAGGGGTACCATCAAGTACCTAATCCCTCCTTTCTTAACTTTGGGTTACTTGTATGCAGAAATTAAAAAAAAAATTCATGCCCTATTGTTAGCTTTTAGAGCCCCATAACTCATGTCAGGAAATTTAGGTGCTTCTAACTGAGATGTTGCAATGTTGTAATGGTAGTTACTTCAGAACATGAATGTATTTAACAGGTATAAGATTTTCTGATTGTTGGTGCTTAATTTCCTAATATTGGTAGGGATAGTCTTTTTCACAGACTTCCTTCAAAAAGGTTAGTAATTCTAGTAATTTCTGGTGGCCAGAGATGTCTTCTGGGGTATTAAATGCCTAAACACTTGGGTCCTGACATACCAGAATTCCCATTTAAAGTTGAGAATGGCATAATCACCAAGTCTTTTGATTCATTTTGTCTTACGGAAACTTTTATTGTGGTCCTCATTCCTATTCATATGCTTTTTCCCCCTACAGAATTAGAATGTGCCTGGATGTTTGTTATTCTGGATGGCATCTTGTTCATATACAGAGAACAAAAGCAAAGATGGACTACTTTATTCTCAGGGATTTAAGGAATGGTGGTCCAGGAAAATCAGTATGAGCTAAATTTAATAGCTCAAAATGGCAGAACTCCACCCCAGGAAACCAGCCTCTGTCAACACATCCAAAAGGCATGTGCAAATCTAGAATTAGTAGGTGAAACTCAGAGCAAAGTGGAAGCCAAAAAATCCAGAAACAGAGCTGAGAGCTAAGTGAGGGAGGGCCTAAGTGATGCTATAAATAGAGTTTTTGCTTTTTGAGAGCAGCCAGGTGAAACCAGGACCTTTCATATCGTCATAAAGCTACAGGTCAGAGAAAGTCTCCAGGAAAGAAATCTTGGTGGGATATAATTATTATGATGAGAATAGCAGAAAGCTATTGCAAAAATCTAAGCTAGTGATGATGGTGCCTTGAAATGGAGAACTGAGGGTTTCAATGGGGAGCAGTGGTTTTACTTTAGCTATAGGCTGAGGGAAGAGAAAGTAGGATTTACTGATGTGTGAGAGGGAAATCAAGCCAGTCTTCTATAGCTAAGATGGGAAAGACCGAGGAAAGAGTATTTGAAGTGCAGAGTAGACCAATGTTCATAGCAGCACTCTCCACAATAGCTAAAACATGGAAAGAGCCTAAGTGTCCATCCACAGATGAATGGATCAAGAAGATGTGGTTTATCTATACCATGGAGTACTACATGGCAATGAGAAACAATGAAATCTGGCCATGTGTAGCAACATGGATGGACCTTGAGGGTGTTATGCTGAGCGAAATAAGTCAGGCAGAGAAGGACAAATATCATATGTTTGCACGTATAGGAGGATTAGGAGGAACTTGACGGAGGAACAAGGGGGAGAAGAAGGGCGGAAATGGTGGGGGAAAGGGAGAGAGGCAAACCATGAGAGACTCTTGAATGCTGACAAAAACTGAGGACTGATGGATGTGGGGGGGAGGGGGGATGGGCATGGAGGAGGACACTTGTGGGGATGAGCACTGAGTGTTATGTGGAAACTAATTTGACAATAAACTATTTGTAAAAAAAAATGAAGTGTGGGGTAGAAATTAGGAGTTTGGTTTTGGATATAAATTTAAAATGTTTGAAACACATCCTAAGGGAGATGCTTTTTTAAGCAGGAGGTTCAACAAACAACAGCTGTGGTAGCTGTTACTTTTCATCACCTTGCCATTCATTGACATAAATCCCTATAAGTTGGAACCTGCTAACATCTGTCTCAGATGACAGAACCTTTGCTCACCAAAAACCACTCACAGTTAGATTTCCCTTTCCATAAAAACACTCTAATATGCATTCTATTTGGTTCTCATTCCCTTCTGTTCGCTTTACTTGTCATCATGTGACATCTGAACTTAAACAAAGGGCTGGAATAGAAAGCTCAAAAACTTCTATTCTCATTGCCAATACTGTGGGCTCATTCACTCACTAAACATGTGTTTACTAAGCATCTATGCTGGGTGTCAAAATCAGGCCTTCATTGCCCATAGAGGTGACCGTAACAATGCCCCTTACATCCATGTGTCCTTCTTTCCTGTTTCACTCTCCTTATTTCCTCATTCCTGTTTAGGGGATTTTTAAAATATGTTTATTTATTTTTGAGAGAAAGAGAGTGCGAGCAAGGTAGGGGCAGAGTGGGGGGGGCATTGAATCTGAAGTGGACACCTTGCTGACAGCAGAACCCAATGAGGGGCTCAAACTCTGGAACCAAACCAGAGATCATGACCTGAGCTGAAGTCTGATGCTTCACCGTCTGAGCCACCAAGGTGCCCCTGTTTGGGGGATCTTTATCTCAGGCTCTGGTTTTGGAGGAACATAGACTATTTTCACACAATTGCCAACAAAGAATTATAATAAACTGCTGAAGCCATAACGGATGTCCTCTTCACCTGGAGATGTGAGGACAGGGTAGAGTGTTGTCTGCAGGGCCCCCTCCTCAGGTCTGCAGGAAGAGGAGAAGGCTGTATACAAGCATGGACAGCATTGGGTATTATTAGTCAGGCTCCCATTCAGGTCCTCTGCTGGCCTGACAGATTATTTTCCGATTTCAGAACAAAAAGGTGTGTTTGGGTGTTAGCAGTCTTGCACTTAGGCAAATGTCAGACTAGGGTCCCAGAGCTCTGGGCCAGCAGCTCTCATTGCTGCCTCAGGCCCTTAAGCATATGGGAGGCTCTAGATTTGCAGTCCACACTTACACAGGTCATTCCCCATTTTGGCCTGAGTGGTCTGGCTCCTGGAATATTTGACGAAAGCCTTTTACTTACACCTGGCTGGGCCCTTGGAGAACTCCTGGTACACTGTGACTCTGAATCAGGGACAAGGCAGCCAAGAGAATCAGGGTTTGGCTGATGGGAGGTATGAGCCAGACTCTAGAAGTTGGAGTCTAGTAGTACAAAGAGCCTCTAGCACCTGGGCACCCAGGTGTTTCTCATCCCAAGACTAGCTGCGGGCCCTCATAGATCTCCTGAGATCCCATGAGATCAGACTTCCTCGCAGCTGCACCTACGGCTTTATCACACCATTATCTGAGTCTCACAGATATTCTGCTCATCTGATCTCAGCCTCTCCCTGCTTTTCCATAAGGACCCACGACTTACACCTCCACCCACCTGAAGCCGCCCACACCCTGTAAGCTCCTGGTTGTTCTCCTGGGAAGCTCCATACTCCACATGCACCACATCCCCGCACCCTAACACCAGGCTCTAGCTCTGGGCTGGGAGTTCCCCTTGGTGTTCACAGAGGAGAACATTTCCTGAACAAAGGGCCTTGGGTGAATGGGCCAGCTTCCCTATTGCTGGGTGCTGGCATTGCGCTGGCAGAGAGAGCAGTGGGATGAGACTGTTCTTTAGGGGAAAGCTGGAGAAACCAGCAGTGATGGTCTCCTGGGACAAATTCAAGCCCTGCCTCTGCTGCTGGGAGGAATACCTGGCCAAGAGGATGTGGTGAGTGCCTTGGTTTTTTTGTGAGTGTGTCTGTGTATGTTTTTATGTGTTTATTTCTTTTCTTCCTTCCTTTTCTTTCTTTTCCTTCCCCTCCCCTCCNGGAAGTACACTTAATTGATTAAGCCCTACCTCCTGGATATCAGTGTTCAGAATGGGTAGTCCAAGTGCCTTAGGACCAGCTGTAGCCGGTGTACTTGACAGTATACCTTGGATTCTGGGACTAATGGCCAGGTTTTCACTTGCACCCTTGTTGAGCTGAGAAGAGCTTTCTTTCAATAGGTAAGGTGCCCAGGTGGAGTTGTGAAAATGTCTCCTTATATAGTTTCCTGATCCAGGGAGAGGGGGCCTTAAGCCTTTTTCTTGGGACATAATTGTGTGCTTGTGAAATGTGGGCACCCTGCAGACTATGGACACTGAATTCCAGTGTGCCTTTCAGGTGTCAGGGTGGAAGCCCACCCATTCCCTCTTGGTCCCATATCTGTGTGTGCCCAGGTGATGGCAGAGCAGCTATGCTGCCCCTTTAACTATCAGAGGCACTAGGCATATAAGGTATCACATAATCTTTATTTTCTTCTCTTCTTTTTGTACCTTATTTTCCACCTCCAGCAGTGTTTCCTGAGATTACCTCCCACCTAATTTGCTTGCACTTGAATCTTTTCCTTAGATCCCCTTGCTTTAGGAAATCCCATGTCAGACAGTCCTTACTAAATGAATGAATGCCCAAGTATTTATACTCAAACAGTACTTTCTGGAGGTCACAGAGAGTTTACTATTCTTGATTTATAGTCCTGAAGTGTTTTCCCCTATATTAAAATTCCATAAGCATGCTTTTTATTTAATTTTATCCTTTGCAGGGAAAAGATACAGTAACATGTTGTATATGTTGCTTAAACAATGATCACAGGAAGGGCTTATTACATACTTGTTAATTTGAGCATTTGAGTAAATTGAAGGTTTTTTTCATTTTTGTTTTTAGAAGATATTTTTTTTTATGTAGTCCTAAGCTCTTGCTGACCAGGAGAAGCGATGGAGAATATCTTTGGTTGAAATTCCACCATGAAAGGGAAATAGAATGCATCATTAGACTATTTCAGACCCTTCCATAAACAATGAATAAGATCCCAAGCAAAGGGAAAACAGGAAGTGATATGAGAAGCAACTGTTTATCATGATTCCAACTACACTGGAATTTGTTTTTATCAAAGTGATACTGTGGGTAAGTCAACATAACTGGACAAAGCTCCCAGAGTGTGAGGAATTAGATAACCAGGAGTGTATGAACCAGAGGGATTTGAATACATCTTGCTCTTTCCAGGAGTTGCTAATGTTTCTCTGAAGACTCTATTTCCCTCTACTCTTCTTTTAAAAATTCAAAATTTTTCTCTTGGGGAATTCCATGTATCAAAAAGAGTTTCTAAGAACAGTGATTTAAATTTCAGAGCCAAATTTCTGTAGGGTTAGCCAGTGTTTTATCTTTAGCACGATCAACACCTGGGATATAAATGATCCCCATCATTTTGTCTCCTCTTGTTAACTTGTTATACAGAGAGGGCACTGGGCTTTTCAGTCAGGCGTTTAAGTCCTTAATGTTTAGAGATGGGGCTAAAAATGCAACATCCACAGAGGTGAGTGGTCCATAAGGGAGACAGTGGACAACAAGAGTGCATATGTTCTTGGTGTCTTGTGGGAGTATGGGAGTGGGGGAAAATAAGGTTTTTGACTATGTAGGAGAAATCAAGAATCGGATTTTCATGTGAAATTTCCCTGTATTTAATGTGACTAACTTGTTGCAATATTTAAAAATTTTTTTAAACATTTATTTATTTTTGAGAGATAGAAACAGAATACAGGTAAGGGAAGGGCAGAGAGAAAGAGAGAGAGAAACAGAGAGAGAGAGAGAGATGGATGGAGACACAGAATGTGAAGCAGGCTCCAGGCTCTGAGCTGTCAGCACAGAGCCTGATGCAGGGCTCAAACTCACAAACCATGAGCTTATGACCTGAGCTGAGGTTCATCACTTAATTGACTGAGCCACCCAAGCACCCCTCAATATTTTAAAAGTGCTTTGTAAGGGGAGAAAAAATTTTCCATCCTGGAGCTTGATTTCACATTTTGGTCACTATTTTCCAACTTCTATTTTAGAGACTCAAGGCTACTTTGATATTCTAATAAAAGAAAGGAATCCTTTGTAATGAAAGCACCATCAGAGATCCTCTGCTGACTCCATATGCCATGGCCTTGCTATATAAAGGGTGGTCTCAGGCCAGCTGTATCAGCATGGCCTTGGAGCTCCAGAGAGACACAGATTCCCAGGCCCCACCCAGACCCACTGAATCAGAGCTTGCTTTATAAAAAGATCCACACGTGATTCATATGCATGTTAAAGTTTGAGAAGCATTGCTTGAGTTTGCCTCCTGAGGGGGAAAAAAATCAGGTTCCAAATGCGGCCGCTGTGATTTAAGTGTACTTATATGGAGAGGAAAAAGAATATTCTAGAAATCATAGACACCTGTAATAGTTACAGCTACAAAAATATTTAAAAGGGGTCTATTGATGAAAAAGTACATATTCTCTGTTTTAGTTAAGAAGTGCAGTTGTTTAAGGCAGACCTTTTCACTATTTTCAACCAAAGTCTATGTATTTTGAGTAGTGATAGATTTTTTAATTGGGTTATTTAGTCAATGATGTATATTAAAAATCTATTATGTACATTTTGCTGTTCTGAGAACTATATCCAGGGATGGATAAGACAGTTTCTACCCTCAGAATACTTACAGTCTCAAAGACAAACTATGGCAAAGGTGGCCACAGAGGCATAGAGTGGAAACTCAGAATGAAGAGGCAGCCTTGGCCAAATGCCCAATAATTCATTTGTGTCATGATCCTTCAACACAATATTGTACTCACATTTTTAAATGCTTATTTGCTTAACATCTGTCTACACTTCTGCATTGAAAGCATCATGCTTTCGGGGAGTAATATGTATTGAATGATATGTCTCTTGCTTCTGCATTTATCTAAGTTCTCTGCTTGAGGAAGGACAACATAAAAGAAATCTTATGGAAACAATATGTTTGAGTCATTTCCTGTAACTTTTAGGGAATATACATGAAGTAAAACTAACTGAACTTTTTAAACTGTTTTATTGAGATACAATACAACTACACAATTTACTCATTTAATGATTTTTAGCATATTTAGAATTATGCATCTATTACAATCAATTTAATTTTTTTCATCACCCCAAAAAGGAGCCGTGTGTGTCTTAGCTTTCACATACTGCCTCACCCCACAACTTCCTTATCCCTTAACCCCAGCCAGTCAATATGTATCCTTTGTGACTGGCTTGTTTTCATTTAGCACACTATTTCACTAATTTTTTTTTCATTCTTTATTTCTCTGAACTAGAGGAAAGAGACTTAGGCTAATAAGGAATATGTTAAAATACTATTACAAGTATAAATGACCCCCAAAGCTGGAGATACATCAGGCTTTTGTTTATAACCTTAGAAACACATATCTTCTGTTTCTCATTTGTCTTGAATCCAGGTTTTTTTTTAGTGTTTATTTTTGAGAGACAGAGAGAGAGAAAGAGAGAGATTGACTGTGAGCACAAGTGGGGGAGGGTCAGAGAGACCAGGAGACACAGAATCTGAAGCAGGCTCCATGCTCTGAGCTGTCAGTGCAGATCCTGATGCAGAGCTTGAACCCACAAACTGTGAGATCATGACCTGATCCGAAGTCTGATGCTTAGCCCACTGAGCCACCCAGGGGCCCCGTGGACCCAGTTTTTATTGGATGTTTGGTGGGGCCTTATGTGAGAACTGGCTGTTCTTAGGGAAAAAATGTGAAATGAATGAAGTTTACTTTCTGTGCCTCTTCTTCCTACCTTTTGTATCTTTCTCTGCCTCTTAAATGCCTGTTATTCTTGTTGTACATCTTTATTCACCATAAAGTATTACATTTTACTAATGAAAGGCAAAATGTTTTAGCCTTTTCAAATAATATTTTCACTTCCATAGAATCTTTCAATTCTCCCAATTAAGGGAAAACCTAATGGCATATATTTTTGGAAGATGGGGAAAGGGCAACTATTTTTCGCTAAGGTCTATTTCATAAATCTTTGTTGAGATCTTACCATGTGGTAGGTGTTGGGTAAATGCTATATCAAAGAGGTTAAGTAACCCAAAGACAGCTATTAGGTTGTGAGAGCAGAATTTAAATGCAGTTTTCCCCTATGATTGCAGAGTCTCAGTGCTTAATTACTGTGATATGCTGACAATCCCCAATGTTCCTTAGTCACCTTAGAGTCTGTAGCCTACAACCATTTCATCTTCTCTCCTAAAACAGGCACAGGATATATCATTTGTTATTTTGTATTTTGGCTCTCTCTCTAGATAATATTATCAGTTATAGTTCTACTGGTTATTTAAAAATATGAAAGTTGATTTTCTGTTCTACAACTTTATTGAATTCATTATTTTTGTAGATTTTAAGTGGTGGTGTTAGGCTTTTCTATATATTAGATATATTATCTGCAAACAACATAATTTCTTCCTTTCTAATTGGTTACCTTTTATTTTTTATTTTTCTTGCTTGATTTCTGTGGCTGAGACTTCTAGTACTATGTTGAATAGAAGTGGTGAGAGTGGAAAGACTTATCTTGTTATTTACCTTAGAGGAAAGCTTTCAGATTTTCACCATTGAGTATGATGTTAGCTATGGGCTTGTCATAGATGGGCTTATTATGTTGAGCTACATTCCCTCTATAACTAATTTGTTGAGGTTTTTTGTTTGTTTGTTTTCCATGTAAGGATGTTGGGTTTTCTCAACTACATTTCCTGTATCTATTGACATCATCATGTGATTTTTATATTTCATTCAGTTAATGTGGTATATCACATTTATTGTTTTGTGTATATTAAGCCTCCTTTCATCCTAGGAATAAAGCCCGCTTAATCATGTTGTATGATCCTCTTAATGTGTTGTTGAATTCACTTTGCTAGTATTCTGTTGAGGATATTTGCACTTATGTTCATCAAAGATATTGGCTTGTAGTTTTCTTATTGTATTTTTGTCTCACTTTGGCAAACGGATAATGCTGGCTTCCTAAAATGAGTTTGGAAGTGTTACCTCTTTATTTTTTTAGAAAGAGTTTGAGAATTGGTGTTAATTCTTTAAATGTTTGGTAGAATTCACCAGTGAAACCATCTAATAAACAAATTCAGTAAAGTTGCAGGATACCAGATTAACATACAAAGCCTGTTGCATTTCTATACAGTAAAAGAATCCTAAAATTCATTCATCCAACACAATCTTGAGCAAGAAGAACAAAGCTGAAGGCATAACACTGCCTGATTTCAAAATATACTGCAAAGTTACAGTAATTAAAACAATATGGTATTGGCATAAAAACAGACATATGACTAATACAACAGAATAGAAGATCCAGAAATAAATCCACATGTTTACGTTTGATTTATCATTTGCAGAGGTGGTCAGAACACACAATGAGGAAATGATAGTGTCTTCAATAAATGGTATTGGGAAAACTGGACATCCACATGCAGAAGAATGAAATTGGATTCTTCACACTATATACAAAATCAACTCAAAATGTATTAAAGCCAGAAACTGTAAAATTACTAGAAGAAAACATAAGGAAAAAGCTTCTTGGCATTGGTCGTGCAATAATTTATTGGATATGACCCCAAAAAGTACAGGAAACAGAAGCAAAAATAGACGAATGTGATTGCATCAGACTATAAAGGTTCAGCATAGCAAAGGCACAATCATCAGAATGAAGAGATATCCACAGAATGGGAGAAAATATTTACAAACAGTACCTCTCATAATAGCCAAAATATGTAGGGAACTTAACTCTATAGCAAGAAGACAAATAACATGATTAAAAAATTGGCCAATGACTTGAATAGATATTTCTCAAAAGAAGACATACACATGACCATCATGTATATGAAAAAATGCTCAATATCACTAATCTTTAGGGAAATGCTGTTTTCTGGGTATAATTTAGGTAGATTGAACTACTCTGCCAAAGAATGCCAAGACTAAAACCAGTATCTTAGAAATGGCACAAGACTGGAGGGGCTAGGAGAGGGCTCAGATACATATAAAGGGGTGAACTGAAGGCTTATGATGCATAGACAATTATGATGCCTAATGAGGAGCAATACTACATTTACCCATAGTTGGAGTAACTGAAACTCCATGTTTGATATTTTGCAGTGCAGGATCCATCTACCAAAAGCTTTCATATTATTTAATCAGTCAGTATCATATACCACCATGTACCTAATATATACACTCTGTGATACTGTCAGACCTACTCTCTGGACACATTTAAATTGCTATGAATATGGGGATTGAAACTTCAGTCTTTAAAAATTATATGAAATACATTTTAGGACCAAAATTAAAAGCAAATAAAGTTAAATGTTATAAGTGGTTAAAATTGAATTGCAAGGCCTGAATGAGCATTAATCTCCATGAATTTTATACATTTTTAGAATCAGAACACAGTTCTCAAAAGAAATTTTATAAGGAAGGCTAATATTTTAAAAGTGAGATTATTAAATCAGACTTGGATGAGCCTTCTAGCATGCTTTCCTCCCTTTCCTCTTAACCTTCTTTTCCCATGTACTCTCTCCCCTTCCTTGTTTTAGTCCAGCCCTGATGAAATTCATATGAGATTCCGTAGGGACTTGCAGTGAAGTTCGGGAATGTCTATTGTAGTTCAGTCCTTTAATTGAATAAGTTAGCACTCATCGTTTGTTCTTTACAGGAAATTTTTGAAATTACTATGAATTGGCCTATGTTCTAGGCCATTGTGGATGACCTGCATCCCATTGTTTATTTGAGCTAATGTTAATGACTCCTTAGTTGTATGTTTATCTATATTTCTGCATCTGTTCCATACTTTACAGTTTTGTGGGTCATACCAAAGGGCACAACTGGACACCTCTTTTTGATAGGAGAGGTTCAGACTCCTGTCGTTCATTCATTCATTCAACAAACAGTAAGTATCTACTATATAAACAAAACAAAAACCCAAACACTTAAAACACTGTGGAACTGAGAAGATAAGATTTGGTCTCTTCAAGGATCTTAAAAAAAAAAATGGACAAGATAGCCTTGTAAACAATTCACTGGAATGCAAGGCAGAATGGAATACTGTAGGTCTCTCAGAAAGATGGAAACTATTAGTATTGCTGAAAATAGAAGAGGCAGTCTGAAAGATTGAAACCAGAATTTGGGGGACCTTTGGGAACAGACTCAGATGTAGGTGATGGGGCCATTAGCCATGGCCAGCAGAATGTCTTCAGAATGGGCAATAACTGATTGTTGTATAGTTAAACTTCATGAGGTCTCAAGAGATACAGGGTATATCTCATCAAGAGATAGACTGACAAAGATGTCATTATATGGGGCTCCAAACAGGCAAGATATCTGCTCACATAAAGGAGAGGTAGCAGTACTTATTTGAGAGCAACTCACAGAAATGAATTTGGCTTCAGTTCTCTGTGTTATGAGCAAAACAGGAAAATCCAGCATAGGCTTCAAGATAGGGGCCTAAGATGATAACTTGATTGTAGGAACAAAACAGGAGATATAATTGTTAAACTTGAAACAGCAAATTCTATCTGAGATTTAATTCCAAGAGTTTATAGAGTAACTTCAGTTCCCATGAAGGCCTCAGAAACTGGGGCAGCACTAGCCTCAGCCTCATGAGTTTTAGGTAAGAGGAAAGAAAGTGCTGGAAAGACGGGGCCAGGCAGGGCCATTATGAGCCTCTTTACTTATTTCGAGTTCCCCCTTTGTTAGCTCCTATATTCACTGTCTGGCAAGTAGGTTGTACTTTTGGATTAAGTTCTACTGTTGAATCTTATCTGAATTCCCTTTGCTCAGGTTTCCAAATTGCTCTGGGTGACATCTGCTTGTCACCAGTAAAACCAAAAGGACAGCAGGGTAGATTGGGTTGAACAGCGCAGACAGGTAATTACAGCTTTAATTTTGTTTTGTTTTTGGAAGGATCCAGGTGTCCAACCTCTTTATCTCACAAAAGAACCTTAATATATGTAGGAGTGTTGGCAGACAAGATGGCCCAGTGGGCATTCTGCCCATCAGATGTGTTAGCCTTCTGTTATTGAAATAGTACTTCCCATGGAAGCATCACACATCAAGAATTCTCTGCTGGTCCAAGGATCCAACAGTTTCCAAGCTAGAAGCATAGTTAGAGACATGGAGAATTCTAAGTAGCCAGGAGATACATTTCACCCTGGAAATTCAGATCTCAGCAGAGAGTGCTTGGGCCACGTGAATATGAATCATTCCCCTGAAAATCCCTTCTTGTTGTGAAATCAAATAATCTGGGGCTGGAACCTGTTGGCTAGTTAATGAGTGTGTCTCTGACTTTGAAGAATTGATCACTTTAGAAATTATGCACATATAGAATATAAATTGGATTTTCTAGAATCTGGGATTTTCTTTTCAAAGCTTACCTATTTTGTTGCACATATGCCCAGAGTGGAATCAGAGGTGTTAAAAGCAAGGCTTAATCAAAAGTGCAATGGTAAAAGACAGGAGAAACCAGTCAACTCTGAGACTCACATATGGGATCTAGAGAAAGCTCTGTTTAGTAGAATTATGGAATACATTGGGAAGTGGTTGATCAGAAAGGAATAAAGCCAAGTGATCAGAACTGATTGCTATTAGGGACCCTAGAATCTCAATATAATTCACCTTTTAGATCCCAGGGAAATGACATTTCAGCCATGTTCTGAGTAACCAGGAATATGGCAGGTACTATTTTGTATGCATGTGTGTGGAGGGATTTGCTCTGTTTTTGTTTTGTTTTGTTTTGTTTTTTACAGGCAAGAAGGAACTATTTATTTATTTATTTATTTATTTTNTGCAGCTAGATCCAATGATGGATTCTTGTACAATAGCCTTGATTCCTGGGTTCTAAAAAGTGTGTCTCTTTTCAGGGCATTGGAAACACAATGGCTCATATCTGTTGTCCTGAGAAGTTTCAGGGTTATGGGGATTGGTACAGGATCACAACATTTGGAAGACCGAGGAAAACCTGCAGAAACTGGGGACAGAGCAAGGCTAAATTTCCATGTTTCTATGTAAACAGATCTCTGAAGGCTTCCTTGATCCTAGAAGTATCTGCCTGTTGGGTATCTAGCACACATTCTTGCATTTGTTGTGTATCTTGCTACATTAGTGCATTTGTTTACCTAACATTTATCTGTTAAGTCAGAGAACATTGCCTTCTTTAATAGTAAGGCTATACAATTTTATGTACCATTTATCCTAGAAGCTGAAACTAGATTTCATCTAGGGCCCTATTATATTCTTATGGCAAGATACCCATGTTCTCAGGCATCCTACTCCAATGAACTTAACTTGATTCCACTGTACTCTGGGATGTGTCAATTTAATCTCCATTCAGGGATGGTTATTGGAGTGATCTAAAGATGAATAGGCAAACTGTTGACCCACAGGGAATTCCATACAGTATGTTTTATGAGGGACTAATCTGTGAACTGACCTTCAAAAAAAATTCTTTTGGCATTCTCTCATGGAGAGTTATATTATCATCTGAAAATGTGTCAAAAGTTTACGATGAATAAAAGTAGTTTACTTTTGTTTAACCTGAGTTTCCAAAAGATTTTTGGCCACAGAAAAGTTGTTGTTGTTTAACTAGTTATTGATAGCCCATTGAATTATTTTAAGGGAACCATAGGATTATCATACATGGTGGCTGATTGGATGATCTAGGGCTGGCCCCAGAGTTTAAGTGTCCAGGTAGCCCCAAAAGGGCAAGCATTTTTAGTACAAACTGGTGCCTCTGGAGGCTTATGTATATTGAAATGCTGAGGTGGGGCTTGATCATGTAAGGACTTGGGCTCCAGGACTTACTTAAGCTGTCTTGCTCATTAAGGTCTGTCATTAAGGTCTTGTTCAGCCTTAAATTTGTGTGTGTGTGTGTGTGTGTGTGTGTGTGTGTGTGTGTGTGTGTGCGCGCGTGCAAGCACTCTTGTTGAGCTTTAAATTTTAAGGATTACCAATTGGCTAGTTTAATGGTTCTCAACTGAATATGTATCAGAAGACATTCACATGAGAATTCATGTCCATGGTTATACTCAAAGGTTTACATGAATCTCACCCAGGAACCTGGCTTCTATGCTCTGGACAAAATCCTCTGTCACTGAGTGTTAGAAGACACTAGAGTGCAAGTTTGGTTTCAGTCTTGCTCTGTCTAGATCAGGAGCATAAAGGTTCTCCTACCAGATTCCTAGTTGGAATCTGGTTATTTTGATGCCCAGTGTGTTGTCAAACATAGCACTGAGAGGCTCCTTCTGAATCTACTGGGCAAAATATTCCTGATAAATGTGCAGTGATGAGGAAGGTGACAGAGCAAATCAGCAGTTGGCATGCAGGTGCCTTGAGAAGAAGGCAGCAGGTAGATGCAGTGGCAGGGTGAGGCATGTGAGCATAACAGCAGAACACTGAAGTTCATTTCATGGACAGCAGAAGAGGCTACCAGAAAGCCTGTCCTCATGAGAAAGACCTGGTGTGAGGTGATGAGGAACAAGCTGTGAGGAATGCTTTTCCAGCTTGCAATTCCAGTTCTGGGAAAGGACTGGACAGAGAGCCATGGCTGGGATCCTGACTGGAATTCAAATAGTGACAGGTGCTTACAGAACAAGTAAAACCCAATGAGCAGACTAATGATACTGGAGAACTAAACTCTCTTGGACTTAAAAAAAAATCTAAAGACGAGTATTTGGCTCAGGCACTAATGGAGGGGTGCAAACTTTGAAACTGGTCCCATGTCGACAGCTGGGAAATTCTCAGAGAATCATCAGTTTACACTAAAATAAGTGCTCAGTTGTTACCTCTTTAATTGATTAATGTTAGAAATCAACATAAAGACATGATTAGAATTAAGTGTGCTCAAATGATACTTCTGATTCCACTGATATCCTCCCATAAATATTCCAGCATTCCCAAGAACAAATTAGATAGAACCACCAACAAGTGTCAAATACTATCAGTTTCATAGTGGGATGTGATATTGTTTGTGGTATTTTTCGTGTTCCTAAATGCACTACAGTATTATGTCCATTCTATTTTTATTTAATTGAGTTTTTCAAAATTTTAATTGTTTCTTAATTACAGAAGTTTTTTTTACATCCTGTGCGATCTTTCCTGTCTCCTAAAAAAAATACACTCACATTATCATTCTTATTCTGTCTCGTGTTTCTCCCTTCTTCCTTTTCTTTATCTTTTCTATTTTCTTAAATGTTTTTTTCTTCTGAAAAGGGCCTCTCATAGTGTTGTTGTTGTTTGGTTGCATTGCTTTTTAGCCTTTTTTAAATTTATTTTTTTTTAAATTTACATTCCAGTTAGTTAGCATATAGTGCAATAATGATTTCAGTAGAATCCAGTGATTCATCCCCTACATAGTAACACCCAGTGCTCATCCACACAATGTTTTACTTAAGTCTTTGGCATTTATGCACCACGGGATTCTTATACCCAAAACAATGTTCTTTTTTCCTATTTTTAAAAAAAGTTTATTGTCAAGTTGGTTTCCATATAACACCCAGTGCTCATCCCCACAAGTGCCCTGCTCCAAGCCCATTATCCCCTTCTTCTCTCCCTTACCCCCATCAGTCCTCAGTTTGTTCTCCGCATTCAAGAGTCTCTCATGGTTTGCCTCTCTCCCTTTCCCCCACCATTTCCACCCTTCTTCTCCCCCTTGTTCCTCAGTTAAGTTCCTCCTAATCCTCCTATATGTGCAAACATATGNGGAAGAAAATGAAAATGAAAGGCATTGTCATCCCAGACTTTAGCCTCTACTACAAAGCTGTAATCATCAAGACAGTATGGTATTGGCACAAAAACAGACACATAGACCAATGGAATAGAATAGAGAACTCAGATTTGGACTGAAAAAATGTACAGCCAACTAATCTTTGACAAAGCAGGAAAGAATATCCAATGGAAAAAAGACAGCTTCTTTAACAGATGGTGCTGGGAGAACTGGACAGCAACATGCAGAAGACTGAAACTAGATCATTTTCTCACACCAGACACAAAAATAAACTCAAAATGGATAAAGGACCTGAATGTGAGACAGGAAACCATCAAAACCCTAGAAGAGTCATTGTGTTCTTTGTAGGATTATTGCTTGTGGTGGTGTCTCTGATACCTTGTGTTGCTTGCAACATTTCCCTCATAAAGACACCTCAGGATTTCTTGTCGGGCTGGTTTAGTGGTGAGGAATTCTTTCAATTTTTGTTTATTTGGGAAGCCTTTTATCTCTTCTTCTATTCTAAATGACAGGCTTGCTGGGTAGAGGATTCTTGGCTAGCTGCATATTTTTTCTGTTCGTCAGATTGAAGATTTCCTGCCATTCCTTTCTGGCCTGCTATGTTTCAGTAGATAGGTTTGCAACCACTCTGTTAAGGTCTCCCTTTGTATTTTAGGGCCTTTTTACCCCTAGATGCTTTCAGAATTCTCTCTTTGTCCTTATATTTTGCCGGTTTCAGTATGATATGTCGTGCAGAAGATTGATTCAAGTCCCGTCTCAGGGGAGTTCTCCGTGCCTCTTGGATTTCAATGTCTGTTTCCTTCCCCAGATTGGGTAAGTTCTCAGGTAAAATTTGCTCAAGGACTCCTTCAGCACCTTTCCCTCTTTCTTCCTCTTCTGGAATTCCTATGATACAGATATTGTTCCATTTGATTGTATCATTCAGTTCTTGAACTCTCCTTTTGTGTTCCTGGATCAGTTTATCTCTCTTTTTCTCGGCTTCCTCTTTTTCTGTAATTGTGTCTTCTAATTCACCTATTATTCTCTGCCTCTTCATTCTATGCATTGAATGCCTCCATTTTATTATGCACCTCATTGATAGCACTTTTTAATTCATCACAACTATTTTTAAGCTCCATAGACTTTGTAGCAATAGCTTCTCTGATGTCTTCCATGCCTTTTTCAAGGACAACATTTAATTTTATGACTATTGTTCTAAATTGTTGTTCAGTTATGTTGCTTATATCTGTGTTGAGCAGTTCTTTAGCTGTTATTTCTTCCTGAAATTTTTTTAGAGGGGGGTTCTTCCATTTTGTTATTTTGGCTAGCTTCCTGTCTCTTGTTAGTTTTAAAAACTTGTTATGCGCTCTGCACCTGCGAATACTGCTATATTAAAGAAGGCTCATTGACTGTTCAGGGCCTGTCTGTTCAGGAAGTGTTCTTTGAATGGTGTCTCTTGGTCTCTCTTGTTGCGACTTTGGTTATTTTATTTCCCTACTCATAATGCTATTTGGGACTCTCCGCCATGTGTACTTTGGCTTGTTTCTGGAGGTGTCCCTGGAAGGGAAAACAGACAGACAAACACACAGGGAACAAAGGCACACAATCGCACAGACAAATCCAACAAACAAGCAGACAGAAAGCGAAAAGAAAAGAAAAAAAGACGGAAAAAAGAGGAAAAACAAATAATAAAAGTAAAAGATAAAAAATAAAAAGAAGAATAGAAAAGAAAGAAAACCCAAAAGGCAAAGGACAGTTTAAAAGCATAAACCAGAATTCCTAGCTACAAATAAAGAGCAGAGTGTACGCAGTGCTGATGGAAGAGCATATACAAAGAGAGAAACGACAGGGCGGGGAGGAAGCAAAATTGGACAATGACCAGGCAGAGAGACCTAGAGGCCTAATTCAGAGAGAGAAAGAGGAGAATATGGTAGGAGGTGAGAAGGAAATGAAGATAATGTTACTCAGAGAAACTGTATAGTCTGATTACTCCAGAGAGAGAGAGAGATAGAAAGGTAGTGGTGGAGGTGTAGAATATACATCTAGAGAATGGATTAAATGTGACTGTTTAAGCAAACCAGTGACCAGAGTTCCCAGTGCAGCCGAGGGGAGGCATACGATGAGACAAGGGAAAATATATCTCAATAGTAAGAATTGATCCAGAATTAATCAGGGCAGTGCATCCCTGTTGGTCTTACCCTGGGCTCTGGTAAAAATAAATAAATAAATAAATAAATAAATAAATAAATAAATAAATAAATAAGGCATCTCTCTAGCGAGGATGGGCATGGTTTGGTGTAGGCAGGTCTTAGCCTTCACCAATTACCTTGGGCCCCTTCCTGAGGCCCTGCCTTGGTGGTTGTGGGGAGAAAAATGGCGGCGCCCCAGTCCCTTCTCAAACTAAGCATTGCAAATCACTCTTTTGGGCCCAATCTCCCTGCGCTGCCGGCGTAGCCAAGGCCGTGTTCTATGCCCCAAGCCATTCCTCGTTCCCAGATCTTAGTCCACGTGCCCCATTGATACCGCCAGAAATATAAACCCACAGGCCAAGTCCTTCTGAGCAGTTTCAAGCCTGCTGCTTCCCCTTTGGGGATTGAGCCAAGCGGGGACAGCAGCGGAGTGGTTCCAGGCTGTACCGCTTCCCCTCCAGATTGAGCTGGAGAGCAGAGGAGCAGTTTCTCCTGACGCCCCTGGGACCGGGTCACCCAGCTCAAAGTTAGCACCACAGCTGGGAACCAGATTGCTCTCTGTCCTGAGTCTAGGTTTTTCTCTTCTCTATGGACAGTTCTTCGAGCAGTTTCATCCACTCCTTCTTTTCCCCTCAACTCACCACGGCTCCCCGCAAAGGGGGCTCCCTCTCCCCACTCCATGTTTCTGGGTCCGGCCTGTTTTTATCTTCCTCAGTTCACACTCATGCACCTATAAGATTGTTTTCTCAGTGGACTCTGTCTCCTTTTTCTTCCAAACTCCTGTGGTTCTGTAAGGGTTCCTATGGCTTCAGGCCTTCTCTGTGTGAGAGATGGGGTGAGTGTAATGTACAGAGCTCCCTACTTCTCTTCCATCTTGCCCCTTCTTTCCAATTTTTTTTTTTTTACAAAAAAGCTATGTAAGATTTTTCTTCTTTACTATGAGGTAGATAGGGTGATTGGTGTTATATCCATTTTAGGTATAAAAAAATGAGGTATAGAAGCAATAACTTATCTCTGAGTAGTTTCTTTGGGAGTCAAGATTGCAATGCAGTTAAATGGTCTTTTCCCCCATAGTTCTCTGCTGTACATGGAAGCTGGAATGGATGGAAAATTGCCCATAGAGAGTTTTCAAAATTTCAGAATCAAAGGATCAGCCCCTCACCTAGAGATTCTTCAGTTTGAGCCTTGAGTGAAATTTGGGTAACTGAGATTTTCTTTTATGTGCTCAGGGTTGAAAAGCTCCTTCCTAAAGCTTATACCATTGACTTGGCTTCATTATCACAGCTGGGTAGCACATTGTCAAATTCACCTTCTTGAGAGTACAGCACCAGCTTGGCCACACAGATAAGAATGATCCCAGAAGATAAAGTTTAAAATTGGTCTTGTGAGAAACAGATGATAACTGTCACCTGCCAAGGAAACAGGAGGACCCTGACACTCTTTGATATATTTGGAGGTGACGAAAAATATGACACTTTAAGTTGGTAGCTCTTCTAGGAAATAATTTCTGAACACCGGCTTGAGATAGAGACCTTCAGCCTGTTCCAGATTGAGATTATAAGTACCTACTGTCACTCCTTATGTAGTAGTTTAATGAACCTTATTACACAGTAAACCTATTGATACTACCTGAATGCTAGCTTTATTATTTTATTCCTAAAGTTGGAAATAAAGAAGGTAGGGGAAAGTCTGAGTGGTGCATATCCACCACATATAATTTTTTGTGTGTATTCTGTCCATTCCATTAGAAAGATGGTATCAAGTTGTCATCTTTCATATGGGCATTTTCCTTGTGCTAGGGCTACAGTCCTTATATTTGATTCTCAGTACAGTAGGGAAGTAAATGTTCATGCAGAGACCATCACAACCTACCTATTTTTTGTTATGGCTATGTATTTTTTAATTTTTAATTTTTCACAGTTTTATTGAGATAGGATTTATGTATAACAGCATATAAGTTAAAAGTGTACAACGTAATGATTTTAGATACTGTAAAATGGTCACCACGATAAGATTAGTTAACAGCAATCACCTCACACAGTTACGATTTTTATTTTTTGTGATAAAAACTTTTAAGATCTAGCAACTGTCAAATATAAAATACAGTGGTGCTTACTATAGTCTTCATAATGTATGTTACACATTCAGGACTGATAGGCAGGGAACACACCAGGACCCTAATTTACTTCACACGAAAGATGAAGCAATTGTAAGAAAGCTGACAAGCTGTCCTTCAGGAAAGAGGAGGGCACCTTCGAGGTTCTGCTGGGTCCTACCCTGAGGAGAACCAGTAGTTAGTGTACGGTGGTACAGTGATTGGGCCAGGGACAGTGCTCACAGGTTAAGTGGCTATCTCAGTTTGACTTTCCCTAAAGTAGGTCCTGAGACAAGAATTTGGGTCTAAATGTTTATTTAGGAGGTAATGCCAGGAAGGATGATGTGGGAGCTGGGAGTAAGACAGGAAAACCAATAAAGGGTGTGTTCATAAATGGATTATTCGAATGGACAGTGGAGTTTACTTCTACTGGGGGCCCTCTGAATTGCACAACCAAGGGGCAAAGCAGTTGAGTTATTTGTAACTTCTAAGTCTTATTCCTTTGCCCCATCAGGCAGAGAGATGCTTATGCTATTGCACATAGGAGAACTGTGGCAGCTTCAGGGGCCTTTCAAGTGGGCTGAAGGCATCTGCTAAAGATGTCATTGGAAGTTCTCAGGGCATAGAATCTAATCCTAGATGTTCCTCTGATGCAGGCAGACTGCTGAGCTACTCTGCTTACTGCAGTGTTAAGGATGGTGGGATATCTAGCTTGCCCAAATATTTGTACATTATTGGTGACTTTCATTGTTCATAGATGATTTTGGCATTGGCAAGTTTTTTATATGTTAATTTAAAAAAACCCCAGAGCTTATTTAATACTTAACACTTTCAAACTGGTTTGCATGTTTGGGAGGCTGTAGTATGTGTTGCGTGTGAGTGCCTGTGTGCTTGCATACCTGAGAGTATGCATAAATCTTAGTGACTGAAGGAGGACTAGTTGTACATGTCAGTGCATATATGATACAAAACACCATGCTTATTTGTGAACAAGTGAACTTAAAAGGAAATGGCAAAATGCCTTGATTACAAAATTGCCCTTCTACCCAATGTGATGTGTGCAATATGAAATATTTCTTTGAAATGGATCCGAGGTCAGTAGCAGCTAGATGAAAACCATGTGCTTTACTTGGGCCTTTAAAAAAAAAAAACTCTTTCTAACTGAATGCTCTGCATGTTAAAATTAGGAACAGAAAGGTTAGCCACACCAAAGGCTTCCCTGTATTGTAGAAATTTGAGGCCATTGGTAATGGCCATAGGAGTGAGAGCTGGTGTAGACATCCATGTTAAAAAGAACTTCTCTCTTCCATTGACCTGCGGGAAGGTCAGACAATGCAGCAGAGCATAATATTTAAGGGATCAGCCCCATTATTCAGAATGAGCATCTTCAAAAGCCATTTGTGTCAGAACTGAGGATTTAAAAAAAAAACATACAGGTGAAGAATCTGAATGAAATAGCCATTAGGGGCACCTGGGTGGCTCAGTCAGTTAAGTGTCCAACTCTGACTCAGATCATGATCTAACAGTTTGTGAGTTTGAGCCCTGCATCAGGCTCCATGCTCTCAGCTTGAAGCCTGGGACTTGCTTCCAATTCTGTGTCTCCCTCTCTCTCTGCCCTTCCCCTGTTTTCTCTCTCTCTCTCTCTCTTTCAAAAATAAACAAACATTAAGGAAAATTTTAAAACAAGCCATTAAATCCATTTTTTTCAATAACCCATAGACAAAAAATGGACTCATCATTTTTCACCATTTGTCATCCAAGTCTTTGTGTTTGGTGGGATAACAACCTAATGACTTTTAAACTGTGTTGGTAGAAAGACTACACATGGTTTTCTTGCCACTTGGATGCATTCTCAGTGGGGTTTGGGGAGATTAAGCCTTGAGAAAATACATAATTCCAGTAGCCAGTATTGTCTTAGTATATTAAAATGTGTGTGGCATCTTTGCCATTTAAGCTTTTCTATTTCTGTGTCACTGTGTTCCTTTTCATCTATATAAAATAAGCATACTTACAGAAAGTAGACATTTTAAATATATATACACACTGTATCACTCAAGGTCCAGTTAGCAAAACAAACCATGCTGTAATTTTTAGAGTTTCAATGTATTTATTAAACAGATATTGAAAGACTAAAATTTGCTAAAGAAATAACTGATACTGTAAGCAGTTACTACCTCTTAGGCTATAGGAACAAACAGAAGAAGTTAGGGTTCTGACACTTAAGAGAGACCTACAAAGCTGAATCTAAGGGAATGCAATGAGAGTAGTTTTTGGAGTGTGAGCCAAAAATAAATACTGTGCATAACCACAGGACTGGAGGCTGGACTCAAAAGCCAGTAGTGGGTGAAGAAGCAAGCTGAGGGGCATGTTCATTGGAAAAGCAAACCAAAAACAGACAGTGGCAAGACTTTCTCCCTCTTTTCATCTTGCAGTCTCTCTGTGGTGCCCCTTATTGCCTAGTCTAGCAGAGAGCAACCCAGAAATCTAGTTTGCATAGTCCCAGCCTGGCATCCAAGTTAGTATTGAGTAAATGGGCTTGGAGATGAAACATAGTGACTAAATGATACATGTGTATATTAATTAAGCCATGTGGAATTGCTGATGATCAACTAAAATATTTATCTACACAAACAGCAATTTTATATGGCTCAAACTAACATAGGCATGTACGTATTATATTGTATATAATTTAAATATAATATCTATGTTTATACTTCTTTTAAAAAATTTTTTTAATGTTTTTTAAAATTTATTTCTGAGAGAGATAGTGTGAGCAGGGGAGGGTCAGAGAGAGAGGGAGACACAGAATCCGAAACAGTCTCCAGGCTCTGAGCTAGCTGCCAGCACAGACCCCGATGTGGGGCTCGAACCCATGAACTGAGATCATGACCTGAGCCGAAGCCGGACGCTTAACCAACTGAGCCACCCAGGTGCCCCAATACTTCTATACCTTATAAATGTATACATACACACATAAACATATTTAAGGTAGAAGGAGCCATCTCTACACTTAATTTTGTCACAGGAATCTGGTGCCATTCTCTGAATGAGAATGTGTGTGTGTGTGTGTGTGTGTGTGTGTGTGTGTGTATGAAAATCTCAACCTTTAATTAGGCACATTTATCCTGGGCCTTTATGATAATTATTGCGCCATGTTTTTTTGCATGATGCTTTTTACCACTACAGTGTTTTCCCATCATGGATATATCATTTGGTTCATCATACTGCATCCTGCTGCCTTGGTTGTGACCTGGTGAGTCTTCAAGGGTCCACAGTGAATACGTTCTAGAAGTGAAGGCTTGAGGGGCACCTAGGTGATTCAGTTGTTTAAGCATCTGACTTGATTTCAGCTCAGGTCATGATGTCACAGTCATGAAATTGAGCCCCATGTCAGGCTCTGCACTAGGTGTGGAGCCTGCTTGGGATTCTTCTCTCTCTATGCCCCTCTACCAGTTGTGTTCTCTTGCTTTCTAACTCTGTCTCTCTCAATAAAAATATATAAACATAAAAAGGAAGTGAAAGCTTGACTTAAAGTATCCTCTGTATCTAGATTAGGAGAGGAAACACAGACTTTTCAGAGAGTTCCTTTAAAGATTTGAAGCCCTTCCAATTGCTGCTACTATGGGGGTGTCATGATGTCGTACCTGTAGAGTTGCTGTCTCTTAGAAAGGCATTTGTTTATCTGTGTTTGGTTACCTGTGTGCATTTTTGGGCTGGGCTCTCCTAGTCTAAAAAGAGAAAGGTATGTTTGAGTTTTCTTTATGAGGAGTGATTCAGAGGCCGTTGAGTAAGTTACCAGTAAAGGAACATGGTGTGCTCATAACAGGCCATGTGAAGACTCCTTGAGTGCCTGTCAATGGCTATTGTGCTTCTCCTGAGGGCCATTGTGTGAATTCCTATTTTGCTTATTTGTTTCTCTTCACTCTACTTAAATGGAGTGTAAGACAAGTGAGTGATCCTGGAAGAAAGAGGCAGGTTTGAATCTAAAAGATCGCTGAAGTATTTATGTGGCTCCATTGTGCAGCTCATTTCAGGGAATCCCACAGGCAGCTTTCCCAAAGTGGGCATTTTCTTTTGTACAATCCACTGTCTTTTTCTGGCTCCTGAAGTTTTAAGTCCCCTCTTTCCTCTGACAAACCAATACCACAATTTCAAAGTAATTCAGCTGGTGTACCAGCAATGCCTTCTAATTCTACCTCTTTCACAATAGGCAGGGAGCAGAGGAAACTGACAAATGGGCTATTTTTGAACCAGAAGTTGGCCCAACTGTCAGGAGTAATAGCAGCGATGTTTGTGGGATAGCCTGCTCATGAAAGATGACTTTATAATTGCCTTCCAGATCCCCAGGATAAGAGTGTATGTTGAAATCGGCATAACTCTCTTAGGCTTTCAGAGTCTGACCTTCAGAAGCCCAACAGACATGCTGGCACTGCATGCACTTGGCTGTTCATATGAGCATCTTCTCTGCTGTTTACTCAAATGAGTTCTGGGCATTTTGTTTACTCCTCAGCTTGTCTGTTTGTGCCCTCCAACGGATCAAATGGCACCTATTAACTCATGGTGGCCTCTTTACAGAGGGACTTGTTATTGCCCTTACTTCTTATAAAATCCTTTTGTGTTTGATCCTCCTGGCACTTTCCTTTCTTTCTTCCCATCTGTCAGTGGGCTTTTGTACCTCATGGGTCAGTATATCAACACTTTACTCCTCCTTTCCCTGAAGACAGCTACTGTTTCTGATGTTCTTTCACTGGGGAAGGCTGTTGGAACACTGCACAGGGCAAGTTGGAGAGCCGAGGCAAGAAACAAATCAACAACAACAAAAAACAAAAACCCACTGATAAGACTCCTGCTGAAATGGGATTCTTTCCTGGACCATAGGTTCACATTCCTATCTTGAGAGCACTCACTATGGAATTGGACCTTTTGGTACAAAACAAGGATGTAGTCTAGAAACCCATTCTTTGCTGCAAAGATGGATATTCTAAATAAGATGATGGCGCCCTCGCTCGTTTGCTTCTTCTGTTAAACATGTAGGTTTTGTGGGATGTTTCTAATACTGGAGCAAGGTACACTGAAGAAAATAGGTTCTTAGCTTTTCCTGATAATTCTCAAACCCTTTAACTATATCTATGTAATTAAATTGTTTAATTGTTCTCAGTTGGATAGTTACTAAAGGAGACCTGGCGTGAGGTCAGCATTGACTCCAGGAGGCTATCAGGATGGTGGGCGATTTATGTGAGTGGCCTTCTCATGACAAGATGAGCATGTTTCTATCTGTGCACTAGAACATTTCTTAGCTTAGTGTTAGAAATAGAGGGACAAGATTTATGTGTCTTGCAGTTTTCAAACTTCCATCTTAACTTTGGGACTGTTAAAATCAATGATATTAGGACAGAGACTTAGTAGTTCAGCACCAGTGAAATGTGAGAATGAGTTAGTCTCACAGTGCAGTCTGTGAGCCTTATGCATCAGAATCACCTGTAATGTTTCACAGACATGCAATTTCTAAGACCCACCCAGGGCTGCTGATTCAAAATACTGGGATGAGGCCCTTGAGGTGTATGCATTTCATAAGCACTTCCAGTAATTCTAACACCAAAGTTGAAAATCACTTTTCTAGAGGGCCAAATGATAATTCTAAGTAGGATCAGCAAAAGTAAAAAAATTCCCTGTGCCTTGAATGTATTGTTTTAACTATGCCAGAAAGTATAACTGTGTTTATCTATGAAAATAATTTATCTGGAGGAATATAATGAAAAGATTTAGTTTTGCAAGGATTTCTCTCCCAAACCAGTTTGAAAAGACCCCTTGACCATATTCTCATTTCATGTGCTGTTTACTTTTATCCCCATGCAATTCTGTTCATTTAGTATTTTAAGCATAATAAGAGTAAAAATAATCATCTCCTCTGGATCTCCTATCCAGAAGACCATGTCAATGGCAGTATTAAAATAACTAAAAATTATTTTATGTAAACCCTTATTTTAACTCTAGCTGTTAAACATTTCTCCAAAGCATTAATCTAGAAAGCCTTAATGAGGATCATCGGATGCCTCTCGGTCACTTTTGGGGAATAAATTCTCATAAAATGCTTAGACTCAAATTGTACCTGAAGAAAATGTGTAAGCTGTCAAAACTTTTTTCCTTCCTATTTAGATGAAAGTACAGCATGAAAATCAATTTGATAAAGACTTAACCAAAAAGTCTGGTTAATTGATGCTTTACCATACTGTCTGGAGGAAAGGACACAGTTGTTTTTATCACAGGTATATTATTCTGACACTCTGGCTGTCCTTACATCTCTGGTTGGTGAAACACCACAGAAAGTAAAACAGACTCCCAGAACATAGTTATTTCCACACCCTCCTACACAATATTCCCTTTGGAGCAAGCAATTTGTCTGCACTCAACTTTTCCCTGTTGGTTCTCTGAATCAGACAGGCTTTCCCCAATCCCCTAGAGCTATTAATCCTGTTAATCTTTGCCCTTCACAAGTGAATCTTTTGTGCTGCTTGTTACTGGACTTGGATTACCCTCTTTTTCACCCTTTCATTCTTCTTCTTCTTCTTCTTTTTTTAATGAACAATAAGAGCAAACAGCTTGGGATAAAAGGAGGAGTGAGGAATGATGACCTCTGATTGGTCAGTCATGATGACACAGTTTATGGGTTTGGAGGATTCCGTTGTCAAGAGACACAGGGAAGGATCACCTCTTAAGGAAATAATGTGATCACATGGAAAAGAGCTAAGGATGAGAGAAACCACAAGGTTTCTGCTGCTGAACAATGACCAAGTTCACTCATGTTCTCAGGTGCATGGGAGAGAATAGGCCCTCATTGTTAAGGCAGCATCAGCACCTGTCTTTGTTTCTGTTTCCCTTGCTGCAGCATTAACACTATCTTGTCAATCTGGAGACAGATTGGCATAGGACATAACCACTGATGGATATTTAGCCAGTCAGTGTACCAAACAGTTGGTCCCTGTACACTCCTGAATCAGGTATATGAGTAACTAAAACATTTACCAGATACCATGTTTCATGATGTTCAGTTTAACTTTTCATTGACTAGTTATATTTGTCTTAAGATCATGTTATGCTGAAAACTAAAGGCTTGACAACTAAAACTTGGTATGAACACTGGTATTTAAAATATCTATTTTTTCCCAATTCCAGGTGAGACTTTCTTTTTTTATTTTTTTAAATGAGATATATATAGTGAATCTATGGCTTGATGAAAATTTTTATAATATATACAGTCATGTAACCATTATTTAGAGTAAGATATAAAACATTTCTAGTAGCCTCAAAGGCTTCCATTTACCACTTCCCAGTCAATACCCATCTCTACTCCAGGAAACTCTATTCTAATTTCTATTTCCATAGATAAATTTTGCCTATTGTTGAACTTCATATTGATGGAATAATACAGAATTTATTCCTTTGCGTCTGGTTTCTTCTATTTATAATTATGTCTATGAGATTCATCCTTGCTATTGTATTCTTTTTCATAGTTTAATGTTTTTTTTGTGTGAATATACTACAATTTATTCATTCTGTTGCTGCTGGATATTGGATTGTTTTCAGCTTGGAGCTTCAATGAGAATTCTTATATAAGTATTTTGGTTTATATACTATCACTTCTGTTGAATATACCCAGGAGATAAGAACTTCTGACTTGTAGATTGGGCACCAATGTTTGGCTTTAGGAAGTATTGCCTATAAGTTTAATATTCTTTTAAGTAATTAATGTAAATTCAATCTAGACATAAGAAATGATAGGTTTAAAACATTTAGATTAGCTACAGTATTAGACTAGACAAAAATTGGGTCACTATTTTTTCCTAATCTTAAAAATTATGGTTAGCAAATTAGATAATGACTCAATGCCATTTTTCATATATAGTTGTCCATCTGATTCAGAAAAAGATGATAAAGGAGATAAAACTTGTTTATTAATCAGAATCAGTGGCATATCTTTTGACTTAATTATCTCCATGCATTTTAAGCTGGGGGCAAAGGCATGACATACCACTACTCTCAGAAACTGCAGGTTGAAATCCTCCTAAGGATTGTGCATCTCTGCATCTTTCAAGATAAAGAAAATGAGGGCGAGACAGATTTATTCGAGATAAGTGAGACTTTGGAAACAGAAGCTTTTCTCCAACTTGGAAATAAGTGTCATCTTTCTGTAAAAGTCATAGACCCTGCCTCCAAATAAGAAGAGTACAAAACTGGATGTAGGAACACCTCATAAAAAGGAAGAGGAAAGGTGCTGTTCTGTTTTTTTTTTTGTTTTGTTTTTTGTTTTTTTTGAGAAGCAATTTCATGTCTCTTGTCCCAAAGAAGAAATCTTGACTTCTCTTGTAAATGAAACTTTAGTTTCGTCAGAGCTAGCTTTTAAAAATTCAAGGAGTCGATACAGTAATATCTATTGACTTGATGTGAAACCTTGACTGTATATCTCGCTTTATATTAGAGTTTACGGAAGATACAGGAGTGAAGATAGCCCCTGCTCCTGGAGGAGTTGTCAGTTTAGCCTAGAGGAGGAAAGAAACTCATGAAATCATTATTGAGTTAGTCTTAACTATGCAGGGTTGATGACAAGAGCAACAGGTGTGCAGAGAAAGGGGTGATCAATGTGGGCTAGAGAAGTCGAGTAAGGCTTATGAAGAAGTCAGGCTTAAGGCCACTATTGGGGACACAGGGGAATGTAGGTGAGAGGAAAGAAGAGAAGTCTATTTAGAAAATGTTTGTGGAGAAAGTGGGGGTATAATAATCTTTGAGTAAAAGCATAGGAGAGCACTTGTGGGGATGAGCACTGGGTGTTATATGGAAACCAACTTGACAATAAACTATTTGTAAAAAAAAAATTTTGAAAAGCAAAGGAGAGGAAATTCAATAATTAAAAAAATTTTTTTATATGTTTTATTTATTTCTAGGAGAGAGAGAGAGAGAGACAGCGTGAGCAGGGGAGGGTCAGAGAGAGAGGGAGTCACAGACTGAAACAGGCTCCAGGTTCCGAGCTGGCAGTCAGCACAGACCCCGACCCGGGACTCGAACCCACGAACCGCGAGATCATGACCTAAGCGAAAGTCGGACGCTTAACCGACTAAGCCACCCAGGCGCCCCAGGAAATTCAATAATTTTAAAGAAAGGATAATTTTCTCATTTCAGATTGTTCCTTTTAAAGTGGTATGGCTTTGGGACAGTGAGTACACATTGCAGTGATTCACAAGTTTTATTATCGTGCATAATCTGGGAAATGTGGATATCCAGACCACATGCTAGGACTGTGTTGTATCTGTCACCTATTGCTATATAACAAAACAGCCAAAAACTCAATAGCACACGATGAACATTTACTCACACACTCCAAAAGTTATGCAGGTTTGGCTCATATATGCTCCATGTATGTTCATTTAGAGACCCAGACCAAAGTGGCGGCAGTTGTTGGCGGCATAGTCTTCTCATGGTAGAGGTTGGAAGCTCTTATATGGGATTCCTCTGATGGTATATGTTGGAAACTTCTCACATTCCATTGCTCAAAAAAAATAACATGGCCAACCCCAGTTTTGGTATGGAAATAAAGTCTGATTTTAGTGGGAAGATTTGCCAACTCATATACAAGTAGATGCAGATACAGAAAGGGGTGAAGAATTAGGAATAATTTAAAGAACCACAGACATTAACATATTCTCACATGTAATCCTCAGAAAAACCTCAAGGAGTTGACTTTGTTATTACTCTTAATTTACAGGTAATGAAATGGAGGCTTAGAAAGGCCAGGGGATTACCCAAGGTAATATTGTTAGTAAGTGACAAAGATAGAGTACCAAATGTGTTTAAAGCTTAATATAACCCCAGTAACACAGAAATACAAAATATTTAGTTAAGTCCCTAGAAGAGATTCTGAACTGTTTTATAATGCATTTCGCTTGAACCATACTCCCAAGATTCCCTTCATCTACTTGTACCTCAAACTTTCATTCCTTAAGGTGGCTGTTTTCAACCTCTTATCTGGATCCCTGTATATACACACACAACTTTTGTTCTCAGAAAGAACTTTGGCCGGATGTGGCCTTCTGTCCTTCCGCATCTTTACTTCTCCACTATGGGTATCAGCCCCAGAAATTCCCTGGTACTGTAGAATATTTAAAATAATTGAAGAGAGCTTAAGTGTAACCAAACATTGCCTTATTATGTGACGCTAAGCCAGTTGTTAGGAAGATAGGTTTCATTGTTCCTACAGTCTCTTGCTTCTCACCAAGAACACCTGCTCTTTATTTTCCCATAGTCTACAGGGTGGTGAAAAAAAGTTGGATTCACTCACTTTTCTAAGTGCTGATGGCTTGACCCTCACTTTGCTCACCTGAGACCCCCATTTCATTCTGTTTCTTTGTCTTTGCTCCATCCCTCACTTCTAGTAATACATCATCTCTGAAACCTGAATCTCTGTATCCTAAAGTTTTCTAATGTTAAAATACCCTTTGCCAGCCATCAGGGCCCAAACCAAGAAAATTTACCACTAGACCTTGCCTACATAGTCCCAATTCCAGAGGCTACTAACTCACTGATGCAAGATGAGTTGTGATGTCTCAAAAGGCATTGTTGCATTTGTTCAGTATTTTATGGTGATGCTTAACATTGTTCAATGATTTAGATTGCTTGGGCCTCAGAGTTCAAGGGAATAATGATTATGTACTAGTTTAGAAACTGCCTGATGATATTTCCTGACACACAACTCATTGAGGAGGGCATCAAAGCAGATAATGCTCAGCAGTGCCTTGCCCTTTGGATGGATGGGTCAGCCTAGAAAATGGCACTTTAAAGAGTGTTTGAAGGACCACTTGGCCTTTCTCTGCCCTCTCGGAGGTGCTCTTGGATATGGGCAGAGGCGCCTGACCTTCTCAAGGGCTCCTACCTCTTCTACCCTCTGCCTTCTTTCACCATTGTTATCCAGTTTGGTTTTAGTTGACCTTAGTATTTGTCTTACTATCTTTTACACTTGTGTATCATGAAATAATGGGACATCTGGTCCACCAGTCATTGTTAGTGTAGTAAGCAACATTGAAAAATGTGAAACTCAAAATATTTTGGACTTAGCCATAGGCAAGAGTGAATGGGAGGCATGACATCTAAATTTGACATAAATTATTTTTGTTTATAATTACTTTTTTATAACATTCAAAAATTTATTTATCAATTTCAACTAAAAAGCTTTTAACTGAAGTAAGTCTCATTTAGTAGTAGTTTTTACATTAAATATTTTAAAAAATTTATTTCTCAGAGTGATGAATGGAGGAAGGGCAGAAAGAAAGAGAGAGAGAGAATCTTAAGCAGGGTCCATGTCTAGTGCAGAGCCCAGTGTGGGGGTGTTCTCATGACCATGAGATCATGACCTGAACCAAAATCAAGAGTCAGATGCTTAATTGACTGAGCTACCCAGGCACCCCTGAATATATATTGTTATTAGACAGTTTTCTAATTTCTTAAACGTAATGCATCTTCATTTAATAGGTAGATTACTCAGTGGGTTTTTCTTATGTTTTAATGAAGCAGTAGTATATTTGTAACCATAGCCATAGTTATGTCTGTCTATATTTGCTTTCAATTACTTTTTTAAAATGGAAATATTTGTTCATTTATTAGTCCTATAGCACAAATCCCTCTTTTGAATACTATTTTAGGTGAGTTGTTTAGATTTATCTTGGAGAATTCTTTAGCAGCCAACTGCAGAATGAGCTAGCCTTGATTTTTGGAAATGTTTAAATGCTAATCTAGCTTACTGTAGACAGCAAGAGCACTCTAAAAAATTTCCCCAAAGCCTAGCCTCATGGGAATGACAACTTTGCATTTGTTTCAAAGTGAAAGGGGTTACTTTTCCCTAAAGTTTACAGAGATGTAAACAATGCATACAGTTTGTGAGTTCAGGCCCCACATCAGGCTCTGTGCTGACTACTAGAGCCTGGAGCCTGCTTCAGATTCTGTCTCTCCCTTTCTCTCTGCCCCTCCTCTGCTTGTGCTCTGTTTTTATCAAAAATAAAATAAACATTAAAAAAAAAAGACTTTGCTGACCCTTTCATCCTTCAGGAATCTCCTGCTCTGTTCTTTGGTTCATTCAACAAGATTACTGAACTTTTTCAGCCACCAGGGAAATGAAAGTAGAAACTAAAATAAGCAAAATATAAAACATTGACAACATCAAGTGGTGCTAATGATGTAAAGCTCTTGGGACTCTCATACATTTCTGTTACAGATGCCTTGGTAGTTACTTTTTCTTTGTGCATGTGTATGCACTTATAAATTTGCCTTGATTCAGAATAAAATAATTCCAATTTTTTAAAATTTATTATATCTCTTCCCTCCTACTTTCAATTATATTTATGGTTTAGGAAGAAAACCCCCAAACCTGCACACCGACCGCTAAATAATAAAAATAGAGCCGGTTAGTTTCTGATATATTTTTAATAGGTGAAATCTGCCTCTTTGAGTATAGGCTTCTAGAAAATTGATTTTCAAAGGCAATAGAGAATTTTGTTGGGATTTGTGATGTCCCTTTTTGTTAAAGCAATTTTGTCAGCTTCATTCTCCCTGGTCTGTTTCCAGGTATACCTTTTTAGGAACTTAAGAATGATCTCTTAGCTTTTATTCCTCATTTGTCAGGAGATATGGTCTTTAGGCCTACTGAGGGCAGTGGAGGGCTATGCAGGGATCTGGAAGATCTCTTGGATACCCAGATTTTCAGCTGGACAATATGGACCTATGTGGACACTGTCAACCCAGGCTTGTCACCCTGAGATTAGGGATCCTGTGTATGATGAAACAGAAAAAGTTCCTGAGGTTGTCTTTAGTACTATTTGTAAATATTCCTTGCTTTCCTTCTAGGTCTTGATGTCAGGTATAGTCTTGTGATTCTTTTTAGTCAATGATAGGAGCAAAGTGATTACATATTATTACTTAGGGAAAGCTTTAAGAGTCAGTACATAATTTACCATACTCTTTCATTTGCTATAGGAATTGATAATATTTAAATAGAGGCCCTTTTGTCAGCCTGGTTCCCAGCATGAGGACAGTGCTGAACATAGCCCACAGCTGACCCATGATGGCCATGTAGCCTGAACAATAAATTAAGCTTTTGATGTTTTAGGCCGCTGAATCTTCTTTGTTTTTGTTACTGCAGCATAACTTAGCTCATCCTGAACTTTTCAGATGGGTCCAATAATTGGTTGGTCCCTGAAAGGCCAATTTTATTAACATACTCCAAACAACAGGGCTTCATACATCAGAGAGCACAGTCATTTCCAGGGATAAAAAGGCCTGGAAAGACACCTGATGATTCAGAATCCTGAGGCACAGAGGAAAAAACATCCTTCCTTGCCCTGCTATTCTTTGCCAAACTCCCAAGCCCAAGTAAAGCATGGCTCAGTGAATCACAGTGCGAGTAAGGTCACAGAGAATCAATAAACTACTGCATTTCATATCAGCAGTCCAGCCATCTTTCCAGTTGTGGATGGATAAAGGCTTTAAGGGTTTAGTGAATTTTTCTGATAAATCATAATTTATTCTAATTTAGACTTGAGACTGTCTAAGCACTTCTCACTGCCCATGATAAGGAAACTGACTCATTGTGAAAGTAGTTAAGTTATAGGTACAGATGCTCTTATTTTATATACTTATGGCCCTGGTCAGTCCTTTCTGGGTTTTCTACTCTTATTTGTTATTTTTTAAATTAAGAATCTAAAGTCTAGAGAAGTTAAGTACCAGGTCACAGCTACACAGCAAATAAATGTCAGAGTCTGATCTGGAATCCAAGCCCCATTAGAGGACCCACGACACACACTAGACTGTGTTTGCTTGGAACCAGAACAAAAGGAGAGCGTGGGTCATTCTTGCACTTGTTTCCAAACACCTTCTGCAAGTGATCTCTGAATGGGCCATGAGGGCTGTTTACATGAGTGCCTAGTTGGGACCCCTAACTAAGAGAAGCTGGATAATTTGGGGATTGAGTAGAAAAGATGGAGAAGGGGAAGCCATTGACTTTACAACTCAGACTTTATCAGTTATAGAAGAAAAGAGTTATCGTGCCACTGCTAGTTATCATGGGGGATACCGTGCTGGAATGAGAGCAAGGTGAGGTCAGGAGTCTCCCAACTGATTATAAGCACGAGGTCAGCTCTCATGTCTCAAGAGAAATGCTGTAAATGATGAGTGGCTCATAGTCACTGACTTGGTTAAAAAGAAAATTGGCTGGCTTCCCTTCTGTTTATCAGTGAGCTTGTGTGTCAGAAACTGGCTGAAAGTGTTGGGGGTAGGGGGAGGAGAAGATGAGGAGAGTTACAGATAACATCCCTAAAGGAGAATGGCACCAGGTGATCCAATGCCTCTCAGGGCCTCTTTTCCATGCCTCCAAAATATTTGGCCTCTCACCAGAAATCTAATTTCTTTCTCCCCTGTTTTAGCTCAGACAGTAAGATGACAAAGGTTGTAAGTCATCAGAAGTAGAATGGATGAAAGGGTGTGGTGCACATGATCAGTTATCCCAGCCAAACAGTGTTTGGCTGAAACTTGCCTAACTTGGGTGCAGGTTGCATCTTTGTATATGCATGTCTGTGTATTTACTTTTTAGTTTACGTTAATTCAAAATAATTCCAATGATTGCTTTGTGTCATTACATTGCTTTGCTTCTCATTTACTTCAAATTATATTTATGATTCAGTGAATAAAAGCCAAGTTGTACACTGTCTACTAAATGATGAAAGTGATGAAACAAAGTTGTATACTCTCTACTAAATGAAGAACCCAATCTTTGGTATAGACCTTATATGTTCCTATTACTGGATTGCTCTTACTTGCTGAACTTGAATCCCTCCCCCAAGAATCTAATGCTGAGAGATACTTTATGGTATTTGAACACCAGGGAAGTGCTGAAAGCATTAGATGAAAACAGAACTTCCAAAGCAGTGAGAGGCTGCCTGGTTTCCCACATAGTCCCTCTGTCACACTTATCTCTGGAAGGCTTTGTAGTAACATCTGTCATTTTAACCACAAACATCCCTTAGTCAAGAAGCCCAACTTTTTCCAGGGAAGGTGATTGTCTGGGGAGTGCTAACCTGGTCTGGTGACCTATTTCACAACCTTGAACCTTTTAAACAAAGTTCACAAACTCAGGCTTGCTTAAGAAGGGCTAGATTGAGACTGAAAGAACAAAATCACACCATATAATAAAATAAAAGGAATGTTTATAGTTTTCACAGTAGCCCAATAGGGAAAGGAGGAAGGATTTATGAAGTGAGCGAAAGGTAGGGTAATTAGAGGGGATTGTAGCCCAAGACAAACAGTGGCCAGTTTCAGGATGAGTGTGGTTTATGTGTTTTTGAAAACACTGCTGGCTTATACTAATGTTAAGATGTTTTCTGTTTAGTGTTTCCTTCTCTCCTATCATTATCCACACTTTGTAGTACAATTCTACTATATAAATCTGTATAACATAAATGACGTATTGAGAAAACTGATTAAGTAGATTAACATTTGGGTTAACATGAAATGAAGTGAATGCCAACCAGGGGCTATGAGATGAGAGAGTTCAGAGTTCAAGAATACATCAGAAGAAGAATATTGGAACAAAAGATTATTAGGAGAAAGATAACCCACATCACTTTCTCTCCATCACACCCCCATAGAGGATTCCCCAAACATATGGAAGGTAGGGGTAAAGGAATTTGAGTTTGGACATCCTTTTTTAAGTGTTGTGCTACAGGGTGACTTCTGTCTTGCAAAGTTAGGATATTTGGGAGGTGATATCAGCTTTATTTTTGTCCTGAACCATCACTTTCTTCATTTTTAAAGATACATATAGCATACATATAGCATAACAGAAAATAAACCTATTTGCTAGTTTACAAACAAAGTTCATCTAATAGAACTATTTTTGGCAATTCAATTGCCTTATGTATTTCCAGCTCACTGGGTATTCTGCAAAACTTAATTTAGGTTTGTATCTTGTGAGCTTCTGGCTTCTAAAGCTTTTATTTGCATGTTGTTTCTTAGATAGCTTGAGTGAGGCTTATGAATAACGTTTTTAACCTTTGGGGTTTATGGATGAGTAATAAAAATGTCTGAGCTGGTTAATCCCAGTTGAAGGACCCTGGCTTATGCTTCCAATTGATTGAGACCCCACAATTCATTCAGAGAAACTTAAATCATTTAGGAAAGTATTCTAGAGATGCAGGTTTGGAGAATTGGGGGGCCTGGGGCAGTTAGTATAATCATTAAGGATGTTGGTTTTGTGGTAAGGTCGATTTTGGTTCAAATCCTGGTTGTTTAATTGTGTTCATCATGTTGCTTCACTTCTTGAGTACCAGTTTCTTCATCTGTAAAGGGGGGTAATAATGCCTAGATTGGTCTTGAGAATGTAATGAAATGCATTTGGTATAGTTCCTGGCTTACAGAAACACTCAACAATAGTAGCTGTTACTTTGTTTTTATTATTGATAATGTAATTTTTATTATCACAATTATTACCATTTCAAGGTAAAGGCATTTAGGACCATGGTGCCTTGACCAAGGGCATATAGTTAATTAACTAGAACCAGATCTGGCATTAGATATCCCAAATGTGAATCCAGCTTTCATTCAATTCCTTTGTGAAACTTCTCACAGCTCTTGCCAAGCTGTGGTTCAGTTCTGCCTTACACACTTCTATGCTTATTTGGGAGACAAGATAATGCAGACACACGTGGCCAAATGGGTCTGTGGAGCAGTGGTTGAATGGGGACATGCTGTGTCGGTGAGCTCATCATGGAGGCTTTCTTTCTGCCTTTTCTATTCTGCCCTTCCCGTCGAAACCAAACACTCTCACCTGGAAACTATGCGTCGTCCTTGAACATGATGCTTCATCACCCTTCTAACCCTACCTATGTTGGAACAGCTGTTTACCTTCCTCAGACCTCTATTTATCATTTTTTAATGAAGGAGAACAGTGTGATGTAGTGGAAATAACAGTGAGATTAGAACTGAGAAAGGTAGTTTCTAGTTTTGATAAAGTAGACATTCTTTATATTTTTCTAAAATGAGATTAGATGAAAAAATCTTCCTTGAGCTTCTGAATGTATGAAAAGAAAGAAGTGAAAATAAGCTAAATATACAGTATAGATCTATTTAAATTGCCATTTTATGTTTCATTGTTTTTTGGAAATGGAGAAAAACTCAGTATAGTGAATTTTTTAAACAAATGTAAACTTTCAACTGGAAAAAAATTTTTAAATTTTATTAAGTATCTGATTTTTGGTTAACCTTTAAAACATAATAGACGTGTGTCTTTAAAAATTTTTTTCTAATGTTTTATTTATTTCTGAGAGAGCAGCATGAGCAGGGGAGGGTCAGAGAGAGAGGGAGACACAGAATCTGAAACAGGCTCCAGGCTCTGAGCTGGCAGTCAGCACAGAGCCTGACGCGGGGCTCAAACCCAAGAACCATGAGATCATGACCTGAGCCGAAGTTGGACGCTTAACTGACTGAGATACCCAGGCGCCCCTGTGTGTCTTTCTTTTTTTTTTTTTTTTTGTGGATTTTACATAGCAAATAAATAATTTCCTAAATAAAATGAAGATGATAGCCCTTTAAGCCCTTTTCTTTAGGCCAGGATTTCTCAAATTAGGCACTGTTGACATTTTGGGGAAGATAATTTTTGTTGTAGATGCTATCTTATACATTGTAGTGGCATATCTCCCTAGTTGTGACAACCAGAGGTCTCTAGACATTGGCAAATGTCCCTTGGAGGTAGCGAGGGAGATAAATACACCGCCTGGTTGAGAACTACTACTTTAGGCATATGTATATGATAATTTGAATGGAATGCTTTTCTCTGCCTCAAATCAATGTATTTTTCAGTTGTATTAGTCAGGATAGGATAGGCAGGGTTACATGAACAAACCCCACATGTCATCAGCTTAATGGAACACATTTTAGTGTTCCAAGGCACCTGTTCTCCATGTGGTGATTGAATGGCACAGGCTGCTTCCACTCGGGTTCCATTATCACGACACTGGGCCTCTATGATTGTGGAGACATAGTAAGAAAACACAGAACTCACACTGAGTCTTATATGCTTTGGCCCAGAAGAGATAGAGCTCTCTTACATCCATAGACCATGATGAGATCTAGTCACATGGCACTTCTCAACTGCAAGGGGGAATATTAGGGAGCTTATGGACAATTTGGTAAGTATTACTATATCTATGACACCAGTCATTTACCTCTTGGAAAGATAGCTGCATATGATAGAATCCCAGAGGGAGTTTTCCATTTATCTGTCATCTTTCACTTTGAGAAAGGCCACTAGAACTAGAACAGAAAATGTTCTCAAGTTCTTCTATGTGCATTGTGCTTTACTCTTTGTTAAATGGGTACCAATACAATAATCATGATGATATTTTAGTTGCTTACCAGTATTTATTAAAGTCCCACTATATTCCCACTTTTTTCAAATAAAAGTCTCTACAGAAGCCCAGAATATAAGGAATTAAATGTTGAGCTGGAGTGGTCAAAGTGGGGATGGTTCTTTGCCCTCTTAAACCTCCAAAATGACAATGCTTAGTGGGATCACAGAGCACATTTTGCAAACCTGTGACCTACAACATTTTAAACCACTTTTTCTGAATGAATATATGCTGTCTTGTTTGGTTGTAATAGCTTTTGTGACAGTTGCTTGGAGAAAGGCAATGGGAGAGTGTACATTTGCATCCCTCCCTATAGGCTAAGAGAGGTCTAATTTCTGCCTGAGTCTGTATTAGTGAAATCATTGGAATCCCAACTTCCTCTGGCAGTCACCTGTGGCTGACCAGCTTACCAGTGATCCAGAGAGCACAATGGTACTCTTGTTGACATTCTTCATGCCCCACCTCACCCCATCCATTGCCACCTTCCCCCATTGTGTGTTCTTACTATCCTTGAAAACATCTCTGTCTCTTAAGACAAGCTGACTAAATTGGCATTGTCTTTTCCTGAGGCCTAAGCACACCACTGGATTCCCCTAGAAACTCTAATTCTCCTTCTGTAGGGATCAAGGCATGTGCTCCAGGTCCATGTGGAAGCTATTCATCCTCAAATCTCCAGAACAGATTTGCTTCCACCTTCTTGACCTGGCTCCATTATCAATCCTTAATTCTTTCCCTTACCTGGATATACTAGGTTAGCTCTGTCTTTATGATCTTTTTCCTTTTGAGGGGACATTAGCAACAATGTCATTTGGTATCATTTTATTGAAAAAATGTCAAGCCATCGGTTTGCTGTTGAAAATAGGTAGTTTCCTCAAACTGATACAAAGTTAAAACATCTTAGAGAAGAAAGAATTTGTACATCTGTGCTAAGGTAGCATATTATAATGGTTTAAGAGTATACCTTTCTGGTACTGCTTTGGTTCAATATACTCACTTTTTCTAAAAACATTTTTTTAATATTTATTTTTGAAGGAGAGAGAGACAGTGTGAGCAGGGAAAGGGAGACATAGAATCCAAAGTGGGCTCCAGGAGCTGTCAGCACAGAGCCCGAGGGGGTGGGCTCAAACTCAGGAGCCATGAGATCATGACCCGAGCTGAAGCTGGACACCCAACCTACTGAGCTACTGAGGCACCCCTCAATACACTGATATTATAAGCTGTTTGCACTTGAACACATAACTCAAGTTCACTGCCTCCATTTTCTCTTTAAAATGTGAATAATAACAGTACCTTTTTATAATAGTAAGTCTTAAAATGGTTACTATTTTGGGGATGCATGGCTCTCTCAATTGGTGGAGCATGTGACTCTTGATCTCAAGGTTTTGCATTTGAGCCCCATGTTGGACATGGAGTCTACTTTTAAAAAGATGGTTATTATTCATAAAACATTTAAGTAGAATGTTCAACATATAGTATATGCTACATTAAAAGTTGTTAAAATAAATAAATAAATTGATAAATATATTGGTATCCCATTATAGCTCATCCTGCTATACAAGAGAAATCTGCTATACCCTGGAAAATCCTCAACAAAAGGCCCAATTATGATTGTAGACAAATAACAGAGGCCAGCCAGAATCCTGATGTAATAGGTTAGGTACGCAAGTTGTTGCCAGATTGTTTGCCAATCCTAACACTTAAAAGTGAATTTGCTAGTTGGTGTTCTTTCGTGAGGAAGAGCTTTCCCTTATGCAGAATGAAAGAATTTGACAATCACAATTTTATGAGACTCCTCATAAATTCACTTAAAAAAGTGAAAATTTGGTGAGAAAGAGGACATTTGCATAGTCTCAAATGATTTCCCTAGAGTTAACATATTAATTATAACAGGACACATACTAACTTATCAGTGGCAAAACCTAGTAGACACTATGGTAACTAAGTTATCAAAGCTGACATCATTAGCAATGGAATAGACTAACATTAGCAATGTCTTGATGGGATCTAAGGAGAAGAACACATTATGTGTAGTGTTCTTGCCAGTTTTTCATAAACTGATCTAATCCTTGGAAATATAAGATCAACTCACACGAAGAGACAAGCTGTAAAATGATAGTCCTCCATTCATCCAAGATGTTACTATCATGTAGACAAAGACTGAAGAACTCTGTATTTTGTGTCTTAAAAGGAAATTAAAATGAAGTGACAACTAAATGCCATAAGTAATGCTGAACTGATTCTGTACTGGGGGGTACGATGGGGTAGAGATTGCTATAAAGGACAGTATTACATTAGTTGGTGAAATTTTAATTTGGATTGTGAATTAGATGATGTTATCAGTGTTAAATGTCCTAATTTTGATAATTACATTGTGGTTATGTAAGAGCATGTCCCTGTTTTTAGGAACACTGAAGTGTTTATGGGCAAACATGTATGATGCCTACAACTTACTGCCACATGGTCCAGAAAAAAAAGACAAAAGTATAAAACAAATGTAGCAAAGTATTAACAATGCTGTATCTCAGTACAAGGTATATGGACCTTCTTGGTCCTTTGAAGTTTTCTGTAAATTTGAAATCCTTTTAAATAAAAAAAGGTTGAAAAAAAGAAATGCATAGAAAGATATATTACTGGACCCTCCCCCCCGAAAAAAACCAGTGCATTTGTTACCTAACTCTTAAGGCCATTATGAACCTGGAAATTTAGCAGATTCCCAGTAACTACTTCTGACAGTCAAAGACCTGTGAAAAATTACTGAGGATAAATGGTTCTCTGCTTTGGGTTAAAGAAAAAAAGCCTTTTAAGTAATCTCTTGGATATCAGTGCTATTCTTTGAAAACTTTTCTGATGTTGACTTAAAAAAAAATCTTTATGGGATTTTGCTCCATGCATTAAGCTGTTATGGAGACCCTCTGATAGTGGCTATGAATGTATGTCATACCAGAGAAAAACACCCCAGCAAGAGAGAAATGGTTGGTATTAATTACACATAAGGTATCCTAATGATGTACACAAGAGCTTATTCTAATAAGTACCCTCATTCAGAGGTTTGTTGCTTGTGGACTGCTTAAATGTCTTATGGACATGCCTCTTCCCTGACTGTGCATGAAATCCAACCTCCTGTGAGGACACCAGGGCAACCTCACAGACCGTGTGCTGACTCAGCAGTTACTCAGGTTAAATAATTTTGAAAAGAGGAGACAAAAAAATTTATTTTTAAAATATTCCCTCTGCACTTCTGCCTTCTGAGAATATGGGAGAGGATAAAAGGGTGTTTGTAGCTGAAGAGGTATTTGTTTCCTGAGGTAGGGGTTGGTGACTGTATCCAGTTTGAAGACACAGGAAATTTCTGTGCAAACTAAATTGGGGGATAGTAGGAGAAGGAAGTTTCTGGGACAAAGAACAAGCATCCAGTAAGTTGGGACAGATCTGTATGCCCACTGTACTGAGTGCTCTGCAACTAAGGCCACATGTATTTTCTTCTCACACAGTGCTGGCTGGTTCTACATAGATCTTTCAAGGATCTCATCAGTATTTCTCCAGGGCCACTATTGGAGGAAAAGAAACAAAAGTTTTTTATGTGGATGAAAGGCATTATCCTCCTAAAATAAATTACTCTTCCCCACACATATCTGTAAGAATTTTGTTAAGAAAGCAATTTCAAAAGTGTCCAGCAAATACTTCTAAGCTTCCAGGGCATTGCTGGATGTAGCCAGATTTGGGGGTCACTATTTTGGCCTGCTTCATCTATCTGGAGTCCATAAATTTACTTCTAGGAAAAGTCACAGTTCTCTTCTGGCACAGTTATTTCCACTACCTTTGATTGGTTCCCTTTCCACTTTATGATTGTCTTGACATATTCAACATTTGCAGTCATTGTCTGCACTTTGGTCTCTGATCCACTGGGCTACTGATGGTATTCACCAATAAATGCTTTGAAATACATTCCACATCACTGCTAGACTATAGTTCAGAGGTACCAGGATTTGTTAGACACTTTGGTCCCCCATCTGAATAAGTGTCTCCACACAGAATAACTAGGCATTGCTGTCCCTAATGCCTATTAAACAAAAGTCTCAGAGTGGCTGTCTTTGTCCCATCTCCACTTCAGCTAGCATTAACATCAAGGTTTGTCAAACCATCAGCATTTGAACTGAAGAATTTGATCTTATCCCATATTCCTATGAAAAGGAAAGTGATTATTTTGGTCTTTCCATGTAATCATTTAATACAAAACTTTTCAGCATGGCTCAACACCAAGTCTGCTTTTTCAGCATAGTTTATCATTAAGGACCTATGAATGAATTGTATTTGCATTCAGTATGGTGAAGAAACTAGCAACGTGGCCTTGGCATGCTGCCACCAAATGGTTAATCATGCATTAACTAGTGCTCAGTTTGTCCCTCACCTGCTGAGGGGACATAGCCTTAGATTAGTTTAGATATTCAACCAGGCAGCAATTTGGTATGGGTCTAAGAAAAGCTACATTGTCTGTACAGGAAATAACCCTCACTTAGAAGCATTTTATCACAAAGTGTGTGTGGATGTTTAAAAAATTGCTCATTAACACACATCCTCAAACTGCTTCCTCTTTCTTTTCTCCTAAACACCTCTTCCCTACCTCAAATGGGAAAGGACCTTTTAGCTGATGAATGCCCTCCACAATCTGAAGCAATTTACCATCACTAGACAATGTCAGTGGGCTGATAAGTAGGCTGTTATTAGTACTTTGCTGATAGCAGGCTTTAGCTCTGCCTTTTTGGGACTGTTGATAACTTTGGTTATGAGAAGTGAATGAGTGAAGTCCTTCATGGTTTTTTTTTTCCCCTGAAGGAACTATTCTTATGTTTTCTGGTGTCAGTTAATCTATAATTATTTTATTTTTTAATTTTTAAAGTTATTTCTTTTTTATTTTAGAGAGAGAGAGTGTGTGTGTGAGTTGGGGAGAGAGGCAGAGGAAGAGGAAGAATCTGAATCAGCTCCGTGCTTCGTGAGAAGCTCAACTTGGGGCTCGATCCCATGACCCTGGACCCTGAGCTGAAATCAAGCGTTGGCTACTCAACCAATTGAACCATGCCAGAACCCCTGTTTAATTTGTAATTCTTTTTTTTTTTTTTAATGTTTTTTTATTTTGAGAGAGAGAGGGTGGAGTGGGTGGGGAGAGGGGCAGACGGAGAGAGTCCCAAGCAGCTTGGCTCAAAATCTTAAGAGTCAGATGCTTAATAGACTCAGCCCCCCCAGGTGCCCCTAAATCTGTAATTCTGATCACAGCTTCATTCATTGGGTCATTCACCTGAGATATTGTAGAACTTTTGGTATGTACTGGGCATGATTTAAAGTTCATTGATGGATGGAGCCTATCAAAACACAGGTAAATCAGAGTGATACATGCTATTATCAAGAATAGGAGGCTCATAGAATCCCTACTTGTATCCCTATTGTATCCTGCTGCTATACTTTAATTACCACCAACCAAGTACTTCACCCTGTATCCTCTATCAGTGACTTTCCATATGGCCAAGTTCATAGTGAGGATGACTACCCAGGCTGCTATAAGCTCTCACCCCTGAATTGTAACTTTAGTCGTAATGTATTCTTGTGGCAACTTGCTTTGCTGTCTTTGTTGGAATTTGAATTTTGTGCCATTATTTACCATTCCCTGGTTTTGCGTTCTGTCTTTCCGGTTAGACTACAAGTTCCTTCAATACAATGACTTATCTTGTACCTCTCAGAATTGTATCATGGAAGAATCACTGTTCTAAATTTCAGGAATCTGAATTCTAGTCTCAATTGGACAGCTAACTGGCTTCATGACTACAAGCCAGAAATTTAATGTCTTGAGTTTTAAAAATTCTCAAAAATATAGGGGCACCTGGTTATGCATCTGACTCTTGATTTCGGCTCAGGCCATTATCTCATAATGGATCTAGTTTTACATAGGGTGGGCTCTGCTTATAGCAAGGAACCTGCTTGGGATTCTCTCTCTCCCTCTCTCTCTGCCCCGCCCCTACTTGCACTCTTGCTCTCAAAATAAATGTTTAAAAAAAATTCTGATGTAAAAATGTGATGTTTATATTGGATAATTTTCAGTTTCTTCAAGTTCTAAAGTCTAGGAGTGTACTATATAGCACTTAACTCCGTATGTAGAACAGTGTCTTAAATGTAGCAGGCACTCAAATATCTGAAAAATAATTGAAATATTATTAATTATTGTTAGGGACATTCAAATGTGGTTGACTTTGATGGCCATTATTGTTCAAAAGGAACCCTAAAATGTTGGGGATATACAGTTGACCCTTGAACAACACAAGTTTGAACTGCATGGGTCTACTTATAGATGCCTTTTTTTTTTTTTTTTTGGATAAAAACTACTATAAATGTATTTTCTCTTCCTTATGATTTTGGTAATATTTTCTTTAGCTTACTATATGGTAAATACAATAGATAATACGTATACAAATTATGTGTTAATTGACTGTTTATGGTGGACCAACAGATTTTTGGGGAGTCAAAAGTTATACATGATTTTTTGACTGCATAGAGGATTGGTAGCCCAAACCCCTGTGTTATTCAAGGGTCAGCTATAATGGTTCTCCTTCCAGTGGTGAATCAAATTTCAGACCTGCTCCTAATTAGCTGTGTGATATTGAACAAATTATTTAATGTCTTTGACTCTTAGTTGATTCATATTCATTATTCATAAAATTATGAATACTGTTTGCCTTATAGGACTTGTTATAAAGAAAAATCCTAGCCACTACCTTGAGTTGATGTAGAAATGAAAGTTGGATATATGCATTATGAAATAGGTTTTAAATTTTTTAAATTTTAACTTGAAGCTTCAGATAATTTACCCAAGAATCTTAAAGAAGCTGTGGTGAAGTTTGTACAGTAAGTTCCAAACTTTCTAGATGAGATATTTCAAGGTCCCAGAACTTCATTAAGGCAGAATGGCTGTCTTGACTTTCTTTTGATGGCATTAGCACTCTCTAGTAGCTTCATAACTTTGTAGGATGGATTGACAATTGGAAAAGCAGTGAGGTGTAATCAACCAGTATTATTCCTTAGCAGAAACTTTTCATGGTGAGTTGGTGGGCAAAAGTACTGGAAATAATGGCTGTGCATCCCCTCACATAAGGATTGAAATATCTGGGAATGTAATGTTACTGCATTTGTGCTCCCTTCTCCTAACAGCACAATTAGTGGATTGGAATCTGATTTCATTGCCTGGAATCCTCCTGAGATCTTTTAGTTTCTGCCCCTCTATGGCCCCAATTCCCAAGCAATCATAATCAGAGAGGCCAATTTACTTGAAATGAATATATAACTTGTTTCAGAACTAAATGTAATTGGTTATTGGATTGTCAGTCTCTTCCATTTGTGTGGCTGCAATTTTCACTATTAAAAGCCTACTATTAAAATAGCTTCTGTCCATTTATATTAGAATGCAAGGTTCATATTTAATAGTCTTCAGGGAGAATGCCTGGCACTTACTGAATTACCCAGTAGAACCATTTTGGGTACTTGGTGTCCTGGAGTCATCAAACTGCCTTCTTGGGAAACAGCCAACCATCCCCCAAATAATAGAGAAGCCAGATTCCAGGGCTAGTAGTAATAAATGTTTAAAAGAATGAAACACATTATATTTAAGGGGAAAACTACCCTTCAGGCTTTTTCCCTGGAAACTTTAGAAGTAATGACCAAATTAAAGCAACAGTTTTATAAACAAACAAGTCTACCTCTGGAGATGTCATTTTAATCACAGTGTACTGAAGAGAACATGTAGACATTAGCCAAATACATGATTTCTCCTTATAGCAGACTTTTTCCTTCTTTTTAATGGTGGTGGCTAACACACAGCCCTGAAACCTGGAGTTTGTTTCATTGAGGAATGTTTGGAACTAACTGGTTGCTTCATTATTTTCTTAAATTGCCAGCAGGTGATCTTCCAAAGGCATGGAGACTCAATTACAGTAAAATAGCATGCAAAGCTAGAAAAAAAATCATGCTCTTACATGAGTCCATTCTCCTATCTGACTGTTCCTTGATCACAGCTTTTCTATGATAACTTTCCCTTTCACATCTTCTGGATGGCTTCATTTCTGACCTTTCTTGAGTCAATTCATCAAATGTCTGTTGGCACAATAACATTTCAGTTGACAGAGGTAGTCAAATACAAATCCATTATTGTATCTTCCCTCAAGATTCTTCATCCTGTTACTGCCTGGGCTACGTAAAGAAGAATTAACCCATAAGTTCAAGGCATAGTGACACTTGGATAACTGGGCCATCAAGAGTATGAGGTGCTTGGCCTTTTTTGTGAGTTTTCTTTTGGGACAACTGTTACATGCCATGGAAGTCCTCTGAATGTACTTCTACAGTTCTTCTATTTTCAACAAGAGATGAGCAGTGGAATGAAGAGAACATGCACAGAAATGAGGAGACATCACTGGGAATCACAGGCTGTTTCCAACATAGCTAGTCAGATGGCCTTTAGTATGCCTTCTGTGTAACAGTGAGGTGGATCCAGGCTACATCCATACAATTCTGAATGACAGAAAGGAAGCATCCAGAGATGAGTTTCATTAGAGATCTTACTGATATGGTAGAGGGGCTTAAGTCCTCCGAGGGTCCCCAACAGAGCCTTAGGGATTGCTAATTTTATTGACTTAATTTTCTAACCTAAGAGTATAGTTTTTTATTTACAGTAGTAAGAAAGACTGTCTTATGGAAGCAGTTTCATGATCATTTTTAATTTCAATGTTAGAACTAAAAACATGGGCTATCTCTTGCCCACTTAGTAACCTGTCCTAAATCTACCATCTACAAATTAATTGCTTCTTGGGTTTCTGACTAACTTTGTGATATTACCACTGAAGTAATATTTTGAAATTACTTATTTTTGTGACATGTAGCATCTTTTGAGAGAATAATCCTGAAATGATTATTAATCACAGAGAATTTTTCTCCAATACTCTTAAATTTGATGTTTAAAATGTTGAGAGTGGACTCTGTATTAGTTCTAGCCAAATATATTACATTTTGTGACTCTGGTATATTCTCTTAAAGGCTTGGTCTTTCAAAACTGAATAATCCTATTTCTTAGTCTGTTCTCATAAAGAAGTTCCTTGTCCCATTTAATAGCTCTTCTCTGGTTGTCTCCATGCCAGTTCTCAGTTTTCTTGACCTATAATGACTAAATGATACTCATGACTTCAGGTGTGGGGAAACCATGTTTCCATGGATGGGATGGATTAAGTTTTCTGCTCTGTTTCCAATACTCTTTCTGATGATGCTCAGTGTTCTGTAGCCTTCTCGGCCACAAGAGCACATTGTGCTGATTTCTTAAAGTCTGCAGTATGACTCTTTTCTGAGTCATAATTGTTCAGATTATTTTGAGAGTAAGGTACACTTCTATCCTTTGTTTACCTAACTTCTGTTGCTGCTGAAACACTGAGTAATTACCATGGATCTTTGAAATTACTGTAGGAAAACCTCAACCTATTGATCCCAGATTTATTTTCCCCTGTACAATGTTCTTATTTTAATTGAATCATTTTTTCCATTACTAGTATTTGGTCTTCTGAAGGAGTAAGGTTTCACAGTAGGAAACACTTTATAGATGGCCTGGAAGTCAAAACTTTTTCAAAGCTTAGTATATTAAATGCACTTGTACCCCCAATGAAGTTGATCAAGGCAGTGTTAAATTCTTTATATTTGAAAACTTCAGCATCACCATTCTCAAGTCAGAGAAGGTAACTCTTTGACATTGTGAATTAAGAGCCTGATACCACAAGATCTCCAAATAAGGAGAAGAAGGAGCTATTTGGATTGGCCTTATGACAATATCAAAGGAAAGGGTCATATGAAGTTTACATACTAGTTAAGGCAATATCATATACTAGTTAACAGAAGGGCTCCTATGCTCAACTTAAGTTAGACTTTGAATCCACCACATATAGGTACAGTGATCTTGGATGAATATTTTGAATTTTTAAAGTTTGTTATTCCATTTACATAATGTGGATAATGATAATCAGGCATACTTCATTCTATATGCTTCACTTTATTGTGCTTTGCAGATACTGCATTTTTTTACAGACTGTAAGTTTGTTGCTACCCTGGGTTGAGTCTGTTGACACCAGTGTTTGCTCACTTTGTGTCTTTGTGTCACACTTTGGCAATTCTCACAATATTTCAAACTTTTTCATTATTGTATTTGTTATGGTGCTCAGTGATTTTTGATATTACTTTTGTAATTGTTTTGGGACACCACAAACTGTGCCCATATAAGACAGCAAACTTAATAAATGTTGTGTATTCTAATTGCTCCACCAACCAGCTTCTCCCTGTCTCTCTCCCTCTTCTTGGCTTTCCTATTCCCTGAGACACAAAGGTATTGAAATTAGGCCAATTAATAACCCTATAATGGCCTCTAAGTGTTCAAGTGAAAGGAAAAGTTGTATGTCTCTTACTTCAATTCAGAAACTAGAAATGATTCCATTTAGTGAGGAAGGTGTGTCAAAAACTGAAAGATAGGCCTCTTGCACCAAACAGCCAAATTGTGAATGCAGAGGCAAAGTTCTTGAAGTTGAAAGTGCTACTCCAGGGAACACATGAATGATAAGAAAGCAAAACAGCCTTATTGCTGATATGGACAAAGTTTTAGTGGTGTGGACAGAATATTAACCCAGACACAATATTCTCTTAGGCCAAAGCCTGATCCAGACAAAGGCCCTAACTCTCTTCAATTCTGTGAAGGCTGGAAGAGTTGAGGAAGATGCAAAAAAAGTTTGAAGCTAGCAGAGGTTGGTTCATACACTTTAAGAAAGCAGCCACCTCCATAACATAAAAGTACAAGGTGAAGCAGTAAGTGCTAATGTAGAAGCCACAGGAAATTATCCAGAAGGTCTAGATAATTAATGAAGGTGGCTACACTAAATAGCAGATTTTCACTGTAGACTTAATTGCCTTATATTGGAAGAAGATCCCATCTAGGACTCTCATAGCTAGAGAGGAAGCTTCAAAGGATGGCTGACCCTCTTTTTTTTTTTTTTAATGTTTTATTTATTTCTAGGAGACAGAGAGAGAGACAGCGTGAGCAGGGGAGGGTCAGAGAGAGAGGGAGTCACAGACTGAAACAGGCTCCAGTCTCTGAGCTGGCAGTCAGCACAGAGCCCGACGCGGGGCTTGAACCCACGAACCGTGAGATCATGACCTAAGTGAAAGTCAGACGCTTAACCAACTAAGCCACCCCGGCGCCCCGGCTGACCCTCTTATTAATGGCAAATGCATCTGGTTACTTAAAGTTGAAGACAGTGCTCATTGACCATTCCCAAAATCCTATGGCCTTTAAGAATTATGCTAAATCTACTCTGCCTGTGTTCTATAAATGGAAAAAGAAAGCCTAGATGACAGCACATCTGTCTACATTATTTAATATGGTTTACTGAGTATTTTAAGCCCACTATTGAGACCTACTACTCAGAAAAAAATTCTTTCAAGATATGACTGACTGCTCATTGCAATGTACCTGGTCACCTGTGACATCTGATGGAGATGTGCAATGAGATTCATACTGTTTTTGTGCCTGCTACCGCAACATCCATTCTACAGCCTATGGATCAAGGAATGATTTTGACTTTAAGTCTTAATATTTAACAAATGCATTTTGAAAGCTGATAGCTTCCATTTACAGTGATTCCTCTGATGGATCTGGGAAAAGTAAATTTAAAGCCTTTTGGAAAGGACTTAACCATTCTAGATGCCATTATGAAGATTTGTGGTTCATGGGACAGGATCAAAATGTCAACATGAACAGGAGTTTGGAAAAAGCTAATTCCAACTTTTGGGATGACTGGAGGGGTCAAGACTTGAGTGGAGGAAGTAACTACAGATGTGGAGGAAGCAGCAACAGAACTAGAATTGGAAGTGGAGCCTAAAGATGTGACCAAATTGCTGCAATCTCGTCACCTACCTTGAATGGATGAGGAGTTGCTTCTTACAGATGAAAAGAGAAAGTGATTTTCTGAAATGGCATCTGTTCCTGGTGAAGATGCTGTGAAGATTGTTGAAATGACAACAGAGAGTTTAAAATCTTACAAAAACTTAGTCCATAAAATAGCAGAAGGGGTTGAGAGAATTGACCCCAGTTTTGAAATTAGTTCTATGGTAGATAGCATTGTATGCTACAGAGAACTCATTTATGAAATGAAGAGTCATTTCATGTGGTGAACTACATTGTTGTCTTATTTTAAGAAATTGCTACAGCCACCCAAACTTTCAGCAACCACCCCTCTAATCAGTCAGCAGCCATAATCAAGACCCTCTACGAGCAAAAAGATTATGATTCACTGATGGTTAGCATTTTTTAGTAATAAAGTATTTTTTTTATTTTGGAGCATGAGCAGAGGAGAGGGGCAGAGAGAGAGAGAGAGAGAGAGAGAACTCCAAGTAGGCTCCATGCTCAGTATGGAGCCCAAAATGGGGCTTAATCCCATGACCCTGGGATCATGTCCTAAGCCAAAATCAAGAGTCAGACATTAAACCTATTGAGCTACCCAGGCGCTGCAGTAATAATTTAAAAATTTTTAAAGGTTTTGTTTATTTTTGAGAGAGAGCATAAGAAGGAGTGGGGAAGGGACAGAGAGAGAGAGAGGAACAGATCTGAAGCAGCAAGCCCAGTGTAAGACTTGAAGTCACAAACTGTGTCATGATCTAAGCCAATGTTGGATGCTCAACCAACTGAGCCACGCAGGCACCCCTAAAGCAATTTTTAAATTAAGGTATTTATATTGTTTTTATTTTTAGACATACTGCTTTTATATACTTAATAGACTATAGTATAGTCTAAACATAACTTTTATATGCACTGGAAAACAAATTCATTGACTCACTTTCTTGTAATGTTCACTTTATTACAGTAGTCCCAAACCAAACCTTCAATTATCTCCAAGGTATACTTATTGCACAGGTTGTCATAAACATTAAAAATAAAAGAATATATAAAAACACTTAGCATAGGATCTGTCATATAATAAATGATAAATAAAGTTGCTATAATAATAATGATAGTTACTGATACTATTATAAATATGGGACCTCAGGGTTTTTCAGGTGAACTAATTACTGAAAATTATCAACTATGGTAGACTATATTAGGTAATTGAATTCAAGTTCAAATGCTTATAAATTGAGGAAAAATGTTTTCCAATTACTGTTTTTTTGTATCAAAGTAAAATTATAATTAAAGTGGATAGAGGAAAGACACATAAAATATTAGTATAAGATAAGGGCTATCTTAGAGGTATGAAAAAATGGCTAGGATGCCCAATAGTTATTATGGATATCTACATTTTTTTAAATGTTTATTTTTGAGAGAGAGAGTGTATAAGCAGTGGAGGGGCAGAAAGAGAGGGAGACACAGAATCAAGAGCAGGCTCCAGGTTCTGGGCTGACAGTACAGAGCCCTATGTGGGGCTTGAACCCACAAACTGTGATATCATGACCGAAGGAAGAGTTGGACACTTAACTGACCAAGCCATCCAGGTGCCCTGATATCTATTAGTTTTGAGACTTATTTTTGGTATAGTGCCCATATATTTCTCTGGGGAGCAACCCTTAAATGATCTTGACTCCAAAGTTGGGTATTTAACTATGGCACACCAATCAGAACATTGTATCCTGTTCACCTTTTAATTATTTCAAAAGAGGGGCACATCACTGTGTGTGTGTATATCTATCATCTATCTATCTATCTATCTATCTATCTATCTATCTATCTATCTATCTATATGTGTGTGTGTGTGTATAATGTATTATGTAGTGTAGTGTGTGTGTGTGTGTGTGTGTGTGTATAAATTGAAACAAGTTTTCTGAGTTAATGTTTATCTTAATCCTTGGATACAATCTGATATTTTATATTCTAGTCAATACTATTTCACTAAAAATGATGCAAATACCGGTTAGCAACTCTTGAAATTTATTTCAAAACCCTCTAATAATTAGCAACCTGATAATAGGCAAGCCAAAGATCACTCAGGTAACAATTATACATAGAAAACTGTTTTTTCTTGATTAACTTTTATAATATTCAGGTAGGAAGGATTTTCCTTGGATGAAAAATGGATCTAACAAATTTAGATCACCTTGCATTGACTAAGGGGGATATTTGGGGGCAAGTTTGACAAGTTGTATGTCAAGTGCAAGCAGGGGTAAATTAACATAGCTAGATTAGTTAATAAACAACAGGAACCAAGGTTTCTAAATGTAACTCATGATCATTCGCCACTAATTAGGCAAATGTGGGTATTGAAGGCATAACAGAAGTCATCAAAACTGAATAGACCACTCATCAAAAATAGTGAAATGAAGATGAAATTATGTGATCACCAAGAAAATGTTGGGACATAAGTCTTAAAGAGAAATAACCCATTGATTTTTAGTGCTAACATTTGAAGTTTGGTGCCTTAGTTGCAGTATGTTAACAATCCAGAAATTTCCTGTTTAGATTATCAAATGTCCACAGATGGATTCTGCTTCCCTTATAATATTGTTCTTCTTAGCATTCTCTCTTATACAGGTGCTCATGTTTTCCTGTGCAGCCCCATTGGCAGTCCTCTTTATGTTGCTTTAATGAACTGGTCCTAAGAGAAAGCAAGTTGTACTTGAGCTCTTGTTTCTTACAGGTGAAAAGCCAAGCAAAGTAACAGTGTATTGCAATTATATAGTGTAAGGATGCCATACCCTGCTATGCAGAGAGGCTGTTTGTGTGGCTTGCTTTTGGTCTGTTAAAACTGACTGCCTTAGCTAACAGTGGATTACTGAGGTGAAAAATTATAGTTCACAGAATGTTTACCTGATTAATATTTTCCCAATTTTTAACAGCCAAATATCATAGGATGTACAAGCCTATCAATACAACATTTTTCAGGTGACTGTTTATAGGAAAAATTATATTTACATTCCAAAAGCTCAACACAACATTAACAACACATTAGACAGGAAAAGTTTTGAGTTCTATTCCAGGTGCAATTGGTAGAATGCCAGGAGCACATGTGGACATTAAAAAAAATGTTTTTTAACTTAAATTCCACTTGGTTAACATAGTGTAATAATAGTTTCAGGAATACAATTTAGTGATTCAACACTTACATATATCACCTGGTACTCATCACAACAAATGCCCATCACCTATTAAAAATTTTTAAATGTTTATTTATTTTTGACAGAAAGAGAGAGAGAGAGAGAGAGCGAGCGAGCGCGTGTGAGCACAAGCAGGAGAGGGGCAGAGAGAGAGGGAGACACAGAATCTGAAGCAGGCTCCAGGCTCTAAGTTGTCAGCACAGAGTCTGACGTCGGGCTTGAACTCACAGACTATGGGATCATGACCTGAGCTGAAGTCAGATGCTAAACTGGGCCACCCAGGTGCCCCAATACCTGCTGTTCTTATCCCATTTGACAGATGGAGAAATAGAGGCTCTGAGAAACTAAGTCGCTTGCACNCAAACCTCCCCTCTGGTAACCATCAGTTTGCTCTCTACAATTAAGTGTGTTTCTTAATTTGCCTCTCTTTTTTTTTCCTGTGCTCATTTGTTTTGTTTCTTAAATTCCACATATAAATGAAATCATGTGGTATTTGTCTTTCTCTGAAGACTTACTTTGCTTATTGTATAATATTCTGTAGCTTCATCCATGTTGTTGCAAATGGCAGATTTCATTCTTTTTTATGGGTGAGTAATATTCCACACACACACGTATACATTCCATTGTATATATATGACAGTAGGGCTGTTTCCATAATATGGCTATTGTAAATAATGCTATAAACATTGGGGTGCAAATATCCTTTTGAATTAGCATTTTTGTATTCTTTGGGTAAATAGCTAGTAGTGCAATTGCTGGATCATAGAGTAGTTCTATTTTTAACTTTATTTTATTTTTTAAATGTTTGGTTATTTTTTTGAGAGAGAGAGAGAGAGCGCGCAAGCAAGCAAGCTGGGGAGGGGCAGAGAAAGAGGAAGAGAAACATCCTTATCAGGCTCTGCGCTGACAGCACAGAGCCTGATGTGGGACTCAAATCTGTGCAAACTGACATCATGACCTGAGCNAAGAGAAACATCCTTATCAGGCTCTGTGCTGTCAGCGCCTGAGTCTGATGTGGGACTCAAATCTGTGCAAACTGACATCATGACCTGAGCTGAAACCAATAGTTGGACACTTAACCAATACTGAGCCATCCAGGCACCTCTATTTTTAACTTTTTAAAAAAGTTTATTTTTGAGAGAGAACTGAGGGGTGAGAGGGAGAGAGAGGGAGAGAGAGAATCCCAAGGAGGCTTCATACTCATCATAGAGCCCAATACAGGGCTTGATCTCACAACTGTGAGATCATGACTTGGGCCAAAATCAGGAGTCAGACACTTACAGACTGAGCCATCCAGGCACCCCCTATTGTTAAGTTTTTGAAGAACCTCTATACTGTTATCCAGAGTGGCTTCACCTGTTTGCATTCCCACCAACAGTGCAGGAGTGTTCCCCTTTCTTATATGTGGGTATTTTTGAAAATGTCCCACATGTCAACAAACATCATGGAGGTATTTGAGCTAGGAGAGGCCATGCTACTCCATTCATAGCAACTGTTTGTTAACAACCACATTAATTGTTTGAGATTGGGAAGCCATTTTAAAGTATTTATGTCCTTACATAATGGTTTGTAATGTATTACATGATAGTTATAAACCATTTTACTATATTTTACTATGCTTGACATTAGAATATAATTTTTACCATTTAAATATTTGCAGAGAATATCTGTTTTTCATTGATATTAAGCAGGAGATGCCTGTAATTATAACAATTATAAAAACAAATTAATAATAAGTTATAGGAACTAAAATTGAAATTTGAATTTTGAGATAAAATGTTAATATACCTGGAGCTCTCAATTCTGCTGAGTCTGTGGTCTTTTGTTTCTCTCTGAAATTTATTTTGGTATATGATATTTGATATATAATTTATGGACATGTAAACATGTAAGTAATATTTGTATAAAAATCATTAAGCTCTGTCCCTAATATCTTTGTTGAAGAGGCCATTAATATTTCATGGATATGTGCTATTTCCTGGTCATACATTCAGTTATTGTATATTTTCTCAACATTGGCATTATTGACATTTTGGATTGGATAATTTTTTGTTGTGTAATGTAGGAGGCTAGCAGCTACCATGGGCTCTACTCACTGGATGCTGACAGCATCCCTCAAGTTGTATAATCAAAACTGTCTCCCAACATGGCCAAATATTCCCTGAGGCCTCAGTTAAGAACCACGAGGTCATTGTATCAGTTAGGGTCCTGATAGAAGAATAGATGGTGTATCTCAGTGGAGTAAATGAGGACAGCATTATACTGTCTACAAAGATATAGACAGGCATAAGGGAATCCAGTAGGGCATGATGGAACACCTTTGGGCTGATAAGAATGAGAAAGGTTATCATTATCGTTATCTGGGCCTGAAGGGCAAGGGTGAGAGTAGTTACAGAACAGAGTAAGAAAATTCTGTGATAGCAGCTGGGCTTCTGTAAAGGGAGAGACCAATTGGCCACTCACAGTCTGACAGGGAGATAGCTGGGAGAATAAAGGCCCCAACCTGAATCTCTAAGTGGTACTTCCCATTGTTTGAAGTTAATTAGAAACCAGAGGGAAAAAGAGCTATTGATGCAGTGGTTAAAAATCAGCTTTTTGAGGTCCAGCAAGATGGAGAAAGGTGAAGAGTAGATCTGGAAAGGCAAAGAGAGACTATCCAACACATTTTAGTATTCAGGATTATATTAATTATTGCTTTTGCTCCAAACTGTTCCCATTATGTATAGCTTTATTATACATTTTAAGATCTTATAGACAAATTCCACTACTACCAGTTTTCCTCCTCCTTCTTCAAATACTGCCTCTTATTTATGAAAAAAATATTAACTTTCCTAGTATTTTTTGCAGTCTTTTCTACTGGGTTTCATTCCGTGTCTTCCATAGAATACAGTATCTGTTGGTAGTAAATATTCTATGTAACAGTTAAGATAGGTTAGGCAATGCCATAGGAAGAAAAACCCTTCATATTTCAGTTGCTTAACACAAGGAAAGTTCCTTCTTTGCCTTACAGAATCTGCCTTGAGTCAGGTGACTGTCCATGGCTGCTGCTCCATGTGGAGATATTAAAACAGAAACAAAACCAAAAACAAAACCCCAGCTTATTTGAAAGTGTGCTAGGTTGGTAGATATTTTGTCCCAGTAGTTGAAGATAAAACTCTTCTGTTTTGCATTTCTATTGTTGCTGTTGAGAAACCAGGTAGGTATGTAATTTTCATTTCTTTATAGATGATCTCTTTCCTTTGCACAATACACTCCACCTACTCCCGATTACTTTTAAGGTCTTTAATTTTAGTGACCTTCAATTTAACTGTGATAGATCTGGCTGTGTACTTCATTTAATTATTCTTTTTTTCAGATACCCTCAGCTTCATGAATCTGAAAAGTGTGTCCCTCATTGTTTTTGAAATGTATCAGATTGTATTTCTTGAAAACTATTTCTTTCTTACTCTTTGTATCTTGTCTTTCTGGAGCTTGAATCAAATGTATGTTAGACTTCCTTGTATTTTCCCTGTGTTCTAGCAGTTCTTTCCATTTTCTGACCTCTTATCTCTCTGTACTGCATTCTTAGTGGTTTTCTAGATCTATCTTTTAACTTCTGTTCAGTCATTGTGCCCATTGGTTTTCTAATTCGAATGGTAATATTTTTTATTTTTACAACTTTTGTTTGTCAAGTTTAACTGGTCACTTGCTCCAGATAATTTGATATGCCCATGTATTTCTCCATGTTCTATTTTTTTTCTTGATAATTCTATGAAGAACTATAGAATTCTATGAAGAATCCAAACATTCTTCATCTGTTTGGGCCAGATTGTGTGTGTATAAATAAATGTATGTGTGGTTTCCTAGCTAATAATTCTCTGCTTGTGGTGATTTATTTCTTTATATGTTTTGTGATTTTTGATTCTCATCTCATGTTACTTTATGCTTTGTCTGTTGGGAATTCCTGATCTCTTTTGGAGTACCAGCTCCCTTCAAAATTCTTCCTTTGACTTGCCACATTGTGTGGAGACCATAACTTTACATTCCTCCTCAAAGCCACAAAACCAGAGAGGTAGCAACCATCAGGGATTGGAAGCAGGACTATCAGCAAGACTTTGGTTCATGCTTTCATGTACTATTCTTTCAACTTTTCTATAGTTTTGATAGTTTTCAAATAAAAGTTGGGGAAAAATACAATTAAATTAATTTTTAAAAAAATAGAATCAAACTCATTCTAGGCATTCCTTAGCTAAAAACACAAGTAGAAGATGGCTGATTTACAGACTAGGAATGATCTTTTTCAAAAGAAAGAAAAATTTTTCATTAGTTTATTGATTTTTGCTTTTCTTTATTTTTTCCCCCTCTTTTGCTGTATGGGAAGTGGTTGTTTTCCTTATAAATACTTGCTTTGAATTCATATTTCAATGATTTTTATTTTTAAAAGTTGCTTAAGATAATTAATGTCACACATTTTTCTCCAAAACAAACTTTAGCTGCTTCTTATAAGTTTTTGATAGTACTATGACAATTTTCATCTTTTCTAAATAGTATTTTAATTGTAAAGTTTAAGTGCTAAAATATATATATTTGGAAACTTTGGTAAATGTAGATAAATATGGAAAATCACTTATAATATTTGGCATACATAGGTAAATATAAAACTATAGAAAAACATGAAAATATTATTATACTTAAATTCCCTCTATTTTGAGAACTACCATAGAGATTCTTATGTATATTTTTTTAGGTTTTTTTTTTTTAATCTATAAGGCACAAACTTAGGTATTTGTTCTAAACAAAATTAAGATCCCATTCCATATAAGATTTTGTACCCTATCTTACAATATGAGTATATTTGTCTCTCCATATTATTTTAGAAAATGGTATTAATAATGGCATATCAGTTCATCATATGCATATATTTTATTTATCTCTCTTTTATTATATTTTATTTATAACCTCTTAGTTATCTAGATTGTTTCAAATTTTGCCTTTATAAATTGCATAATGGGGGTACCTGGATGGCTCAATTGGTTAATCATCCGACTTCGGCTCAGGTCATGATCTCTCAGTCCCTAAGTTTGAGCCCTACATTTGGCTCTGGGCTGACAGCTCAAAGCCTGGAGCCTGCTTCAGATTCTGTGTCTCCCTCTCTCTCTCTGCCCTTCCCCCTCTCATGCTCTGTCTCTCTCAAAAGTAAACATTACATAATAATATATGTCCTTATACATATATCTTAGTGTAGATCTAGGATTATTACCGTAAAATGAATTTTAAAATACAGATTGTGGGACAAAATGAGATCAATATTTTAAGTCTTTTGATATATATTGTTTAATTGTCCTTTAGAACAATTGTCCAAATTGTACAACCACCAGCTGTCCATGTAAGAACTTCCTATCTAAATGAACAATTTAAATACAATCTTTCCCAGCTTTGTTGATGGTATGTGATATCACCTTGTCTTGATTTGAATTTGATTTCTAGTACTAATGAGTTTTAATATGTTTTTCACATGTTTGCTGGTTGTTGCTGTTTGTTTTTACAACTTATAAAAAAGAACATTAATATATGGTACTGTTTTCCAAAGTGAAATGAGGTATGAGAGGCCACACCTTACTACCTTTCTCTCCAACTTCTCAGTCAGGTCATCTGCCCTACCACAGGCAGCAGGATACAGATTCCACTGAGCAAGCAATTTTACATAACAATCTCTCCATGGTCATATTACCTACTAAAGCACTGACTGAGGTTTTTCCTAAACAAACAAACAAACAAAAACAATCTTAAAGTAATAACAAAAGAACTAATGAACATATGAACATCTCGAGAAGAAAAGAAACAAACAGAAAACTATACCACATTTTATGTCTGCACCTATCTTTTATCTTTTTGGGGAGCATTCATCTTTTTCTAGTTGGTTTATGTGGTATTTTATAGATTAAGGGTCATTATGGTGCAAAATTTTTTCAAAAATGTGTTTAAAAATTTTTTGATGATATAGAGAAATTTTACATCTTTGTATAATAAAAAAATCATTTTTAATGGTTTTTTCCTTTTTATTTCCTGCTTGGAGAAATCTCTACCAGTTTATGATGTGCTAAATATTCATCGATATCTTCCTTCATTTCTTTTATATCAATCTACATTTAAACTTTCAATTATTCTGAAATTAATTTTTTTTTAGATTTTATTTATTTATTTTGAGAGAGAGAGAGAGAGAGAGTGGGGAGGGGCAGAGAAAGAAGGAGAGAGAGAATCCCAATCTCTGTCAGCACAGAGCCTGATGGCAGGCTTCATCTCTTGAGCCTCAAGATCATGACCAGAGACAAAATCAAGAGTCAGATGCTCAACAGACTGAACAACCCAGGCGCCCCTGAATATATATTATAAGAGAGTTGTCCAGATTTAAATATTTCCAAACAGTTAATCAATGTCCTGAACCATTTACTTATATTAAGTTCCCTCACTGATTTAAATTGCCACTTTTTATTATATTGTAAGTTATAGTTTTGATTTCCTTCTTTGGCCAAGATTTACTTAGGAAGGTGATTTTGAATTTCCAATCTTTAATAAAAAGCTTGTTTCCAGAGACTATGACCTCTGCAATTTCTATATTTTGCCATTTCTTGGCATTACCATTAAACCCAATATGAACTTAAGTTTACTCAGTGTTCTATATATTCTGACAGTAAAGATATATACTATACCTACATGGTTTAAAGATATACAACTATTTGATTCTATTTATTTTGTTTAATTTATCTATGATAATCTAATTCTTCCTTTTTAAAAATGATTAAGTTTAATAAACTTAAAAAAATTACTTGGTAAGATTTTTATTTGGAGATAATATCCCAGGTTCTTTATGTGTAATGTACCTTATTAGCACTTGGCTAGTGTTAATGATATTCACTAACCAAACTGTAGTGAAATGTGTACAGTTCTTGTCTCACTGTGACTCCTCTGGGGGCAAAGTTCATGCTTTCCTTGACCTTATCCTGACACATGATTTGTAGACAGTAAACACCTTTAAAATGCAGCTGAATTTTACCCAGTGCAATTTAAAGTCAGTGCAAACCTGCAGGAAGAAATTCCTAAAGACACTAAATCCCACAAATAGAAAAAAAAAATTGTGTCCTCAATATCAGACTTAGGGTCATTGAGTAGAAGGTGACAGGCCTTCAGATATGGTTTAGGTCGCTCTTTCTCTCAGATAGTTTGTCTACCCCATAAGGTTGTCATATGAAGAACTTAGTCTTGACAGTGGGTTAAATTTGATGGGCCTGAGATATGGGATTTCTATTCCTAGATAAACAGATGTCTATCAAATCAACTGTGGTACTATTGAAATAATCTTTCCAGGAATTAGTACATTAATCCAGAAGTAGAGCCAAGAACCTCTCAACTCAAAGCCATAAAGATCACTGCTGATATCCTCATCTGGCTAAGCCAGCATGAGACATGAAAGACACACTTTTGTTACTTCTGTGATAAATTTAAGTGTAGAATTCTTTACCCACATAAGTAACACCAATGCCCAACTTCAACCTTATCATTCCAGATAACCAGCTGGTCTCCTCTGGGGTCTTCCCATGATGCTCTCAGCATGTGTGGGTGATATGGGCTCCTCCTGGAACCACTGACTACCCCACTTTTCCCAGTCTGGGGAGGTCTTTCTTCCTCTACTCTTTTGACTGCCTTATTTAGGAATTTTCTTCTCTTTCCTGTGTACTGAACATCTAACATTACCTCAAGAGTTTAGGTTTTACAAGGATTATTAAATGATCTGGAAGAACTTCCCCTTTCAGCTGCCACATAAACTTAAGCAGCCCTGATGGCAAGAGTGCAGGATGAGGAGTGTGAATATGACTGTGTGTATGTGCATTAGGCATGGATTGGGGAGGGAGAATGGGAAACACAAATGAGTATTTTAATGAATTATCCCACTGAAGGGGCTAGATTCTTTCAATTCTCTCTAGAGACAATCTGAGTTAATTTTTTTCAGGATGTAGGAGGGTGACAAAGTTAACGTACTCTCTGACATCTCAGATGGCTTGTTCCCAGGGCAGAATGAGAGAAGCCTGGCTGAAGCTGTGGAAGATTGAGGAATCTCTTGAGCTTTTACTGGGCTGCTGACCAGATTCAGATTCTCTCTTCTTCATGAGAATTTCTTGATTTCTTCTTTCCAGACCTTCCTGTCTTCATCCCTTATCTGGGCGAGTTTGACCCTTTCTTGATTTCTTTAATCTTGGCTCACTCTTTATTTTTCCCTCCTTTTGTCGCTAGAACCCCAAAGGAAACAAAATGATGGTATATGTGTGAATCCAGTGTAAAGACATAATTGTTTGGCCTGCACTGTGGGGAAGCCTGTATGCTTTTGCAGTTAAATAGTGGCCAGTGTTTAAATATTATGAAATTTCACATAAAAATCCAGATTCCCAGCTTCTCTTATAAATTGGAAGATCTGGCCAGATTAGATCCATATTTGTGGAGAAATGATTTAGAGTCCTTGAAAACATACTCAGGGAAAGAAACCTGTCACAAAAGATCACATATTACATGGTTCCATTTCTAGGAAGTGTCCAGAATAGGCAAATCTATAAAGACAAGAAAGTGTGTCTAGGGCTGGTGGAGAGGGGGGTGTGGAGAGAAATGGGGAGCAATTTTAAAGGATACAGGGTTTCCCTGACAGATGAAAATGTTCTAAAAGCTATTGTGGTAATGGTTGCACAAATCTGTGATTATACTAAGAAAATGATTGGCATGTATGATCTGAAGGTATGTATGTGAATTATATATAGCTCAATACAGGTATTAATAAGTGAGTTGGAGGTATTAGGTGGGGAACATGAACTCTAATTTATCCCAGTCTCCATCATGTCTTCATTCTGTAAATGCAGCTAGGGCCTAGCTGGCTTTTCTTACTTATATTCTGTGACTGGCTTCTGCTGACCTCCATTTAACATTTGTGAGCATTTTCCTTTTTTTAGTATCTTTCTCATAACCTGCCTTTTCTCATCCTTTTCCTCATGAAAATTACCTTTAGTTGACTATCTCAGAGCACATCTTCTATGGAATTTAATACCATAGAAGAATAAAGAAAAATATTTCCTTATTAATAACAACATCATTGTCATATTAAACCCTGTCAAACCAAACTTGGAAAAACATACAATCTGGATTCTGGATTTATTATACAAATGCTGTGCGCTATGCCAACAGAAGAATAACAGGAAATGGTTTATAATCCCGAGTCATCTTAAGTATTCTCTCCTGAACAGCCCTGCAGGATGACCAGGCTGGAGGTGCTGCAAGGCTGGAGAGTGAGCTGGAATAGCTAGCATTTTTAAACAGCTTGTTGACGGACTGGCTTGTGAGAAAACCAACATTACATAGAAACTCTTAGGGATACTTTAAATTGGTGGATTATATGGTTGCTTGATTAAGTTTGGGTTATGTAAACAGTGGAGTGTTTAGATTTAGGCTTGGCTGTTGGAGTCCAGGCAGCTGTTTGTACTTAAGTCCAGCAAGAAGTCTTGTTAATCAAAGAACTGACTGAATTTCTTTCTTTCTCCCACCCCTGCCTGCTGCTTTTTTTGTACCTGTGTTGTTTTTCCTCCTGTCCAAACCCTTTGGGCTCAGGACTGTCAGGAGGCGAGGCAGAGCATTTTGAATTCTCCTCTGAGGACCAGGAACTTATTTTTTTGATTACATGGATGTGCCCCACAGATTTCCCTCACTATGAGGTAATCACTTCATTTATCCAAGTTCTACAAAGCCTTTATTATTCCGGTTAGTCCATATTTTTGAAGCTAAGTCATCAGTTTGATGCGTTTGTTGTAAAATGTGGTTTAACAGCTTGTTAGCACATTTATTTTTTTTAATGGAACCCAAAGATATTTCATGCTTGAGCAGTGGTGGATTTAAGAGCCGATGAAAAGCTGCGCGAGCTGTGTGCATTCATCACAAAACAATGGCACGAGAACGGCGCAGAGTAGTGCACAGGGCTGGCATCAGCGGTGGTGCAGGCTTTCTTAATGAGCTCAGGTTGCTTTTTTTTTTTTTTTTTTTTTTTTCATTTTTTTTTAAAGTAATCTCTAT